>NC_053492.1:125503693-125855360 GCF_905171775.1 Rana temporaria | reverse complement strand
ACTATCCAAAGTTAAAATGACAAGGGCTAAAGATTTAATAGATGGAAAGATGAAAAAAATTACTGAAGTTCTGCTTTAAATCTGAACTCTAGGCAGATATAAAAGACACACATTGATGTAGCTCTGCAATAACGAATACATCATTAAATGTATTAAAATTACACAGGATTTATTGTGCAGCACTTAAAGAGAGAGACAGTACAGTTACAATACAATTCAATACAAGAGTGTTAGGCGGGCCCTGCTAGTGAGAGCTTACAACCTAAAAAGGGAAGGGCAAATGACACACAAGGTAATTGTGGGGGGCGGTTGAGTTGTTCTAGCAAATTTTCAGGGATCGTCTAAAGGCAGGCAGAGTAGTAAGTTCCAGAGGATGAAAGTGGCTCTGGAGAATTGAAGAGGATGGTTTGATATTTTGAAATTAGGTTGGTGGTGTAGCTAAGGGCTGATTTATGGATGACTTTGTATGTCATGTGTAATATTTAGAATTTTATTTGGGTGATTAAAAGCCAGTAGAGGGCATTGTATAGTTGGGTGGCAGACATTGAACGTTTGGTTAGGTGTAGGAGTCTGAGGATGGGGATTCCAATGCTCCTAAGGAGGAAGTTGCAGTCATCTAGGCGAGAGATATTAAGTGAGTGGATTAGTAGATGAGGAAATATTGTGAGCTCAGTTTTAGAATGACTGACTGACTGACTTTTAGGAAGTGGTGTGACATTCCTACCAATATGTCTCTTGGTAATTTAGTGGTGTGCAAGGAGAAGGGGGTGGTCAACTGTGTCAAAAGGAGCAGAAAGTTCTAATAAGGAGTACTGAGTAGTGGCCATTGGATTTATCAGTTGGTAAGTCATTAGTGAGTTTTAGAAGGTTGTTTAGACTGGTGGGGTCCTGTGAGGGCTTTTTAAATATGGGGGTGATCAGTGCATGTTTTAGAGAGGAGTGGAATATGCCAGTAGAGTGGAAGATGGGGGGAAAGTAAGAAAGCATAAAAAAAGAGCAAGAGCGGACCAAAAGTTTTTTTTTTTATTTCTTTTTTTTTTTATTTTCTTTTTCTCCCAGCAACCTTCTTTTTGAGAAAGGGGAAAACAACGGTCATATTTTAGCCACAATTGCAAAAGATAAAAAAACACTAGCCCGTGGGGTAGAATTGCAAGAATCTCCGACTAAAATTGCATGCATTACTTTGGAGATTTCATCTGTATTCTGTGAATTTTTTTAAAGATCTATATACTAGTAAAATATTTTATGAAAAGGCTGAACTACAACTTTTTCTTGATTCCATCGTGTTACCAGAAATATCGGCAGTTGACAGGGAGGCAGTGGATAAACCTCTGACTTTAGAGGAACTCCAGCCCCCTACTGCCAATCTGCCTAAATGATAAAGTTCCAGGTAGTGATGGATTACCAGGTGAAATGTATAAAGTGTGCGGAGCTAACCTGCTGCCAGAATTAATGAGATATTTAACGCAGCATTGGAGTATGGCCATCTCTCTCTCTCCTATGAACGAGGCGATTAATTATAGTACTTATAAAATCTGGTAAGGTTCCTAATAACCCAGAATCATATCATCCAATCTCATTGTTTGCATCAGATGTAAAGATATTGTCAAAAGTATTAGCCACTAGATTACTTTCATCAATCTCTAAGATAGTGCATATAGGCCAATCAGGTTTTATTCCAAATTGATCTATTCTACAGCAACAGATATTAGACATTTACCTCTTAATTTTCAGATCCTGTCTGATAAGTTGGGTAATAGAGCTATATTGTCTCTTGATGCGGCAAAAGCTTTTGATTAGTATAGAGTGGAATTTTCTATGGCATTGCTACAGAAATTTTGTTTTGGATCCAAGTTTATACGCTGGATAGAACTTTTGTATGCTGATCTGGTTGCACGAGTTAAAGTAAATGAATATGTATCTGCCCCTTTTCCATTACAGTGAGGAACAAGACAGGGATGCCCACTATTGCCTCTTTTTGTCTTTGCCCTCAAACCTTTTGGCTGGTGCGGCCCGGCACTCATTGAATATTATCGGATTTCGCAGATCCCTAGGATAGGACAAGATTGCCTTTATATTCTGATGACACACTGCTTTTTTTGGGAGATACTTCCTCATCCCTAATAGCAGTGATGGGATTAGGAAAAATCCTGGACTGCCGCACTCTGTTAAACAACGTCTTTATTTTATAAAATCAAATCGAAACATCCAAAGTAGTGCAATCAAAATGAAAAAGTGGACAACAGGCCAAAAATAGCAGTGATATCTTTAAATAATAAATATGGTTCATTCTCAGGGTTCACAATAAATTTGGATAAGTCGGTTCTCTTATCAGTAGACCCGTTAAACAGACAGGGAAAATATGGAGTAAGTTGTCTTTAACAATAGTCGGTAGGGCTAATTTGATAAAAGCAATTGTGGCATCCAAATTATCTTTATCTCCTGCATAATGGAGAAAAATCTCCCCTCAGAAAAATTGGGACTTTTTAGGCTCAGGAAATGGGCAAAGGTCAGAAAAAAGTATATTAAATATATTGTATTTATTGGTATCAAAAAACTATTTAAAAGATATGTACATGTGAGTACAAATGTATGTAAACCAATTGCCAATGTGTTTCAGACCTTAAGGCTAGGTTCACACTGCTGCGAATTCAAAATCGCGGTAAAATCTAGATTTTTACCGCGATTTCGCGGCTGCGATTTTGCCACGATTTTGGCCGCGATTTAAGAGACATCTGTGCAGGGTTCAATGTAAATCGCGGCCCGAAATCGCAAAAAGTAGTACAGGATCTACTTTTTTAAATCGGTGCAGCGCCGCAGATGCGGCGTCGCACCGATTAGGACAGTGCCATTGCCGGCAAACGCCGCCAATTTGAAATGCGATTTGACATGTCAAATCGCATTTCAAATCGTACCCAGTGTGAACCAGGGCTCAAGCTCCTTTTTTCAGGGAAGGTCACCTTTCATTGACTAACTTCCACTGTTTTTATCCCATTGCTGGCTGTGTTATGAATTTTCATCAAGGCATTGTAAGTACCCTCATCTTTATCCCACCCGGACCATGTCATACATATGTGAATGATGATGAATGCTCTAATATATGTTTTGTTTTTTATAGACCACATGTACTATGATTGTTAAAACCTTCCCTGAAGAAGGAAATTTTAAAGACTCTGAAACACATTGGCGATTGGTTTACATTTTACACATTTGTACTCTCATTTAGTGGTTATTTTGCCTTGTCACAGACCACATTTTTCATGCAATTTTTGTATATGTTTTATACTGTTTCTTTTTAAATACTTTTTTGATACTAATAAATACATCTATTTAATGCCACTATTATTTTTGACCTTTGCACATTCCTTGAGCCTAAAAAGTCCCAGTGTAGAAAGACTCCACCTACCTACAAGCCAATGGGTTTGTGCTTGTATTCCAAAGCACTTGTATCTCAAAGCGAATTTCCCCATAAGAGATAATGTAAACTCAAATTATTCATTCTGCAACCATTTATTCATAGGTCTTTTTTAGTTTATAGTCCATATAAAAAAAGGTTATAGCAATGTGATGGTTGTGTAACCATTAAATGTCCATCCACAAATGGAAGCCTTCACAAGGGTATTAGAAGCAAAATCCAGCAGGAGCTACAGTGTAGAAAAGAGAAGAGAGGCGCCTCTAAGTGTAGAAATATGGTTACATTTAGCAATTCACATGGTTGATGATTTAAACAGGCACATCTAAGTAAGCAGGTATCCGGGGTAAAGCTGACCATATAGACCGTCCTTCGCACCACCGGCTCTTATCGCTGTCAGTCTGCAATCATGACCGGGAAGACTACCCTGCAGTAGGTAAGCGAGGCTTGAAGTGCTTGTGGAGCGGAGTGTGGAAGAGATGACATTGATGGTGGTGTGGTGACTTGATGTAACCATATTGCTATACTTGGAGGCTCCTCTCTTCTCTTTTATACTCCGTTGTGACATGACAGTACTTATATCGAGACATCGCTTTTATATCGAGTCAAAATTTATTTAAAAATTTTGCTCGTCTTGCAAAACTCTCTCAAACCAAGGTTTTACTGTATTTTGCTTTCATTAGAATGCTGATCAGTGTCTCAGTTCTAAGTAGTGAGCATAAAATATTTTTGTTTGAAGCAAATAACTTGCAAGTTCTTTGGGGGTTTAGTTGCTTTCTGTGTCTCCATTAGAGTTTATCCTCTTCTATGTCCCAGTGACATTCCCTCACAGAGAGGAACAGTTAGTGGAGAAATACCCCTAGTTGGGACACGGGAGAGCAATAAAAACCAGAACGAGTTTTCAACCCACAAGTGAAAAACTAGTAATCCTATTTATTAATTGGGCATAAATTGCAATATCCTATAATGATCAATCAGAAATAATCTCTTAACTGGTCAGACTGTAATAAGCTAATGGTGGCCATAGGCAGGCAGAAGCCAAGCTATTTCAGGTAATATTTCAAATTGAGAGAGTTGCTTGCTATTGTAACACAATATGTTGCTTTACAGTGCCTTCTTGGTTCCCGTGTATTCCTTTGGGGAGAATGAAGTTCTTTGGCAGCATCACTTTAAGCCTGGCAGCTGGAAAAAGAGCCTCCAGGAATTATTCCAGCAATGGATTGGTTTTGCTCCCTGTTTTTTCTTTGGGCAAGGAATCTTTTCCAGTTCATCCAAAGGAATAATGCCACTACGAAGAGCCATCAACACCGTCGGTCAGTGCCGCTTAACATAGGAATTTCTTGGCTGCAGATTTCTTACTTACATGTATACATATAATTAATATATACTTTTTTTTTTTTTTTTTCTACTACATCAAATACAAATTGAAACATTCTGCATTCATAAAATCCAGATACAGTTGACCTACACATATTGCATCATACATTATCCTTTTTTATATTTTATTTTAAACCAGGTGTTATGCATTTTGTACAGGATATTGTGATTGTGTCAGATTTATTTATATATATATATATATATATATATATATATATATATATATATATATATATATATATATATATATATATATATATATATATATATATTATAGAATACGATTTGTGCACTAAAGGGATTTATTTAAAAAGTAAAACTTGACATCAAGTACAAGGTATATACTGTACCTTGTACTTGATGTCATCTTGTACTCTTTAAATCTCTTTTTGTGCCGAAATCCTATTCCATTTTTTATATTCTGGTACTTGGGAAGGACTAGATTGATTGCACATTGTATTTGGAGACTGCTCAGTGCGCCTCACCCTTTGAATATGAAAATATATAATTATATTTTAGTAAATTGTACTAATTACTCATACACAATTTTTTTTTTTGAGTTGATTTACCCAAAATGCTGTTTCAGTCCTTTGGTAGAAAAAATTAAACCAACTAATGTTTTTTACGTTTTAAAAAAATATTAGTTATGTGATCTCTATGCCAGAGTTACCAGGTCTGAATTGCTGACTATTATGAGGGGAGGGTTAATTTGTATTAAGGAGAATATTCCAAGTGAGTGATAACGCCAAAAATGGCAGGCAATAATGGAAAGCTCTAACCACATTATACAATTTTCTTATTCAATTTCCTTTCGATTTACCTTCAACCACGTAGTGCAAGGGTCTGCCTGATTGCATGCAAATTGAAAGTATTTAGGTTTGACCTCATATGGCTTTGGTAAATCTAAAGGAACATTGTACAAGAAAACTGTATAATGTATGGCTAGCCTTAGTTAAAATACTCACTAGCTCTTTAAAGTTCCAAATGGCTTTGTCTTGCAAAGGATACACGCACATCCATTGATGCTTACCTTGCCAGCAATATTTTGCCAATCTTTCCTATGTCTAAGCAGGCACTAAAATTCCCAGTGTGGACTGGCATTGGACACCACTTCCTCTGTAACAATGCTCAGGCCTAGCAAGTGACTGCTAGACTCAAGTACTGTCACACAAGAGGAAATGACATGCTCCCCCATGGAAGAAATGTGTGATGTTGCTGGCTGGCTGGAGGAATGAGAGATGAAGCACTGGCAAGACATTAGTGGGTCCCTTTGCAAATATGCTGTCACTTTGCCCTGAGTTACTCTGCAAGTTTGCCTGTGCATGAGCAACTACAGAAATTAAATTTTAATTTCTGGGTTTACATACACCGTATATGGAATATTTAGACAATCAAAACTCCTAGCATTGTCACATGTAAACTGTATATGTTGTCATTATATTATTCCATACACGTGGGTTGTAAACTGAGCCTGGGTTTATCACAAGGTGTGTCCCTTGGGTAAAACCTCACTAATAGCTGACATGTCTGCTGGTTAGATTGATTGTCCTAAGCTGAACTATTAATTTCCGTTCCAGTTGGTAAACCCATCCCTGTGCCCAAGACGAATAATCCTTCAGAGCAGCAAGTGGATGCGTATCATACTCTCTATGTAGACTGTCTGCAGGAGCTTTTTAATGCACACAAAGAGCGCTTTGGTCTACAGCAGACTGACTCTCTGTTGCTGATATGAAAACAATGTGTAACAGAACTACTGGACCAAATAAAAAAATGTATCTTGATGGCATCAGACCGACACACAAGCAGAACAGAATCTGATTGATTGAGAGGGATCCAGATGCCTCAATTGGACTCGGTAATACAAATGATGACAATATCTCAAGTCTTCCTACTGAGAGAGCCCAGTATTTCAGAGTCCCAAATCAACAGCCAGCTTATATGGAAAGAGCAAAGATAATGTCTGAAGGGCAGTAGCAACCAGTTTATTTTGGTCAAATCTGTGAAATACGAAATTCAAATTGGTTGGTCGGCATTGGTTACTGCACTTTGTCTTACTGAACAAGCCTGACTTTGTGTTCTGTAAGCAGAAGTTAAATTGAATGTTTTACAATAAAGGTATCAGTATAATCAATACAAACTTAACGAAAACCTGTGTGGGGGTTTTTTTTGTTTTTTTTTTCTCTCTCTCTCTGAACTAAAGAGCTAAACCCACAGAATTAAAGGGGTTGTAAAGGTTTGCTTTTTATTTTCTAAATAGGCTCCTTTTAAGCTAGTGCGTTGTTGGTTCACTTCCTTTTCCTATGATTTCCCTCTAAATGTGTGTGTGTTTTTTTGTCTGAATTTCTCACTTCCTGTTCCTCCTCAGTAAGCCGTTCTGGCTGCCTAACCCCCATGGATGATGGGAGCAAGCTTACTGAGGAGAAACAGGAAGTGAGAAATTTAGACAAAGGGGGGGAAAAATCATTTAGAAGGGAAATCTAAGGAAAAGGTAAGTGAACCAACAATGCACTAGCATAAAGGAACCTATTTAGAAAATAAAAAACAAACCTTTACAATCCCTTTAACTTTTACCAAAAGAAGGCTCAAGTTAGAAAAAAAATCAATTGTTATTAAGTATAGTGTTTTATTCCATAGAAGCCGCTGATGTATGAGGCCCCTGATTTTTGGGTGACAAACGGACAATGACCCTTCCAGCAATACTACACCATCTGACATACCAAGGTTTAAGTAGGAAGATTTATTTGGGTTTTACACCCAATGGGGCAAAAAACAGCCACAAAATAAAACACATTTGTAAAATACAAGACAATGTGGGATAAAGTATTTCTAAACTTAATCCCCTCCAAATGCCTGAATCCTATAGCTAGAGAGGGTCCCAACTAAAAGCAATATTTGCCTAGAGATTGAAAAATTTTAGTGACTCTCCAAAATTTCTCGCACTCGACAGTATGGTGGATACTAAACATTAGAGTCCAGATTCTTGCATTGGAGTGCTCAAGTAAATTTGTGGTCCCAGGGTAAGGGGTGTAAGTTCCCAAGTTAGGGTGTACCTTTTTTTTTAAAAGGAGGGTAACGAGGCTTTGGCCAGTGGCTATGCAGTATGTTGTGAAAATGCCTTCTGTTCTATGGTGGTCGAAACCCATGGCGTGTGTGGGCGGTCCTCCGGCCACGACTGCAGGAACAGCCTGCCACTATTTTTGTGTGTCTTTCTCGTTGATTAACCTTGGGTACAACCAGCCTGTCCAGATTTTTCATGCAATTTTTGCCAGCAGCTATAATCGCAGTGTTTTCCCGGCCAGGATTGTGGCATGTAGAATGGGAGATGGATAGTCAGCACTTTCAGACAATCAGGGAGCTATTGGTTTTGCATGTTGCTGTCATTTACAACACTGTACAATTTTACAGGAAGGGGAGAGCAAGGGAACTTGGGGAAAAAAATGCACGGGAAATGCATGCAAGCTTATGGACTCTGAGTTGTGGTTTAGGGCAGCCTATTCATTTCAATATCCCTAACCCTTTTGGAAAATCGCACCGCACTGAGCTGTAGCGTTCTGTGGCACCATACGTGTTGATGCGCACACATGGGCGGGGCTATAAGGCCCTCATGTGGGGACCAGTGGACCTGCGCTCACTAATACCCAATCCCAAGGCAGGGAGCTGCGGTCATGTGACCGTTAATAAGGCAGATCTCCCAAACGTAAAAGTGAGCTGTGGCTGACTTCACTACACTGATGACAATGTACATTTCAGACACACTTTCCAATAAAGTACACCTCTTCCCAAATATGCAGCATTTAGGGGACCTGTACCAGTGTCCAACAATCCAGCATTGGCATCACCTCCCTCCCAGTGACTAATCCCATGGTTGCTGTGGGATATAGGAAATGCTATTTCCCCGTTTCCAACAACTGTGATTGCTCTTATTCTCCTGAGGTACCTCGTACATCTCTTCCGTGACTCCAGGCTAGGTCCCCAGTCACTCTGTCTGGCAGGTCTAGTCCCAAAGACCCAGGAACCGGGCACTAGTGGAGGTGCCTACACTTAATCCCCTCCACTACCAGAGAGACTACCACCTCTGCCATGTCAGCTATCTCCTGGCTGATTGGTTGCCTTGCATGTAACAGACACTGTAGTCCTTAATAACAGCACATTGGCTTCCTGTGGATAGCACTCTACTGTATCTATGTACTGTATCTTCCTGTAACTGAGTCCACTTGTTTTGTTGAAAGCCCTGCTCATTTGATACGCTGTGCATGCATCCCTATAAAGGCCCCTTTCACACCGGGGCGGTGGGGGCGTCGGCGGCAAAGCCCCGCTATTTTTAGCAACGCTTTACCATTGTATTTGCAGGGGGAAATCGGTCGCTAGCAGGGTGCTTTTAACCCCCCATTACCGGCCGAAAAAAGGTTAAAACCACCCGCAAAGCGCCCCTGCAGAGGCGCTTTGCCGGCGGTGTGGCCGCGCTGCCCGTTGATTTCAATGGGCAGGAGCGGTAAACACACCACTACAAAAAATGCTGCTAGCAGGACTTTTTTTTTTTTACGGTCCTGCTAGCGCCCTCTGGAGAGAGAGCAGTGGCTGTTTCAGGGTGCTTTGCAGGTACTGTTTTTAGCGTTCTAGCGCCTGCAAAGCGCCCCAGTGTGAAAGGGGTCTTGGAGACTTCAAGCAAAGCAAGTTTTATATAGTAGGCGAGGTTGAAAAAAGACACAAGTCCATCCTGTGTGTGTGTGTGTGTGATATTTTATGTCAGTATTACATTGTATATCCCTGTATGTTGTGGTCGTTCAGGTGTTTATCTAAAACGTTTAAATGCTCCCCGCAGCAACCACCGCCTGTTGAAGGGAATTCCATATCCTTGCCCCCTCTACGCTGTTTAAAGCGGGGGTTCACCCGGACATACAACTTTTTACCCTTAGATTCCTGCTCATTTTGTTTAGGGGAATCAGCTTTTTTTTTTTTAAATCAAAGCTGTACTTGCCTTTTTAGAGAGCGATCTTCTCCGCCGCTTCCGGGTATGGGCTGCGGGACTGGGCGTTCCTATTTTGATTGACAGTCTTCCGACAGTCGCATCCATCGCGTCACGATTTTCCGAAAGTAGCGCCGCACCGACTTTCGGCTACTCGTGACGCTGCCTGGCTCCTCTGAGACGCAGAAGTGTGATGGGAAGCATGTGGCTGCAGTAGAGAGCAGAGCCGATGCTTCCTGTACCTGTCACAGGCGGAGTGCATTTGATATCACTCCGCCTGTGCAGAGCCGGAACTACACAGAAAGCATCGGCTCCGTTCCTCACAGTGACAGCTGACTCACACTGCACAGCACTGGCACAATGCCCAGCAAACTTTGTGACATCTGAATGATGCTTGGCTGGGGTTGATGGGCAGGTGGGGCCCCTGGGAAACTTCACAGTGTGCCCATGTGAAAAGACGGCCCTGACCCCCAGGTCATTTTCAATCCTAGATTCCCCCTGAGGTTCTCCCCCCAGTGAGTAGATTGCATTCATATTTTTGCCACCCGAATGTATTGTTTTAAATTTTTCCACATTAAACCTCATTTGCCATGTAGTTGCCCACCCCATTAATTTGTTCAGATCTTCTTGCAACGTTTCCACATCGTGCGGACAAGTCATTGCCATGCTTAGCTTAGTATCATCCACAAATACAGAGATTGAACTGCTTATCCTATCCTCCAGTTTATTTATGAATAAATTAAATAGGATTGCCCCAGAACAGAACCCCGGGGGACCCCACTTTTCCACCCCTGCCCATTCCGAGTACTTATCACTACCCTCACCCCCTGTAGCCAGTTTTTAATCCATGTACTCACCCTATGGTCCATACCAACATGCCTTATTTTGTACAGTAAACATTTATGGGAAACTGTAACAAATGCTTTTGCAAAATCCAGATACATCATGTCTAAGGGCCTGCCTTTTATCTAGATGACAACTCACCTCATAGGTGGTTAATAGATTGGTTTGGTAAGAAGGATTCTTCATGAATCCATGCTGATTGCTACTACAATTGTCATTGATCTTGTATATAGTCCCTTATCGTCCCCTCCAATAGCTTGCATACAATTGATGTCGGGCTAACTGGTGTGTGTAGCGCCTGTGTACTTTCGTACAGGTGCTATTTTTAAATCTAGTGGGGGAATGAGAGAGTTATGTTGCTCTCATTCCTTAAATTGTTAAATTTTGGCTATCGCCAAATCTGGATTGTCCTGTGGGTCAGTCTGTGCCCCAGAGATGCAGTCTCATCTCTGGGCGGCAGGTGGCGCCAGAGGGGGTCTAGGCGGAGCCGCTTCTTCTTGCCAGCCAATAGAAGGATTTTTCCCTCGCGGGGCATGCTGGGGAGGGGTATTTCTGTGGCGGAGGACGTTGTTTGGGGCTCTTTGCCGTGGGTTCCTGGTTCGGCACCCACCTTTAGGGTGTGCGCACATCACGGGCCCCACCACTATGGCCTACCAGGCCGGGGGCGCGTGCTACGCAGAGTTCCTCACTCGGGGCTCTCATAACCTGGAGAAACTGATGCTGCCAGGGGTCCCCAGTGACTTACTGGGTTCCCATACCTATTGAGAAGATCCCAAGCTGGGTGCTGTTCGATGGGGAATCGGTCTGAGGAGAACCCAGAGGCAGGTGATCCAACAGGGCTTGAATGAACCACCGGGGATCTGGGTGACCGGACACTGACAGGTTGCATTCAAACTGTCAGTTGGTGACCCCAAAAGACATACTGGGAGGATTTGCTCTATCGTTCTAATTCTCAAGCACTAGGTCTGTGGCAGAGGTCCCACCTTAACATCCCAATTTTATCAGAGCCAAGTCGGTGGCAGAGACTTGTTCCTCCCAGAAGTTCAAAAGTGGCGCTCTGGCTGCCAGGCCTGTGAGAGAGGTCTGTCCAGGGGCACTTCACCCACTCCGGCTGGAGTGGCGACGTAGACTAATACAATTGTTAAAGGGCAGGATTGCCTGTACTATCCATAGCCTGATTCTGCGAAGTTGCTCTTCCTTCATCAACCTATCCTGTCTACCTCAAGTTGACATGTTGGTCATGTTTGACCAGAGAATAAAGCATTGAAAACGTCAACCAACGGTTCTGGACATTCTATTATTACTCTCAGCACTACCATCACTCTTAGACACAGTATAGAGGTAACTTAAATACGCTGGTCCCAAATCTAACCAGCGGCACCTCCGGGGGTAGCGCTACACGTGCAATTCCCAGGGATGTGTCTTGGCCCTTTTTTTTTAATATTGGTGCTACATTGGCTTTTCTCCAATCGGCTGCTACCATTTCAGTTAGTAGACTGTTCTTAAAAATTAGGAACAATGGTCTGGCAATTACTTGACTGTGTTCCTTAATGACCCTCGGGTGCAAGCCATCTGGTCCCGGTGACTTATTAATGTTATGTTTTTCAAGTCTATTTCTGTCCTCTGTTTAGCCATGAGGGTGCTTCCTGTGACTTGCCATGAATATAAATATTAGTTTTGTTTTATGAAGCCCCCTGCTTCCCTTGTCTAGACTGAGGAGAAGAATAAATGTAATACCTTAGCTATCTCTCCATCCTTGGTAACCAGATTCCCTTCTTCATCCTTTATGGGACCAATATGATCTGACCTCCCTTACGATTAATGTACTAAAATAATTTCTTGGGAATTTTCTTACTCTCCTCCATTTTATGTGCCTTTTTGTGTTCTATCTTAGCCACCCTGATTTCACCCTTACATTTATTGTTGCATTTTTTTGTAAAGTTGGAATGCTGATCCCATAGCCTTGTATTTTTTGAAGGCCTTCTCCTTTGCTTTTATATGCATTTTTATTTGGAGTTAAGCCACCCATGACTTTTATTAGCTCTTTTAACTGTATTTCCCATTGGGATTCACTGGCTAATGCCCTTATTTAATATACTCTTAAAGCATACCTATTTCTCCTCTGTGTTTTATCCCAATTGGTATCGTCTAGCAAGGCCCGTAGTTTAGGGAAGTTGGCTCTTTTGAACTTTGGTGTCTTTGTATTCCCCTTATGTTTCCTGGTGTATACTTGCATGCCGTCCAAGAACACGCTCAGTGTAGTTGGTCTGTTATAAAAAAACGCTAACCTCCTCCGCTGCAGGCTCTGCCACAACTCATAACAGAGACCCCATGCAGTCCATGGGTCCCATGAAGTCCTCCAGTGGTCTTCTCTCTCCCCCCTCACTGCTGGCTGCTGCCATGACGGTCACGTGCACACTGGGGCATGTTTTTGACTGTACGGGCGGGGAAAGCGGGTGTAAGGTGTGGTTGCGCGCACAGCGCATCAGTGTGCAGGCGCCAAGCAGCAGAATTTTAAATCCCAGCACGCCAGAGCCTTCTGTAAAGCAGTGGGACACAGAGCTGTGGGCTGTAAGCATCTCAGTGGTTCGGATCCAGGCATACCTAAGACACCTACTCTGCATCAGGTTGTGCAGTGAGCTTTTATATAGATAGATATAGAGGAGGGGTCCGGAGGTAGAGATAGTCAACGCGGAACATATTCCAGAGGGTAGTATTGGGGGGCATTAGTTGTAGGTTGACTAAAGCACCTAAACCCGAGGTATAGTAAAAGTCCTATTTGCAATCTCAGAACACCCAATAAGGAGACAGTATGTGACCGGTCTAAGCTATGTGGCATGTTCACCAATGCCGGTGTTCTGACGAATAAGTTCCCCCTGGCGGATAAGGACCACCCCTGTACTGCCTAGGCATGAACTGAGCTCCGGAAATAGCCGAACGTAGAGCTGAGAATCTGCTCTAGACGGCGCCTGCGCAATGACGGGCGGGTGATTTGAAATATAAAACAAATGGTGCAGCGTTTAAAGAAAAAACAGTCCATATAATCAATCAGACATCATCAGTGGTTTCTTCTTCAATATAGTGTTGAAACATGCAGAAATCCTGTGACAAGTGTAGAACCTCCACCAGCTAGTAATAGCCGCTCACCTCCCTGTTATGACCCCCCAAAGGAAAAGGTCAAAAACAGCTTCCCCTTATGGGTGTAATGAATCAAGATCCTGATGCTGGAACGGCAGTCTCTCAAACAAAGGAGAAATCCCATTTTGGCAAATGTCATGTAATGATAAAGAAGATGCCCATAGTGCTCTCCGCAATAAAAAACTTTTAATGGAAATAAGTAGAAAAACTTACAAACAAAGCACTATTCCAGTGCTGGTAGAATCGGCATATAGACAAATGAGTGATGATCGCGGGTGACGTCACTGCGCTTGTCATGTGCTCCATACGCGTTATGTCCCAGTGGGTGGGAACTTCTTCAGCGGATGCGGAAACACTAGTGACGCCTGCTATTATATGGAGTGTTTAGAAGGTTGCCTTAGCAACCCAAAGTAATGATATGTATACGCCGCATAGGACGCTAAGGATCTCACCCAGAAGTGTCCCCCATGCTGACAATAGTAAAGGAATTACCTGCCCGCGACCACAGGAAGCAGAAAAATAAAAAAAAGTGATTTGAAATGTCGATGTAAATAGTTATTGCAGCAGGTCCAGGGTGACGTGGACCTCGCTGCAAGTGGCCAGTCGGCCTCATGTCCTCGCTTCGCTCGGACGGCTTGCTTTGTTCACTTGGCCTCCTGGCTCATTTTTTAACATTCTCCATGTCCACGGGGATGTTAAGGAATGAGCCTGGATGTTAGTGTGCGCAGGCGCCATCTAGAGCTGACTCTGAGCTCTACATATTCGGCTATTTTGGGAGCTCAGTTCACGCCTGTGTGGTACAGGGGGGTTCTTATCCGCCGGGGGAACTTTTTCAAGACACCGGGAGTCTGGCAGACAAGGTGGGAGAACTAGAGCTACTGGGTGGATTTAGATTTTGTAGGAATTTCAGAGACTTGGTTCAACAGCTCTCATGATTGGCTGGCAACCATTCAAGGGTATTCGCTATATCGCAGGGATAGAGAGGGTAACAAAAAGGGGAGGGGTATGCCTGTATATCAAAAAAAATGTATGTACAAGTGAATGCGAGAGATGACATCAATAAGGGAGGAGGTGGAATCCATATAGCTGCAAAGGGATGAAACTAATTGGTAAGTAATAATGGGAGTATGTTATTATAGGCCCCCTAACCAGAGGGAGGAGGCAGACCTTCTATCGTAATATTGATTATCGGCAATGATGGGAAGTGTCATCATAATGGGGGGATTTAATTATAGCGAATACCCTTGAATGGTTGCCAGCCAATCATGAGAGCTGTTGAACTTCCTGATTCCCTCACCGAGGATGGCGGCGGAAGCAGCCGAGGACCGAGTGATTGCTCAGCCTCGGCTTCTGACATCGCGGGCGCGCTGGACAGGTAAGTGTCTATTTTTTAAAAGTCAGCAGCTGCCGTATTTGTAGCTGCTGATTTAAAAAAAAAAACGGCGGAACCTCAGCTTTAAGGCAAGAGTCCATTTAGCCTATAATCTACACGAGGCAATATAAGTCCCTTAGAGTCCATAATTGGCATTAATCCCTCAAGGCAGTGAGTCCACGATTAGCAGATACATAGGGTCTCCAGGCTTGAGACCCCCTCCAGGAACTCTGATTAGGCTTCTATCACACACCCCCACCCCCCAAAAGGGGGTGATAACTCCAGCAGAGTAACCAGTTACATTTTGGCATTATTCCCCAGGACTTGACCCAGGGGCTTGGAGGCAGACCCTTATATGTTGGTTGACCTGTAGGGGGAGGTAACCTTGCTGAAAATGGGGAGGGGGGGCTGGGCGGGTGAGAATGTTGACCCTTGTAGCCGGTTTTGCCTAGCTCTCAGGTCAACCTGAGGACACGGGAATACATCAAGACGTTGTAACATTTGGCACCTGGCTGGCTCAACGAACTTGAGGAAATAAGCACCGACAGAAAAAGTGTGTACACAAAAAAAAAAGTTAAGCACCTGCCTACACACAGATATGCACATTAGCAGATGCATAGGGGTTCCATCTTACCTGCAGTTTAAAATGGACACTCTGCAACATTGTTGCAATGAGACTGTTTCCCTCTAGTGCCAGCGAAGACTCTGTTTTATCACATTCTGTCAGCAGAGACATTAACACCAGGAAGCAGAAACTGGGACCCACCTCCCGTGGTTGTGGACAGAATGCTGCTAGCCCAAATAGCATATGTTAAAGGAAAAAGTTACTCCCAAGGGCCTTTACACAGCGGCGTATAGGCCCTTGGGAGTAACTTTTTCCTTTATTTTACAAACACCAGGAAGCAAAGCATACAGGGAAATATAGTCCCCAGGCTCAAGTGGCACATTCTATTAAACTGCTGGGTAACTATAACAGACCAGCATGCTCTGTGGGCAAGAAAGGAGAGACTCCAATTTGATTTCTGGAGAATTCAGACTACATGAGGCAAAGGAAGAGATTAGACCTAGGGAGAGGGACTGCCTCCTACGTCAGTCCACTGCATGTTTTCAGGCATCCACAGCAGGTCAGGACATCCAGCCTGAGGGGGGATTCCATGTGCAAGGCCAGTAAAGACAATTTCTGTGTTTTATTATAACAAGTGCGTTTCTCATTGTCATTGCTCTTACACTATTTCCAGGTGCGCTAAGAGGGGCAGAGACTGCTATTGAGGTTGAGAGGCAGAGTAAGGAACCAAATATACTTAAATGGCTCCTCCGGGGGTAACGCTACACACATTCCTTTTTAACCTCTTGACCACCGCCCCATGTCAAAAAGACGTCCTCTTTTTAAAGTTGAATATCTCGATAACGGCAGCAGCTGCTGCCACAACCGAGATATTCATCTTTTCAGGGGGCGGTGGTGTACACGATAACGGCGGTCTCCGCGGCGGATTCGCCGCGAGATCGCCGTTATCGGTGGCGGGAGAGGGCCCCCCCCTCCCGCCGCTCTCCCGCGCCCTCCGCCGCTTACCGGAGCCGTCGGTAGCGGCGGAGGGGATCGGATGTGTCCGGCAGCTGAGCGGGGACGGGACTGAAGGAGAAATCTCCTTCACCCGTCCTCATAGCTCTGCTGGGCGGAAGTGACGTCAAAACGTCAGTCCCGCCCAGCCTCTTAAAGAAACATTTTTTTTTTTGTCATTTGAAAAAATGACATTTTTTTTTTTTTATTTTTTTTTTTGCATTTAAGTCTAATTATGAGATCTGAGGTCTTTTTGACCCCAGATCTCATTTTTAAGAGGACCTGTCATGCTTTTTTCTATTACAAGGGATGTTTACATTCCTTGTAATAGGAATAAAAGTGATCAATTTTTTTTTTTTTTTTTTCAGTGTAAAAAATTATAAAACTAAATAAAAATAAATAAGAAAACCAAAAAAAAAAATTTTAAAGCGCCCCGTCCCGACGAGCTCGCGCGCAGAAGCAAAGGCATACGCGAGTAGCGCCCGCATATGAAAACGGTATTCAAACCACACAAGTGAGGTATCGCCGCGATCGTTAGAGTGAGAGCAATAATTCTAGCCCTAGACCTACTCTGCAACTCAAAAAATGCAACCTGTAGAATTTTTTAAACGTCGCCTATCGAGATTTTTAAGGGTAAAAGTTTGACGCCATGCCACGAGCGGGCGCAATTTTTAAGCGTGACATGTTGGGTATCATTTTACTCGGCGTAACATTATCTTTCACAATATATAAAAAAATTGGGCAAAATGTATTGTTGTCTTATTTTTTAATTCAAAAAAGTGATTTTTATCCAAAAAAAGTGCGCTTGTAAGACCGCTGCGCAAATACGGTGTGACAAAAAGTATTGCAATGACTGCCATTTTATTCCCTAGGATGTCTGCTAAAAAAAAATATATAATGTTTGGGGGTTCTGATTAATTTTCTAGCAAAAAAATTGTGATTTTCACAAGAAGGAGAGAAGTGCCAGAATTAACCCGGTGGGCAAGTGGTTAATGTGTAGATAAAATATCTAGTCCAAATACATTGTAACAATAAGGCTCCTTTCACACGTGGTGAATTCTTTTCCGATCAGCTGGGGATCAGCTCAGAGTGCAGAGTGGGCGGATGACGCATCCATGACTTTCTGCAGAATTTACATGGACAGAGCCCGCTCTGCTGTATGGGCAGCCAGGAGAAAACGGACTCTGCTGTCCATTTTCACCTGACTACCCTCTCTAATCTGATCCACCTAAATGGAAGAGGATAGATCTCCTTTGTTTTTTTTTAGCAGACTGGATTGGACCTGGAGATTGCCAGGTGTAAATGAGCACAAGTCTGGTTACACCTACCTGTCCATAGGCATGCATGGACCTTTCCGGTTCGGTCCATCTAAAACTGACAGGTGGACCTGATAGGCTTGCAAGTGTGGAAGGACCCTAATATTGTTACAATGTGTTATCAATGAACCCAGGCAAACAGTGATGCCAGCTTTATTTACATAGGAGTTACAGTGACTGCGGTTGGGAAGGAAGACCAAGACATACGAGCAACACCCTAGGGCCTAGGTACTTTTAGATTAAGTTTTGTAGGGTGTATTTATTATATCTAAGGTACAGATTGGTTTAAATACAGAAATACCAACCGTTCATAAGCCTTTCCCGTTTCACATGCTTTGATTCCTTTACAGTAAATCCAAGGTGACTGGAGAAATTAAGACCTATTGCACAGTTAAGCACATGACTGTTTAGCATCTATGGGGCAGATCCACAGAGATCTGCACCCGCGCAGTGTATCAGAGATACGCTACGCCGCCGTATCTTACCTGGCTTTAGTTCGAATCCTGGAAGAATTTGCGCCGTAAGTTACGGCGGCGTAGTCTATCTCTGGCGGCGGAATTCAAATTGGCGATTAGGGGGCGTGTTTCATTTAAATGAAGCACGTGCCCGCACCGAATGAACTGCGCATGCTCAGTTTCTAAATTTCCCGCCGTGCATTGCGCTAAATGACGTCGCAATAACGTATTTTTTTTTAACTTAGACGTGAATTATCACGATTCACGGACGACTTACGCAAAAAAAAAATTCAAAATAAACGCGGGAACGACGGCCATACTTAACATGGCAGGTCTAACTATTCGCAACGAAATACCAGCTTTAACTATACGCCGGAAAAAGCCGACTAGAGACGCCGGCCGCTCGTACGTTCGTGGATCGTCGGAAATAGCTAATTTGCATACCCGACGCGGAAAACGACGTGAACACGCCACCCAGCAGACGCGAAAGTATTGCATCTTAGATCCGAAGGCGTACGAGGATGTACACCTGTCGGATCTAACCCAGATGCCGTCGTATCTTGGTTTGAGGATTCAAAACCAAAGATACGACGTGGGTAATTTGAAAGTACGCCGGCGTATCAGTAGATATGCCGGCGTACTCGCTCTGTGGATCTGCCCCTATATCTTCAACAGAAGTATGAGTAAACATTCACACTAAATTTACAGTGTCAGGAAAGTCGTTTGGCTGATTTCCATGACCCAACAAAGACAGCTATATGATTAGAGAAAATGAATTATTTATGAAGATGTATATTCCAGCCATGCCTTCTTGGCATTAAAGATCTTTTGATAAGTTATTCAAGGTAACTGACTTAATAATTGCTTTTGGTTTTGTATTTTTTTAAGTAATACCAGGATTTTGTATGCAGATAAACATTCTCAAAGAAAATAAAAATTGTCCATGGCAGTTGTTACTTTTTTTATTTGAAATAACATACAAAGTTATCATGGACAGTACTCAATTGTCCCCCTTCTAATATTCCAACCTGTCTGAAAAGGTTCTTATTTGGTGAATGTAATTTTAAGTCTGTTCTCACATTGGCGTATTGTGAGATAAACTCCTCTACACTCCTTAAAACAGTTTACTTTATCAGACACTTTACTGAATACATTCCATGACCTCTTGAAACAAAGCACATGAGCATAGCAAGCTATTAAAAGCCAGGAAAAATGCATTTGACTATGTACAGGAACCAAAAACTTCTGCTGTCATCAAACAAGTGTTCAATAAAGGAGCCAAGATAATACTGTAAGTGCATTTTTCCATGTATTTTGCATTGACCCCCTTTTGACTATTTGGCAAAATAAGAACTTCTGTCATACATGGAGAACCATTGTATAAAGATTTATAAAAAAAAAATACTATGAATAAATACTGTATTACATGCTGTTCATAGTCAGTCACTATGAAATTAGTTCTCTGTATTTTGTAGGATTCCTGGTTGATCCCGCTGTTCTCCATCTCCCCCCTTCTGCCTAAGTCCCCAATGCAGTCAGGGATTTTGCAGAGCTGTGGTGGCAACTCTGCACATGCTCAGATTTCAGTGACTTTCTATGCTGAGCATTTCCTACCTATCACATCTAAGCAGAATGAGTCAAACATGTGGGTGTATACACAGAAATTAATCATGTATAGCCTACCTTAAACAGTGGAACCTCGGATTATGAGCATAATCCGTTCCAGGAGAATGCTCGGAATCCAAAGTACTCGCATATCAAAGCGAGTTTTCCCATTGAAGATTAAAATAATTGGTTCCGCATTGACTATAATGGCATGCAATTCCGCATGTGTCCAGAGGTGGGGGCGGGGTGCCGGAGAGCCTCAAACACACGGAAAGGCCCAAGGACAGCTTTCCGAGTCTTTCCTAGCGCCCCCCTAATCTTAGGCCAAACACGGTACTGCACACCGCTTTGGCTTGAATTCTGCTCGTTTTGCGAGACAACACTCGCAAACCGAGTATTGAGAAAAGCTTGTTAACCGCGTTGCTTGCAATCCGAGATTCCACTGTACTACAAGTCATAGTTTACTGGGTATCGAGAAGACTTTATCCAGGACTGCCATCAGAGGGGGACAACCAATACACACATGAGGTGCCCAAGCGTCCCCAGGGGCCCGACCACCAAGTAGGGCTGGGAGCAGTAGGGGTGCCCTGTCTTTCTCTATGCATACATTCACAACAGAAGAGTCGGCGGCTGCTGCTTTCTGATGGCTACCACCTGTGGCTGCCTCCTGCATGTGCACTCCTCGTGTAAGTGCTGCTTGTACTGTATTCTGGATTGTGATCGGCTGCAGCTCCTCTGAGTCTCAGGAACATGTCAGCTTTGTGGAAACGAGCTGGGACTAGGGAGACCTCCTTTACAAGCCTGGCCTACAATTTGTGTAAAATTTCTAATGGCTGCCCTGACTTTATCACTTGTGCCCTACTAAACGGGTAAGTCTATTTATCTTTGATTTGCGTTATCTCTCCCATCTTTGGCTGATCCTTTTCATCTACCCTTGGTTGGCAGCAATTCAGTAGAAGAGGTGCGGCTGGTGACCCTTTTTATAGACTAAACTATAGCCATGTAGTATTTAATCTCTGCAGTTTTATTATATGGCACCACCTTTTAAAGAACTATAAAAAAAAAGAATTAATGGAAAAACATAAGCAGCACAAACTTGATAATGGTAACAACAAACAAGAACATTGCAGAAAGTGCATCAAGTATAAAGATGTAATGGCGAGCAACATGAAAAGAACAAAGTATTATAATGTGAAATCCAATCCCCAATCCTTGTTTTAAGGGCCTTTTGTAAACAGAAGTTGGGTAGGTGATAAGACTTTAAATATTACTCAAGTTGTGAAATATTGGCCAAGAAAAACAAGCCATTGTTTAGCTGACTGTAAGAAGCCGGTGATGAAATGCAAATGGAATGACAGCTGACAGTATTTTATGGCAAATAAATCACTGAAGTACTAGCGATGGAAAGAACAGACTGCCAACAGATCTTACTTATAATAGATCTTTCCATAAATATGCACCATTGTCTCGTCCAGATATGTTTGGTGCTGGCCTTATGTTGTGCATATAATAGCAATGGTTCAGGAAAACCTTGCCAAAGATTAGGGTGATATTGAGGTCTACCTATCAGCAAGTGGCAGAAGTCTCTTGCATTGCTGGAGGCTCTAGATTTGCCTTTTTTTTTTTTTTTCTAAGAGAATGATGGTTGGGATGGAAAGATTACTACAGGGTGGAAGCGAGACAGATGAAAGGATTTCCCCCTCCTCTACCAGTGACATGGTTTTCCCAAGATGACCCTCTAATACCTAGACACAGTTAATTGCCTGAAGCTCGAGGATTGCTTTTTTAAAGAAAAAGGCACAGCTTTTTAAACTTGAAAGATCCACTTTAAATGGGAAATATGTGAACATCTTCACTGTTACTTTTGTATGCATCCTGTATAGAATTTTTATGAATGCACTCATTGTATAACCACCTGGTCAATTGTAAGTCAATACAAAAGAATAATACATGGGTATTGCATGACTATCCAGTTCAATCTAACTATGAATCTGCTCTTCAGAAGGTATTGGACATATAAAATCCTAAGTACATAGTAATAACTAAAGACTAAATAAGGTAGAACAATACCTTACAACAATTCTTGTGTACACAATCCTTGGGCAGAGCATGAAATACAACAATAGGGAAAGCTAAAATCAAATATTAACAAGGCTAAATAAAGATAGGGCAGTTGGAGCTGGCACCTATTCCCCGTTATTAAAGGAAACTTGTCATGATAGAAATATGGGAGCAGCCTTTGGTTTTTAAACTGTAATCTCTGGACCTGTCATCCTTATCACTATCCCTGCTCTGCTATTAGGTCATTCAAACACCCAGCACAGCTATGCTGTTCAGGACTTTGCATCTCATACTTGTTTCAGGTTTGTGATTCACTAGGGCCGTTCATCTGGGACAGGGCCGGTGCAAGGATTTTTGCCAACTAAGGCAAAGGTGCATTTTGACGCTACACCCCCCCCCCCCCGGCGCGCACGCAGCTGGAGAGGACAGTGTGGAGCCGCGCCGCCCGGGTGGGGAAGAAGATAGTGACACGGACGTTGACTGGTGGAGAGAGCGGCTGCGGTGTCCAGAGAGACGCCGACAAGGAGAGGAGGAGGAGGGAGGGGAGCAGTGAGCACTCTGGCGCTTGAGCGCCCCCATCTCTGTGGCGCCTGGGTAAACTGCACTGGTAAACGCAGCCACTGTGCCAATTGTCACCACTGTGCCCATTGTTGCCACTGTGCATGTCACTGTGCCCTTTAATTGTTGCCACTGTGCTGTGCCCTTTAATTGTTGCCACTGTGCCCATTGTTGTCACTGTGCTGTGCCCTTTAATTGATGCCACTGTGCCCTTTGTCGCCTCTGTGCCCATTGTCGCCGCTGTTCCCTGTAAAATGCACTTACCTTTCTGCTTCCATGTCCTCCCTCGATGTCTTCTTCCGCCTTGGTGACGCTTCAGCCAATCAGGTTCCTGATAACCAGAATCCGGGAACCTGATTGGCTGAAACGGCCGTCAGTCTTATCCAAGGAACGCAGCCCCCCTTACGTTCTGAGGATAGACCTTCCGGGAGACTAGGGCTGTACTCGGAAAGCCTATCAGAGCCGCTGGCTCTGATAGGCACTTCCGCTCAGCCAACCAGCTGCCGTTATTCAGGTAACCGGCGCCCTATGTCCGGTTATCTGAATAGACCAGCGGCAGCTGGCAACCAACAATAACATACATTTGTGCAATACAATGCATGAATGTATGTTATTTGCGAGAGGGGGTGGCGCTGCAGCGCCCTCTATAGACGGCCGCCATCACTGCAGTTAAAATGTAAAAATGACATTTTAAGCCAAATAAAAATTCTTAAAGGGCCCGTTTTTTTTTTGTGACTACAGGAGGGGGGGCGGGCGTCCCTATGGACGGGCCGCCACTGGATCTATCTATGGGCAGGATGGTTGTACTTAAATCAATCCATCGGCCATAATTATTGTATTATGCTGGCAGGGAAGGCTCCCCCTTGGCAGAACATAATAGTGCTGCAGGAGGGATTCCCCATCAACACTGACTGTGTTAATGGGGGAATAGTGCAATTTTCTTTTCTGCAACCAAAAATAAAATAACCATCTATGTCAGGAATCTCCAAACTTTCTCAACAAAGGGCCAGTTTATTGTCCTTCAGACTAGTCGCCAGTGGGAGGAGAAAATACCCCAGTATCGGTGGGAGGAAAAATATGATGATTAGGAAGAGAAATGGTGGTCCATCATTGGTATTAGAGGGAGAAATAGTAAACCATTGTTTTTTTCAGGGGAAGTATTTGTGTCCTAGTCTTGGTGGGAGGAAAAGTACCCCTTCATTGGTGTCAGTGGAAGATGCTCCATTGTTGTCAGTGGAAGGATTGATTCTCCATTGCTGGTGTCGCTGAGAGGAATACTGCCTCACCGTTGGTGTGTGTCCCAACATTGTCAGTGGACAATTGTTTATATTAGTGGGCAGAATTATAGGAATTATGCCCCATTGTTGGTGTTAGTGGAAGGAATTAATGCTCCATTCTTTGTGTCGGTGGAAGGAATAATGCCTCATTGTTGGTGTCCATGAAAGGAATGGTGCCTCATCATTGGTGTTAATGAGAGGAATAGTGGCTCATATCAGTGGGAGGAATGGTGTCCCAAGAGCCAGATTAAGGCAAGCAAAGGGTTTCATCTGGCCTGTGAGCTTCAGTTTGGAGACCACTGATCTATGGCTTGCCTTACCTAGCAAAGCGACCCCCTCCGGTGCTGCCCTCCTCATTGGCTGGCTCAGGTGACATAACACACTCGGGCATGAAAGTCACTTCATCACGGCGCAGATTTTTGCCAAAACTGTACACAAAAATGCAAATGCACTAAGTCTTGCTTTACACTAGTGCAGCTCTAGCATGATGTGTTTTTCAGTGTGTTGTAATGCGACTTCATGCATTTTTTTACTTGTTTTTGATTCTTCATGTGTGTTGGAGACTGCATTTTTTACACAAAACGCTGCACTACTGTAAAATGGCGCTAACAGATGATTACTGTAAACCTTTTTGCATTGAAATAGCAAATGCTGTATTTATCTCAAAAGAAGTAAATTCACTAAAAACAAATGTATTAAATATTTACAATTGCGATATTAAACGCTTAAAATTATTGCTGTTTTTACATTGGTTTATAACAACTGTTACATTATTACAAATTTAACTTTTTTTTCACAGGCTAACACTGTCCTGGAGGAATATTGTTCTGTGCATGAAGGCCCACAGAAATATTGTGAAACTATGAACATCCTTAGGCTAGGTTCACATATTTCTTTCAGCGGTCTGCCTCCTTATTTTTATGTATTTTTTTAATCATGAGTTGGCATGTGCCGATGCATGTGTATGCGATGAATAATTAAAGTGATTTTACAGGATGTATATTTTTAAAACAACAAACATGTTATACTTGCCTGCTCTGTGCAAGGATTTTGCACAGAGCAGCCCTGATCCTCGTTTTTTCTTTTTTTTGGGTCCCTCACTGGCGGTCCTGGTTCCTTCTCCCTGTATGTTCCCTGAATAGCAAGCCTCTTGCTATGGAGACACTTGAGCAGGCTCCCTCTCATGCCATGCTCCTATGAATGGACATTGTCCATTCAGACACAGAGCATGGCTCGGCACTGCCCCCCGCTCTCCCCTCATTGGCTCACTTGCTGTAATTGACACCAGCAGGAGCCATTGGCTCCCACTGCTGTAAAAGCCAATGAGACAGCGAGACCCAGAAGAGCCGCTGCTGATATGCACGTTGAGATGTGGTTCAGGTAACTATAAGGGGGACTGTGGGGGAAGCTGCCCCTAGAAGGATTTTTTTCCTTAATGCATTCGGGGAAAAACCTTCTGCCTTTTGTAGCAAGGTCTCTGGCCCTGTCCAGTCTGAGAATTTTCCAAGCCAGAGATAGCTGACATCCTTCAATATGTAGTGGGTTGTGAGGCATAGTGGGTGCAAAGATGGTGAAAGTCATTGGGCACCAGACACTTCTTGCATGTAAAAGAGGTTTTATTTCTCTTAACAGTCCTTTTTGTATTTTTGGGGGGAAAGAGGGTTGGGGCCAGGACACCCTTAAGCAGTTACAATCTCAATTGGCAGACTCCGAGACGTCAATAAGAGGACAACCATACAGGGAAAGGCCCCAGCATGGCACCACATCTGCACATGCAAAGATTCTGTCTCCTATGGCAACATTCTTTAACAGTTCCTAACTCAACCGTAACAGTTACTTCAGCTTTACTACAACTGCCTCTTGTAGATCTTCAACACTAAGCTCCCGGTCTTTTACTACTAGACCCTCTGATTCACTGACTCTGAATCCCTTGAGCTTCTCAAATCTTTGCGGTGGTATTTCCCTCAAGCGTCACCCACACTTCCCTGCTGGGTCCCTAGCTTGGCACTCCAGATACTTCTCAAATTTCACCCCTGCTGACCGGTTCAGTCCCTGGCTTGACACACCAAGCTGTCACCTCCGCTGGGTTCCTGACTTGATCACCGCCTGAAGTTGTGCCCGTTCGGTGAGAATGCTGCTCTGGTACTTGCCTCAGTTTCTCACTGTGGTCCCTGGTAACAAGGTGGTTGGTCCCTTTTGTGGCAACAGCTTCCCCTCAACCTCCAATCATCACAGGTTCTCTGGCTGGCAGAACCATCATTTTGGTTGGACTGCAAGCTGCAGTCACAACCCTGCGCTGCCCTCTTACTTCTGGATAGGCCTTCACACAGCCTGGCAGCAAGATTCCCCCGGGATAAGCCCAATCTCCAGCCTAGCAGCCCGGGGCGTACAACACACGTCCACCCAGACAGATGTCCAGGTGGCACAGAACATAGATCACCTGAATCAACCCAAATATGATCCCAGCAGGCCAAGGGATTTAAGAAAACCCCTGCCCATTGGCTGAGACACCCCATATACCCATAACCTGACCTTGGGTTGCCCTTTTCACATGTAGTACCAAGTCCCCCGGCCACCTAGTGGTAGAAGAAAAAAGTGCAACAAGGCCAAACTTAGGGAGAGATCAGTAAATCTCTATCAATCAACCAGGATAACTACTCCTGGCAAGTAAATGTGTGAGGAGCTCCCTGTCTAAGCTACAGGGTGCTACACTTTAAACCACTTAAATGGCAACCCCCCACGTTTGCTAAAGAGCAGCGTGTTTCTCCTGTGGGTCGGGAATGTGCACGATTTTGCAAGTATTCCTGACCTGCACAAGTGTGAACATTGCCCTAGGGTGCCTTTCTTCACACATTCTAGTGAAATGTTACAATTTATTTATATCCCTGAGCTCAGGACATAGCATTTCTACACTGATACATTGTATTTCCTGGCCAGTGTAGAGTTCCCCACACTGTTATTTTGTATGTTCCTAAAATATTGATTGCCTGTATCAAGAGATAAGAAACCATTTTTTTTTTTCTTTTTTGCGGCAAATTGACTTTAATAAGGTATCTCATGTATTTATTTTTTTGCGGAAATTTGAGTTTTTTTTCAATGCATATACTCTTTTGTTATTGAATGTGATATGTCCCATAAAACACAAAAATCACTTGCGATAATTTGTTAGTGAATTGACCCCACATAGTCTAATCTGTTAAGAAGTCTCCCTGTCAGAATTTTTATTAAAACACTTCACTTTAAAGCCTCGTACACACGATTGGATTTTCTGACGGGAATTGTGTGATGACAAGCTGTTGGCAGAAAATCCGACCGTTTGTATACAATTGTTGTTGGATTTTCTGCGGACAAATGTAGGATGGCAGGCTTTAAAATTTTCAGTTTTCAGAGCGTGTGTACACAAGTCCGTCGGACAACAGTCCAAAGTAAGAACACGCATGCTCGGAATCAATGCTCACCAAACACGACATTAGCAGAAGGTGCGCAAAGGGTGGCGCTAAAGTGCTGAAAAATCACGTAGTGCGTAACTACATTCATGTTTGTTGGCCGACAATTGTGTGCTGTTTTTATGCAAGACAAGTTCATGGCCAACGCCCTTCGGACAAAAGTCTGAGGCTTTGTCCACGGAAAATCTGATTGTGTGTACGAGGCTTTAGTCCTCTTGCACACTGCAGCTTAAAGAAATCTCAGTACAGCTTATTTTTTTACTGAGCCAAAATAAAGCCTGTTAATTGTAATGGGCCTATGCACACAGGCATGTTAACTCGTGTTTACGTGCCTGTGTGCAAAGGCCCATTACAATTAAAGCGGTTCTCCACCCTAAAGTGGAGTCCCGCTGATCGGAACCCTCCCCCCCCTCCGGTGTCACATTTGACACCTTTCAGGGGGGAGGGGGGTGCAGATACCTGTCTACGGACAGGTATTTGCACCCACTTCCGGCCCGGCATTCACGGGCAAAAGACGGGCATTCCGTCACATCCCGTCGCCCCCCCCAGTTGTGTGCTGGGAACACTCGGCTCCCAGCACACAGTGGGAGCCAATCGGCGGGCGCGGCGTGACTCGCGCATGCGCCGTAGGGAACCGGGCAGTGAAGCCGCAGCGCTTCACTTCCTGGTTCCCTCAGCGTGGATGGCGGGGGGAGCAGCAGAGAGACGAGCGATCGCTCGTCCTCTGCTGCGATCGGCGCTGGACTCCAGGACAGGTAAGTGTCCTAATATTAAAAGTCAGCAGCTGCAGTATTTGTAGCTGCTGGCTTTTAATATTTTTTTTGTACCGATGGTTACAGCAGATGTAGCCTCTCTATATACCTGCATATCTCACGAATTGGGCTTTTTGGCCGTCAGGGCTTTTCTGTCCAGATTGTCTGAGATTTCCAATATCCAACAAGAATTCATCATGGACCTGTTGCAGTTTGCCACATGCCACAATTACTTTTGCTATAATAAAGAGTTTTACCTACAATCCAAAGGGGTTGCTATGGGGGCCAAGTTTTCCCCCAGCTTGGCCAATATTTTCATGGCTAAATGGGAGGAGGATGTCGTCTATGCTATGAACCGGGCAGAGATCATTCTCTGGGCTAGGTACATAGACGACATCCTCCTCCTTGACCAGTTTATGACCATCTTGAATTACAATCAGGTGGGCATCAGTCTCACCTACGAGGCCAGTTATTCCAATATTCATTTTTTGGATTTAGAAATTATGGCACATGAGGGTCAGTTGTTGACCAAAACTTTTTCAAACCTACCGACTGGAATGGTTACATTCCGGTCGATAGCTGTCACCACTCCTCATGGCTGAAATCCATGCCTCATAGCCAACTGCTTAGAATTAGACGGAACTGTTCCAACCTTTCCGACTATTATGCCCAAGCTGAAGTATTAAAAACCAGATTCCTGGATAAGGGTTACCATAGCCAAGCCATCCACTTGGAAATCGGTCAAATTGCCATGATAGATAGGAGGACCCTAATGGCTGAACAACCTAAAATAGTAGCAGAATCCAAATTTAGACATTCTTTTACTACCACCTTCTCTACCCAACATAAACAGATAATAGATATCATACACAAACATTGGAAAATTCTAAAGAATGACCAAGTGATGGGGCCCACACTCCCTCCTAACGCGGGGGTAATTTACAGGGGTGCTATTTTCCAAAAAGGACAAATTGCACCTAATGTAATGGACCCCCCAGTGCCAGTCCAATTTTTTCCACTCTCCAAAGGATACCATCCATGCCGGAGGTGCAGGGTGTGTGTCCATAATGTGAATGGAAGAAAAAAGACTTTGGTCTTTCGTTCTACTACAACTTCTATTGAATACCCCATGAAACACTTTTTCACCTGTGCCACCAAGCACATTGTATATCTTATCACCTGCCCTTGTGGGAAACAATATGTAGGCCGGACAATACGGTCCTTTTCCAGAAGGGTGGGTGAACATATTACGAGCATTAAAAAGGGACGTACAAACCATACGGTACCTAGACACTATCTGGAGAACCACAACAAGAATCCCCTGGGTACCAGCTTCTAGATTATTGACCGATTCATACCCCATTGGAGGGGGGAATCTAGCTTGAGGGGTGTGTCCAGGTTAGAGATCTGGATATACCGGCTCAAGTGCTATGTACCGTACGGCCTTAACGTAGACTGGGACATAAATGCCTTTATAGGCCAGGCATAGGGTTTTTTCTGTATACTAATTACTTGGTTGAATTATATGGGGAGTTACAGCTCTCATTACATTTTTGTCCCTTTTTCCCCTTTTTTTGTTTCTTTTCTCTGTTCTGGTCTTACCCTTTCCTCTTTCCACCTCTGGGATTTGCTGTCCCCCTTCTTTCCCTGAGTGTGGTTAATTCATTATGGTACTTTATAATACGGTGAATTTAGTATTATATTACATTTACTTGGGAGTGGCCGTGAGACCCTGATCATACCCAATGTATTTATTTATTTATGCCATTTATATAATTTTTATTTGGACGATTTTTGTTCCCTTTCTATCTAATGATGTAACCCAGGGTCATTCCTGGGTCCATGATTTGGAGCTTTGGAATTGAGGCTAGGTGATAGTCCATCTGCCCTTTCTCCTCTTTTCCCCAGTATATATGTGAGCGAACTGTCATTGGGCATTTAAAACATCCTTTGTTTTGTTTTATTTACATGCTGTTTATTACGGCCCGGTGACTTGTGTCCTTTTTTAGGGTATGTGAGCAAACTGGCAATTAAAACATCCTTTATTTTCATGCTGCCTAGCCTGTTGCTAGGCGACTTTTTTAGATCCTTGTGTGGTCACATGACTCGTGGCTTCCTATTGACGTCACGCCCATCTCTGATTGGCCGCTGGACGGTCACGTGACCCCGCTCTGAGTCGCGATTGGGTGACTCACTCGAGGAACACACGTAGCCGTGGTTTCGCGGCGCTTTGGAGGGTCTTTATAAGGGGTTGGCTCCCTTTGCTCCCCCGTTGTCTGTGGTCCAGATTTAGTCCCCCTTTTTCATTATGATGTGGTATTCGGGAATTTGCACTTCCGGCTCAGTGGAGCGCAGGTAATGACATCATCACCAAGCGCCCACCCTCCCTGGAGCGCACGCCATGTCCACAAGGGTTCATCAGGTCTCACGTAAGCTCTCCAATTAAATGATTGCACACAGTATTTAAGCACAGGGGAATTTCTGGCTGATGTATGCCCCAGTTGAAGTGTCATCACACGAAACCGGTCGGGCACATACATTGGCCCCAGCCATTCCTATACTGTGCTACTTTTTTCTTATACAGGGATTTTTATAAGTTTTTCATTTGTTTGCTTTTTTCCTTTTTGATGTTGTTTACGCATTTTTATCGAGTGTGTTCATGTTTGGTTGACTACCTTTTTGAACAATTACATTTTGTACATTTTTTTTTACACTATGAGGAGGTGTCCGCTTTTGTTTTTCTTTTTTATATGGTGAGTCCATCATATGCCTATACCAAGGAAGTAGTGATTCATCACCTCCATGACTAGGATTTGAGCCAGCTTGGATTTTACTACCGTTGAGAATCACAGTCCAGAGCCATCGAGAGAAGCTGTTCCCCTTTCACTGGGTTGATCATGCGCGTCTGACCCATCACCGTATGGTGTTCCTGGGTCCATCACAGCCGGTAAGAGTATTCAATCTCTTCTTACCTTGTTGATTGGGAATATCTTTGAATGGGATTCCAGATACGGTGATATTGGAAAGAAAACAGACACCATCTCTCTCGCATGCTCTGACGGCTTTATTACATTTGGATGGACACTATATATGCACATTGTATTGTGTTTTCACGATCACCATTACTGGTTTACACTGTGGACTTTATTATTATTCGTTTTTGCAGCCCCACATGTTAGGTGTGTGCTTGGTTCAACTGCATAACTTTTCTATTTTCATAGCCTTACCTACCCATGGTTAGTGCTTCTTATTGTTTGGCGCTGCACTTTATTTCCACATTTCATACAATTTTATTCCTTTTGTTGTGTTGGCTGCCACTTTTTGGATACTACACATTGGATGAGCGCAGTATAGTTATATCATTTTAGTGTGCAAGATGCCTAAAGCCAAGCTGACAAAGAAACTCTAATACATGTATATTCTGACAGGTTCCCTTTACTAAGGCCAGTAAAGTAGGATCACAGTTTCTGAGGGGCAGCAGTGCCTAGCAGAGCATCAGGAAGAGCTTGTTTACACATGACCACCGACACTGGGCATTTATTACTCCCATTGACCACCGACACTGGGCATTTATTAATCTCACAGACCAACGACACTGGACATTTATTAATCTCACAGACCACTGACGCTAAGCATTTATTATTTCCACTTACCGCTGACACTGGGCAATTGTTTCTCCCATTGACCACTTTTTAAAGAGCATTTATTACTTCCACTGTCGCGTTGGGTTGGGTGGCTTTGTCCTAACAGACAAATGGACTACCTGCATGCAGCACCTGCCAGTTAATAAACTGGCCTGTTCATGGTGTACAAACATTGGTGGAAAATGGTGGGAAACAACTGCACTATGTTGTAGTACTACCTATGTTAGGATTAATAAGCGGCAACTAATCTGTAAACAAACAGTGTGCAAAAATGGAAAATAAATAGTTGCGCTACACCTGAGAAGATATACTATCGTTAAGAGAGCATATCCAAGGTGCTAGTTAACCTGTGAAATAAACACGCTAATTTAAATATACTAATTTAAATATGTGAAAATGAATGTTATATATAACATTAGCCAATAACAATTATACAAATGAATGTGTCGCCATTAGTGGTTGGCATATACTAAATCAACATACAGACTCAAACTGTAGTGAACAACAGAACTCATCCATCCGTGGATGGGTGAGTAGCATATGTGAATTGGTTAAACAAGAAAAAGAAAATTAAAAACGTGAAAAAATAAATAAATCCAAGATATGGATATGAGAAAGTCCATAAGATGGTGTGACTAGTTCAAAAACACAGAGACAAAGTGACCTATCACGAAACGCTTTGGGCGGAGCGAGCGACGTGCTGATGTCACCACCCTCTTTCGCTGAACTTCTTCATGAACGGGTTTGCCTGTTAGCGTCCGGCCGGAGCTACAGGCTCAAGGCTTGTTTTTATCTTAAAAAATTTGAGTTTTTTTAACTTGTTCTTTTACCAATAAATCACCCTGGTTTTATACTATGTGGAGCCTTTCTCTTCCTTACATGACCTACTAATGAGTGACACATATTTGGAGCCCATTTGAATTGCCATATTCCGGATACATTGGTTACCTCTTTTCCCTATTGGATTCTTATATGCTGCATCTGGTCTATTGAGACTGCTTTTTCTGGTAAGCAGATTATTGGAATATTGGTGGTGGATTCACATTGGGATTACTGGAACACAGTTGAGTGGAATATGCACGGGTGTTTTTGAACTAGTCACACCATCTTATGGACTTTCTCATATCCATATCTTGGATTTATTTATTTTTTCACGTTTTTAATTTTCTTTTTCTTGTTTAACCAATTCACATATGCTACTCACCCATCCACGGATGGATGAGTTCTGTTGTTCACTACAGTTTGAGTCTGTATGTTGATTTAGTATATGCCAACCACTAATGGCGACACATTCATTTGTATAATTGTTATTGGCTAATGTTATATATAACATTAATTTTCACATATTTAAATTAGTATATTTAAATTAGCGTGTTTATTTCACAGGTTAACTCGCACCTTGGATGTGCTCTCTTAACAACAGTATATCTTCTCAGGTGTAGCGCAACTATTTATTTTCCATACAAACATTGGTGCCTGTATAAGATAAGACCTTGGTCTCCCCATTGAACAATTTCCCCTCTATTCCTGTTTTGGTGATCCCAACCCAAAAAGCTGTATTTTCTGTAATTTTCACTCTCTGTGATAATGGTAAACAGTACAAATATAGAGAGTTAGAGCCGGTTCACAAAGGGACGACTCAGCCGCCTGACAAGTCGTGCTCAGCTCTGTTCAATTGAACCATTCCGACTTAGAAAAAGGTTATTGTACGACTTTGGGGGCGACTTGCATTGACTTTAATACAGAAGTCATTTTGCAAGTCGCATCTTAAGTCTTCTTGAGATCGCCTTGCCCAATCGCCCCCACAGTCGTGCCGCCCCTGTGTGAACCGGGTCTAAATTTCACAAACAGGGACACAGACAGCAATAAAAACTTCACTGTGGTTCTAATCCCTCTCCACTGAAAAATAACGTTTTTATTTTTAGTTATACTTTAACAGGAGCAGGCTATAAATAATTAAAATAAAGAGTAGCATAAAGCTGGTGAGATTGGGAAAAGTTCCAGAGGCTGGGACAAACTCTGATCAAGTCCTGGGAGTAGGTGAAGAGGGGGTTGTTAGCAGGAGGACACCTTGAGAGGTCTGAGGAGCAGAGAGGATGGTTTTGGGTGATACTGTATTTGCCAGTGAGTTTGATGATGCGCTCTGGGGCAGAGATGTGGATGTATTTGTATGTATTAGTATTATGAATTGTATGTGTTGGGAAGTGGAAACCAGTGGAGGGATTGTCAGAGGCAGTGGACGGTTGATGGTTGGTGAGGTGGATACGTCTGATGGCTTCATTCATGACGGCATGAAGAGCATGTGTAGAGATGGGTCAAGAAGGAGGGAGTTGCAATAGTCAATAGAGGGAGCACCTTATTTACCTGTTTTATAGTAGAAATATACATGTGTTGCCTACAAATCTGGGTGTACCAAACATTTGCGTGCAAGTGAAAAGGGATATTCCTGTAAACACTGACCACAAAGCATAGTTTTTGCATGGCTTGACATGCTGTCATCGCTAACTTTGTTTTTCTATTGGTTCCGCAGTCATAATGACCACATACTTTGCCAGAATTACACTATGCAAATCGCACCTTTTGTATTTTTTGGAACCTATGCGGCATCAAGACTACAAAGTGAAAGGCGTCTGACATAGATTGCAATAAATATACTGGTCCCTTGGAAGTAAATGCTGATCTTATGCAGCCTATCCTTGTCTACATGTAGGGATGGCTGCATGATATTTCTCAGGACAGGATTCCTGATGGGTGACGACAGTGATGTGTTCAAATATGTCTGTGTGATTAGTTTAGAATTGGCCACTTGCATTCCTCCAACTTTGGGGAACAAGGGATTACCTATTAGCAAAAGTATGATGGCATAGTACACACCCCCGGCCATTCGCTGTTGAAGGAGAATTAAAGAAAAAAACATGGGACACGGGCTAACATAGAGGGGTGTTTAGAGTCAGAAAAATAAACAATCAGCCTTAAAGGGTTAGTAAAGGAAAAAAAAATGTTGCTTTAAAATAACAAACATGTTATACTTCCCTCCACTGTGCAGTTCGTTTTGCACAGAGTGGCCCCGATCCATGTCTTTTGGGGTCCCTCGGCGGCTGTCTCTGGTCCTCCCCGCAAGAACTCAAGAGAGCTTGCATGGTGGTGACTAATTGCGGGCACGCTCCCGTGATACAGCGAGCGGCCATAGCCTCTCACTGTATCACTCGGCCCCGCCCCTCGGTGGAAAGTGGAACTTTAGTCAGAAAATTAAGTCCTACTAGATCACTTCAGGCTGGCCCATTTTGCAGATTTAGCTATGTAAAACATTAAAAATAAGCTTCTACTGTTTAAAATCAGGTAATACGCTGTCTCGCCCTGCTCTGCACATGCTCAGTTGCTTTCCATTTTTAGGCACTTCTGTATTTGTAGAGGCCCCGATCTGCTGACAGCCTTAAAGTGGTTGTAAACCCTTAACAACAACTTTATGCTACAGGTAAGACTATATTAAGGCTTATCTGTAGTTACCCAGGATATGGATATTCCCTCTCCCCTGCAAGTGCCAATGTCTTCGACACATTCGCACTCAAGCAAACTGAAGCAATGGCACGTATGTGCCGTTGCTTCAGTCAGTGTGCCGTTACTGGCAGCTCCCGCGCGAATGACATAATCGCGGCTCCGGCCCATCACAGCGCCAGAGCCGCGATACCCGGAAGTAACCCCCGAGGGAGATGTCGCTGGCCGGAGGGGGGTACGAGGACCGCTGCGAGGGCTTTGATCTAAGGTTAATAATTTCATGCTTTTGTCTTACATGGTGTTCAGGGCCAGATTAAGAACATCATGGGCCTGGTGCTGGAATTTTGGTGGGGCCTTTTATAAATAATAAATAAATGCGTGGGAATGACATCAACGCAGCCCGGCCAAGGCAAGTGACCAAAGGCACAGAACCCAGAAGGAAGACCGGGTGAAGATGGAAGCGCCCGGGCCCCACCGGATTCATCACAGCGAAGCACTGGAGGGCTCAAAATTTATGTGTACCCTAATGTGCTAATATGCTTTGCATACTTGTACGTTGTAGCATAACCTACCCCAGGGCCTCTAAAAAGTAGTCATGTCAGGAAAGTTTACTACCGCTCTAATATCACAGGATCCCAGGAGCCTCTCATGGGGCCCCCTACTGACCCGGTGGGTGGTGGCCCTTGGGCAGTGCCTAAGTGCATAGTTGCCAACATTTAAAAAATATTTTCAGGGACACTTTTTTATACAAGTGCTATATTTAGAGTAGCTGAGATCCCCTATGTTCCTCTATACATCACAGTATTAAATGAGTACTAATAATGGGGCAGAACAAATATGAGAACTGAGATTTCCTTCAGTTTAACTATCAAAAGTGTGTCCATTCTAGAGATGGTAACATTGAGGGTATTCAGTATAAATTTAAAGAACTGTTTTTGTGAGTAAGCGACATAGGGGAGGAGTATGGACAGTATATAAGTGGGAAGTATGTGCAGGTGAGGGAGAGGAATGTGAGGGTCTAACAGTGGGCATTATGTACAGGAGAGGAGTGCAAAGGGTATGGCAAAAGGCACTATGTACAGGAGAGGAGTGTGAAGGGTATGACAGTGGGCAGTATGTGCAGGAGAGGGGTGTGGAGGGGATGACAGTGAGCAGTATGTACAGAAGAGAAGTGTGGAGGGTACGACAGTGGGCAGTATGTACATGAGAGAAGTGTATGACAGCAGGCACTATGTACAGGAGAGGAGTGTGAAGGGTATGACAGTGGGCAGTATGTACAGGAGGAGTGTGGGGGTATGACAGAGGGTAGTATGTACCAGAGAGAAGTGTGGAGGGTATGATGGGGCAGTATGTACAGGAGAGGAATGTGGACGGTATGATAGTGGGCACTATGTATAGGAGAGGAGTGTGGAGGGTATGACAGTGAACAGTATGTACAGGAGAGGCGTGTGGAGGGTATGACAGTGGGCACTATGTATAGGAGAGGAGTGTGGAGGGTATGACAGTGGACAGTATGTACAGGAGAGGAGTGTGGAGGGTGCAACAGTTGGCACTATGTACAGGAGAGAAGTGTGGAGAGTATGACAGTGGGCGATCTGTATAGGAGAGGAGTGTGGAGGGTATGACAGTGGGCACTATGTACAGGAGAGAAGTGTGGAGAGTATGACAGTGGGCAGTATGTACAGGAGGAGTGTGGGAGTATGACAGAGGGTAGTATGTACCAGAGAGAAGTGTGGAGGGTATGATGGGGCAGTATGTACAGGAGAGGAATGTGGACGGTATGATAGTGGGCACTATGTATAGGAGAGGAGTGTGGAGGGTATGACAGTGAACAGTATGTACAGGAGAGGCGTGTGGAGGGTATGACAGTGGGCACTATGTATAGGAGAGGAGTGTGGAGGGTATGACAGTGAGCAGTATGTACAGGAGAGGAGTGTGGAGGGTGCAACAGTTGGCACTATGTACAGGAGAGAAGTGTGGAGAGTATGACAGTGGGCGATCTGTATAGGAGAGGAGTGTGGAGGGTATGACAGTGGGCACTATGTACAGGAGAGAAGTGTGGAGAGTATGACAGTGGGCACTATGTACAGGAGAGGAGTGTGGAGAGTATGACAGTGAGCACTATGTACAGGAGTGGAGGGATGTTTAGGGACTGCGTAGTGGTTAAGCGGGTCATACATGGATTGAAATTACGCCAATTATGCAGAGACCAGCAATAGTCGATCTATGTATGAGCTAGCTGGTTTTACACAAGTCAATCTATTAATCAACTTGAGTACAACCAGCCTGTTAGGTTTTTCCCAAAACAATCAGTGCTGCCAGCTATAGTTAGCAACACTGATCATTGTACGCACTGGCAGAACAAAATAACACTGCAGGAGTGATTTCCCCATCCACAGGTCAGCAGGTGAGAGGGTGTGTGGGGACAGGCTGGGGAGAGATACTAGTCAGTGGCTGGGTAGGCACTGGTAGTATCAGAGCCAGATACACACAGGTTACATACGCCACGATTGTTAGAGCGAGAACAATAATTCTAGTACTAGACCTCCTCTGTAACTCTAAACATGTAACCTAAAAAAAATTTAAAGCGTCGCTTACGATACCAAAAAAAATCGTGCTAACTTTAGTGTTTTTTTTAATGAATGAAACAGTTTATTTCCAAAAAAACACGTTTGAAAAATTGCTGCGCAAATACCGTGCTAGAGCTGCACAATTAATCGTTAAAAAATCGTGATTTCGATTCAACCCCCCTGACGATCTCCAATGCAGAGTTTGCTGATTCTTTCATATAACAAGTGGAGAGACTTTCAGCTATCAAAAGAAAATATCTGGGCAGTCTGACAAGTTTTTAACAGGAAACATTGTAACTAACGCTTCCTTCTTAGATCAAAGGGATAAACTTCTGTGTGTAAAGAAAAAAATCTGGGCCCAAGTTTGTAACAACATGAAACATTGTAACCAACTATTTTCTTAGATCAAACTTCTGTGTGTAAATGCAGGAAATGTAACCACTTAAAGTCCAACACTTGTTTCTTAAAGCGGTAGTTCACCCTCACCCACATGATTTTACCATCGAGACAGGCATTGTAGCGCGAGCTACAGTATGCCTGTCCCGATTTTTTTAACCCCGGACTCACCTTGTAATCGTACATTGTAGATTTCGGCTCCCGCGGGGAATGGGCGTGCCTATGGAGAGGGAGGATGATTGACGGCCGGCCCTGGCACGTCACTCTCCCCGAAGACAGCCGGAGTAGGTCTCGGCTCTTCACGGCGCCTGCGCACAGGCTATGCGCAGGCGCCGTGAAGAGCCAAGCCTATTTCGGCTATTTCCGGAGAAGCGTGACGCGCCAGAGCCGGCCGTCAATCATCCTCCGTCTCCATAGGCACGCCCATTCCCCGGTATCTTCGATGTACGAGTACAAGGTGAGTACGGGGGTAAAAAAATCGGGACAGGCATACTGTAGCTCGCGCTACAATGCCTGATTTTATGGTAGTAGAAAAAAAAAAAATGTTTCCGTTCATAGGGTGAACCCCCGCTTTAAGTTAAAAAGCAATATTTTTTGCTAGAAAATTACTTGGAACCGCCAAACAATATATATATTTTAGCAGAGACTATAGGGAATAAAATGGCAATTGCTGCAATATTTTATGTCACACTGCATTTGCCCACTTCAATGACAAAATAAAAACAAAACCGTAAAGTTAGCCCATTTTTTTTTTGTTTGTTTTAATGTGAAAGATGATGTTACGCCGCAAGAATCGTGAGAGAATCGTGATCTATCTTCTAAGCAAAACATAAAAAGTTGCAAAGACCACCATAGAGTTGTTTTCTAGCAAAAAACAAATGATGATTTTTACATGTAGTAGAGAAGTGTCAGAATTGGCCTGGGTGGCAAGGGGTTAATTACCATGAGTAATATACAAATAATTATTATAAGTCCTGTGATCCTATCAGTCTGCTGTAGTGTGTCAGCTTGTATTTATATTGGCCGCTCTGAATGTAGCTTCTGACAGGCTGTGCAAGCAGGCCCGTATCTCCGGAACCATTAATGATAGCCGTCCCATATTTTGACCAGTTGTGGGGTAGCTCTTTAACTGCCTACTCCCCAAATGTGGGGTTTCTGTGACCTCTGGTCGTCGAGCTACAACCCCCAAAGTCGATCTTTTTTTTCTGAATTTTTTAGGGGCAAATGGGCCTATCTTGAGAAAGGGGCCTGGAGCTGCAGCTCCATCAGCCCCCTTGTAAATCCGGCCCTGATGGTGGTGTTTGTTTTGATCGGGTTTACAACCACTTTAAAGTGGAATTAAACCATCCTATCCTTTACAGCCAAGGAAGCTGATTCTGTTTGATCTGCAACTCCCATGGTGCTACGCGTGTGATCAGGTAGGACACCAGCCATTTGATGGTTTGACAATTTGGTTGCAAATGTGACAGTTAGCAATCCTGGCATTCCAGCAATGTAACAGTTTTTGAAACAATTAAATTGATGGATTTAGTTCCGCTTCATGATTTACTTCTGTTCGGGGGCTGTGGGATTTGGTACAATGGCAGCCTGCAGCAAGAAGGAACAGGAGCAATGCTGGAGGCAATTTACAGCACACACTCATTTTAGTAGCATAATTATTAAAGCGGATGTGCCAGTATAAAAAAATATTAAAAGCCAGCAGCTACAAATACTGCAGCTGCTGACTTTTAATATTAGGACACTTACCTGTCCTGGAGTCCAGCGCCGTCCTCAGCAGAGGACGAGCGATCGCTCGTCTCTCTGCTGCTCCCCCCGCCATACTCAGTGAGGGAACCAGGAAGTGAAGCGCTCCGGCTTCACTACCCGGTTCCCTACGGTGCATGCGCGAGTCACGCTGCGCCCGCCGATTGGCTCACACGCTGTGTGCTGGGAGCCGAGTGTTCCCAGCACACAACGGGCGACAGACGGGAAGTCAGAAAAACCCGTCTTTTGCCCGTAACCGGAAGTGGGTGCAAATATCTGTCTTTAGACAGGTATCTGCACCCCCCTCCCCCTGAAAGGTGTCAAATGTGACACCGGAGGGGGGGCGGGTGCCGATCAGCGTGACTCCACTTTAGGGTGGAGCTCCGCTTTAATGTGGCATGTATGTTCTTTGCTAAAGATTATAATTTATCATGTTGTTATGGGTAAAGTTCAGTTTTAGGTTGTATTGATCATTGTGCAGTGTGAGGCAGTGGATTGCGTCGTACAGTGCTGAAAACAAGGACGGCCTTCCATATTCTGCAATGAGATTCTGCCATGTAATGGACATTTTGCTTTGTCTTGCAATGAGACCATGCTGGAATAGCCGACCAATGCAGCCCTGCCTGACCCTGGGCCCTCGGCTGCCCCTGGGCCCTCAGTCATCCCAGGGACATTGTGAGCCCACTAATGTGAAGTATTCCCTCCCTCAGCCATGTACTCCTATAGACCAGCATAGTGATATGACCCGTGTATGTAGTATGAGGAGCTCTCTCATACACGTTTTTGCCCTCATTGTCTTTATTTGTAGTACTCTTCAGCTCTATGGTTACTATTGTTTGGCTACACGTGCGCCCGGCTCTGAGAAACTGCCGCTTCCATCCCCATGGTGACTGCTAAGAGACCGTCACCCGCTTTCAGCGTACTGACCGCCACTGTCTATTATTACACATGTGGCTCCATGCTTCGCTCCAACATTCCTCCTCAACTCTAACCGCTAATAACCTCACCTCCGCCCACCGTGATATCACACTCCAGCCCCCACCAACGCGCCACTTTCTGCAGCCAATCAGTGCCGCCCTCTCATCGCACTCAATGACACTGGGAGGAAGGATGTGGAGGGCGGGGCTCAGTGTAAAGCGAAAGGGGTAGTGGAACACCTCTGCATCGCAGGCCGCTGATTGGCTGCCGGCGGTGTGTTGGCGGCGTCATTGGCTTGCTGTGCGTGTTCACGGCGGTGACACCGGCTGCGGCGAGCATCTTCTACGTGTGTTCTCTTTGCGTGCAGCATCCATCGACACCGGGGTAGCCGGCCCGTCTTTCGGGTGAGTTATGTCTCCTCTCCCATATTTCAGGAGCCGTCACCGGGGAAACTGGCCAAGGTTACTGGCGGTCACCCATCCTGAGCCTGCTGTGATCAGCATTGTATGACGAGCCCTGTATTATTCATCACACCCGCCACACGGCGAGTCTATGGGCTCCTCCATACATCCTCTTATTAGAGATACGTCACATGACAACAATAACCGTCATTACCGGTGTGACGTCTTACTGATTAGGAGGGACTCGTTTACATTGGGGGATACATATGGGGGATGGTCATTATATATATATATATATATATATATATATATATATATATACACACCTTGATGATCCGTATGTATGTGTGTATATAAACACACACTATCTCACCAAAGTGGGTACACCCCTCATTGTTGTAAACATTTTATTATATCTTTTCATGTGACAACACTGAAGAAATTGCACTTTGCTACAATGTAAAGTAGTGAGTGTACCGCTTGTATAGCAGTGTAAATTTGCTGTCCCCTCAAAATAACTCAACACACAGACATTAATGTCTAAGGGGTAGATTCACAAAGCGAGTACGCCGGCGTATCTACTGATACGCCGGCGTACTTTCAAATTTCCTGCGTCGTATATTTAGTAATCCTCAAACCAAGATACGACGGCATCTGGGTTAGATCTGACAGGCGTACGGCTTCGTACGCCTTCGGATCGTAGATGCAATACTTCGGCGTCCGCTGGGTGGAGTTTGCGTAGTTTTCTGCGTCGGGTATGCTAATTAGCTATTTACGACGATCCACGAACGTACGCGCAGCCGTCGCATTCTTTTACGTCGTCTCTAGTTGGCTTTTTCCGGCGTATAGTTAAAGCTACTGTTTTGTGGCGTATAGTTAGATTTGCCATGTTAAGTATGGCCGTCGTTCCCGCGTTTAATTTGAATTTTTTTAATTTTTTTGCGTAAGTCGTCCGTGAATCGGGATGGACGTAAGTCACGTCTATGTTCAATTAGTCATGTCATTTAGCGCAATGCACGGCGGGAAATTTCGGGACGATGCATGCGCAATTCATTTGGCGCGGGGACGCGCTTCATTTAAATGAATCACGCCTCCTAATCGCCGATTTGAATTCCGCCGCCAGAGATACACTACGCCGCCGTAACTTACGGCGCAAATTCTTTGAGGATTCAAAGCAGCCAAATGTAAGTTACAGCGGCGTAGCGTATGTGAGATACGATCTACTTGTATGTGGATCTACCCCTAAGCCACTGGCAACAAAAGTGAGTGCACCCCTAAGTAAAAATGTCCAAATTGGACCCAAAGTGTCCAATATTTTGTGTAGCCACCATTATTTTCCAGCACTGCCTTAAAGTTGTTGTAAACCCATTTTAAAAAAAACCCTGCAAGACAAAGGCATAATGAGCTAGTATGACTAGCATACAAGCTCATTATGCATTACTTACCTTAGATCGAACCCCCGATGCCGTCCTTGTCTCCCCCTCCAGCCGCAGCCATCTCTCCCGGAGGTTACTTCTGGGGATCACCGCTCCGGCGCTGTGATTGGCCGGAGCGGTAAAAGACTGCATTATCTTTTCTTAATGGAATTTACAGTGCGCCTGCGCCGATGTCTAAGGCGCGCAGGTGCCGTAGACAGCGGTGTACTCCTACTTTTTTTTTTTTTTTTTTTTAGGAGATATCTCCTAAACAGTGTAGGTTTAGGAGATATTGCAAACATCCACAGGTAAGCCTTAATCTAGGCTTACCTGTAGGTGCAACTCACCCAGGAGGGTTTACAACCACTTTAAACGTCTTTGGCATGGAGTTCACCAGAGCTTCACAGGTTGCCACTCCTCTTCCACTCCTCCATGATGACATCACAGATCTGGTGGATGTTGGAGACCTTGCGCTCCTCCACCTTCTGGTTGAGGATGCCCCACAGATGCTCAATAGGGTTTAGGTCTGGAGAGATGATTGGCCAGTCCATCACCTTTACCCTCAGCTTCTTTAGCAAAGCAGTGGTCGTCTTGGAGGTGTGTTTTGTGTCGTTATGTTGAAATACTGCCCTGCGGCCCAAGTCTCCGAAGGGAGGGGATCATGCTCTGCTTCAGTATGTCACAGTACATGTTGGCATTCATGGTTCCTTCAATGAACTGTAGCTTCCCAGTGCTGGTGTCTTGTCACATTTGGCTCCCCATCGCAGATTGCTTCGGGAGTGACGTTCCGTCGCCGCCATCTTGCTACACCCCACACCATTGCACAGTAATGATGGAGTGAGAAGGGTGCAAGCGGACATCTTCTTGTTGCACCCACCGGAGTTTTAGATTTCACACTTATTTTCAACACAAATCGGAGCTTGAATGCCTAAATACAGTGTTTGGAAATCTGACGGACTGTTTACATGTTAAATCTTTAAAGCAGCAGCAAACCTGATGACCTTACATCAGGGGTGGGGAACCTGCGGCCCGCGGGCCACATGCGGCCCGCAAAATCATTCCATCCGGCCCCCCGTCCCGCTGAGTGTGTGTCCGCGGAGCTGTCAGAAGGAGCCGATGTTTACATTGTAGTTCCGGCGGCTTCATATGATGGGCACAGTGGCTGTATGATAGGCACAGAGGCTTCATATGATGGGCACAGGCTGCATATGATGTGCACAGAGGCTATATGATGGGCACAGGCTGCTTATAATGTGCACAGAGGCTGTATGATAGGTACATTTCCATTGTGTTTCCTTTGTTCTTTATTTGTAAAAATGGAGTATATAAATAAAGATTATACAAAAAAAATCTTTGACCAAATATAACAGGCTAATTTTTAAGTTGATAATTTTGTACGGCCCCTGAATGATGTTACAAAAATCCAAATGGCCCTTGGCAGAAAAAAAGGTTCCCCACCCCTGCCTTACATGGTTGCTAATGTGACAGAGCACCTCTGATTTTCACATTTAACATGTAAACAGTCCGTCGGATTTACAAACGCTGTATTCAAGCATATAAGCTCCGTTTTGTGTTGAAAATAACTGTGAAATCTAAAACTCAGATGGGTGTAACAAGATGTCTGCTTGCCCCCTTCACACTCTATCATTACTGTGCAATGGTGTGGGGTGTAGCAAGATGGCGGTGACGGAACGTCACTTCCGGAGCAATCTGTGATGGGGAGCGGAATGTGACACTACACCGACAGCACTAATGCAGCCCCAGACCATGACACTCCCACCACCATGCTAGACTGTAGACATGACACACTTGTCTTTATACTCCTCACCTGGTTGCCGCCACACACGCTTGTCACCATCTGAACCAAACAGGTTTATCTTGGTCTCATCAGACCACAGGACATGGTTCCAGTAATCCATGTCCTTAGTCTGCTTGTCTTCAGCAAACCTTTTGCTGGCTTTCTTGTGCATCATCTTTAGAAGAAGCTTCCTTCTGAGACGACAGCCATGCAGACCAATTTGATGCAGTGTGCGGTATATGGTCTGAGCATTGACAGGCTGACCCCCCCTCTTTAACCTCTGCAGCAATGCTGGCAGCACTTTCCCAAAGACAACCTCTGGATATGACGCTGAGCACGTGCACTCAACTTCTTTGGCTGACTATGGCAAGGCCTGTTCTGAGTGGAACCTGTCCTGGTAAACCGCTGTATGGTCTTGGTCACCGTGCTGCAGTTCAGTTTCAGGGTCTTGGCAATCTTCTTATAGCCTATGCCATCTTTATGTAGAGCAACAATTCTTTTATTTTTTTCAGATCCTCAGAGTTCTTTGCTATAAGGTGCCATGTTGAACCTCCAGTGACCAGTATGAGAGTGAGAGCGATAACAACACATTTTAACACACCTTCTCCCCATTCACACCTGAGACCTTGTAACACTAATGAGTCACATGACCCCAGGGAGGGAAAATGGCTAATTGGGCCCAATTTGGACATTTCCACTTAGGGGTGTACTCTTTTGTTGCCAGTGTGTGTTGAGTTATTTTGAGGGGACAGCAAATTGACACTGTTATACAGGCTGTACACTCGCTACTTTACATTGTAGCAAAGTGTCATTTCTTTTTTCTACACACACACTGAATGATGATAGAGATCTATTCTCAAAAGCGGCGTTCAATCTTTTTAAATCCATCATAATAATACCTGATGATTCTGGCACTTCCTGTTATGAAATAACACTCTATTCCTGTCTACTAGAGGTGCTCCTGCGTTGTCATCCTGTCACATGCTTCACTGGAGACTTTTTGTTATGAGATGACAACACACTGTCCTTGTCATCACATGTTTAATGAAGGGCTCCTGTGTGATGCAGAAACGTCACAATATACTGCAGTGATGGGATCACTTTAAACACTTGAGCTCAAAAAGTTTTAACCCCCTTCATGATCAGGGCATTTGTTTGATATTCAGCACTGCGCTACTTTAACTGGCAATGGTGCGGTCATGCAACACATATTTACACCAGCGTTTCTCACTTAAGGCACCCTTTAAAATGATGGACAATCTATCCATTCTAAAGTGTAAAAACATTCCAATGGCTTTACAGAATGTAGCAACATCCACATGTAGAACACCCAACATTAGAGGTGATTTATTCTTCCAAGCCAATGCACTTTTGCACACTTGTACTAGTATTCCAATGTTTCTCTTCTCCCTCAACTTATCTCCATCAGTTCAGCTAATGTGACCCCACTGCTGAGGAACAGGAAGGTCAAACAAGGATGCTGTGGAGGCAACAGACATCCTCCTTATCAACTAATGAAGTCATTGGTTGTTAGGAAGTCATAATGGTGCACAATGAAAACCTGTGGCTTTGTGTAACTAAAAGTCAAGCTTCATCCTTCTGCCGGCTTGTATACAGTTTTTGATCAACTTTTAGAGATCTTCCCAAGCACCCCAGGGTGTCTGGGCACCCTGGTTGAAAAAGGCTGGTGTACGCAAATTAAATGTATTCATTACCGGTAATTATTATTATTTTTATTTTTTTTCCACATAAAGAGCTTTCCTTTGATATTTGATCACCACTGAGGTTTGTTTTATTTTTGCTATATAAACAAAATGACTCCACATTAAAAAACAAAAACAAAAAAAAACCTGTTTTCTACTTTGTAATGAATCCTATTCAACAAATACAAATTTCTTTATTAATTTTGGCCAAAAAGTATTCTGCTACATGTCTTGGGGGGGAAAAAAAAATCTCAGTAAGTGTATATTGATTTGTGCGAGAGATATACAAACTATGGTGTGTGTGTGTGTGTATATATATATATATATATATATATATATATATATATATATATATATATATATATATATATATATATATATATATATATATATATATATATAATTTGCAGCTGGCGACTTATACGGTGGTTGGCGACTTATAGTGTGACTGTGATAAGGTGGTGGGCAATCTGGCCCTAACAGACCCTATCTGGGAGGGTCACTGACATTGCTAGTGACACTAATACAGTTATGATACTGTATAATGACACTGGCTGGGAAGGGGTTAACATCTATGGGAACTCAAGGGGTTAACCATGTGCCTAACAATGTGTAATGTGCTGCTTTTACTTTTCTTTCTGGCTGTTTTTTCTCCCTGCTTTGCATTAAGTAGAAACCTTATCCCTGTTCACAATCCTGTCTTTACAAAAACACAGAACTCTGGGATTTGACCACATCCGATTCGCTGACTTCAGCCAAATCATTGGCTGAAATCAGCTGCCAAAACTTGCGCTGTGCCCAATCACAGGGGGCATGTGCATGCTCAGCCCAAACCTGGAAGCAAGCCATGAACCATGCCAGTATGTTGTCCGTCCTGCCTGTGCCACTTGCCCGCAGCGAGTCTATTGTGGGCAGGCGGCAAGCAGTTAATAAATTGGATGTTATTTTGAACATCAGTGGTGGAGATATGTTTTGACTTGTGTTGTCATCCTGTCATGTGCCTCAATAATAGGCACAGTCTGTTATGAGATGACAATGCTCTGTCTACTGTCACATGGCTCACTGATAGGGAGCAGCCTTATGCCCTGTACACGATCGGATTTCCTGTCGGAACAAACCCTGAAAGGTTTTGCTGACGGAATTCCGTTTAAGCTGTCTTGCATGCCGACGGACACACCAAATTCCGACCGTCAAAAACGCAGTGACGTACAACACTACGACGAGCCTAGAAAAATGAAGTTCAATGCTTCCGAGCATGCGTCGAATTGTTTCTGAGCATGCGTGTTTTTTTTCTCCCTTGGAGATCAAAAATCATTTACCTGTACCTGATTGCCTCTTCCGGGTTTGTGGCATCGGGACACACCGATTGTTTACGAGAGAGGCAGATTGCATCCCCCACACAGTTGGAAAGCACTCCCTAGAAGCACATTTTAACCCTTTGATTGCCCCTATGTTAACCCCTTCCCTGCCAGTACAGTGACAGTGTATATTTTTTAGGGCTGATTGCTGTAGTGGTGTCACTAGTCCCCAGGAAGTGTCGCTTGGTGTCCGATTTGCCTGTCGCAATGTTGCAGTCTTGCTAAAAATCACTTATCGCCACCTTTACTAGTAAAAATTCCATAAATCTATCCCATAGTTTGTAGACGCTATAACTTTTGCACAAACCAATCAATATAAACTTATTGGGATTTTTTTTTTTACCAAAAATATGTAGCAGGATACATATTGGCCTAAACTGATACTGGGGAAAAAATAATATAAATGCCACCAAAAGAAAGCTCTATTTGGTGGGGGGGGACATAATTTTTATAAAAAATGTTTTGGGTCATTTTAAAGTAACGCAATGCCGCATCACAAATAAATGGCCTGGTTATGAAGGGAGGTAAATCTTCCAGGGCTGAAGTGATTAAAGCTGAACTTTTTATTTCTCAAAATCTTTAGTTCTTTGCCCAGTAGTAACTCGCACAGCTGTGATTTTTTTTTTTTTTTTTTCCAGTCCTGCCAGAGTTAATGAGAAGCTTGACAAGTTACAGTTCCTCATCAAAAGTACAGACTATTCCCCATTCATAGAAGCTGTGCTATCAGTTCCTGCAATGAGTGCTCTGTGAATGGAGGACGGGCAGATGAATGAAAGATCTGACTCCTCCATTCATACCAAAGCTGTCAGTTATAAATACCCCGTCCATGTTCTAGTTTGTCCCAACCCCTGTATTGTTTAAGTTAGCTGGACAGCTTGGTCTGCATGTAAGCCTTCGGTCACATCCAATCCGACTTTGAAGTTGTGCGTCTTCACTGAAATCACACAATTATAAAGCCACATGTCTGCGTGACCGGGAGCTAAATGTTTAATATAAGTATAAATAAACGCTTGTGAAATTTTAAAGGGGGTTGTACAGGTAATGTATATATTTTTTTTTAAACAAATATGTCTATAATTACTCTCCTCTCTGGCCAGTGCCCCCATGGGAAGCCGCTTCCCATAGGGGTGCTCGTGCGTGCCCGCACCCGAGTCTCTCTGCTGTGTCAATTGACACAGACAGAGGGACTCTGCCCCGCTCCGTCGTCGGCTTTGATTGTCAGCACTGGGATCCAATGGCTCCCGGTGCCCCAGAGAGACCCAGAAGTGAGGGGAGAGTTTCTTTAGACCCGTACAGCGCTGGATCGAATGAGGGCTCACATATAAGTAAAGTTAGCTGAGTGGGGCGATGCTGACACCTAAACTTCTTTTTTTTTTTTTACCGTAAAGGTAAATGTTTTTCTATGCATTAAGGTGAACAAAGCATCTGCGGATTAGTGGCCCCCCAGCCCCCCCCCCCTGTTTACATATCTGACCCCTGGAAAGTCTTGGCGAATTCATTGGTTGATTGAAAGCAGTGCAGCCATTGGCTTGTGCTGCGGTCAATCACATCCAATGACTTGGCGCGCCGGGGGGTGAGGCTGAGTGATACAGTGAGCGGCCATGGCCACATCACAGGAGCGCGCCCACAAGGACTCGACGCCATGCGAGCTCAGTCGCATGAAGGTGATGAGTTCTTGCAAGGGAGAGACGAGACAGCCGCCAAGGGACCCCAGAAGACCAGGTTCGGGGTCACTCTGTGCAAAACGAACTGCACAGTGGAGGTAAGTATGTTTGTTATTTGAAAAAAAAAACCTTTACATACCCTTTAATGCAAGGAATACATTAACAGGGCTCAAAATTTCAAGTCCTAAGCTACTAGCCAGGCCTCAAAGTTACTCGCCACCAGTTGCCCCACCTAATTCATACACTGCCCTGCGCCTAATTGCACCCGTAAACACGACCAGAGGGATAGGGCACTAGAACTGGGTCTCTTCCCCATTCTCTTGCGGTCTCCTCTGCAACTCCCATCCTTCCACTCTCTCTCTCCCATTCATCTCATCATCAGGAGGCTGTGTGTGCGGCTCCACGCTTGCATGTCCCCACTTCCCCCTTTTATTCAGGCTGGTAGAGAGGAGAGGAGCTGCAGCACAGCGGGAGGAAGTACAATCCAGCGCTGAGATCCATACAACTGCACAGCCATTGACACCATAGCACAGCGCACACTGACAGCGCACAGCACACATTGAGACCAGTCTGTTCACAGTGCTCAGGCTAAACTGTTGGACACTTACATAGAGCACAAGGAGAAGAAAACTGCACAAACTAGAAGGCTGCCGCTCTCATGTCAGGACAACTTTCAGTGAGCGCTGCACCGGAGTGGTAATTTTTGCAATCCTCCACCTCACTCATTACTTTCTGCACTCCAGCTACATTGGTCGGGGCCCAGGGGAAGGGGGCAGGCTCAGAGAGGTCATACTGTTGGGTCCCATGGCTTAATGAGAATTGTAAGGAGAGCACCCGTGTACTGCTCTGCCTGTGCGCGGCTCACCAGACTACTTTTCCCGCGCATGCTCCTTTCCTCTTCAGCCGCCAATCTCATATGGACTCTAAGTGTAGGCACAGATTGGAGGGAGATTGGTCATGCAGCCCTGTCATCACTCGCCCCCAGCTTAAATCCACTGCTAGTAGGCGAGTGGAAATTTTGAGGGCTGACATTAAGGTAAAAAACATTTTAGACTTCCTGTCCTTTTTAAAAAACGAATTCTCGTACAAAATACTACCATGTATTAATAGTAACCACAATACCATAACCAAAATTCTGTATTTTTTTTTTTTATATATAGTACTTTTGTAAAGTCAACCTATTTCTTTTTGAAATGCGGGGGGAACCTGACTCGGCCCTGAATATTGAGCGAAACTTTGAGGGGGGCTTTTTTTTTTTTTTTTTTTTTAATGCCTTGGATGGAGATATATATATATATATATATATATATATATATATATATATATATATATATATATATATATATATATATATATATATATATATATATATATATATATATATATATATATATATATATATATATATATATATATATATATATATATATATATATATATATATATATATATATATATGTGTGTGTGTGTGTCACTAGCCTGGTCTCAAGGGTTACTTGCCACGTCCTCGTAGATTATCTCATGAAATGACACTTAAAGTGGAGGTTCACTCTTAAAAAAAATTTCTGACATCACATGGAGTCGCGCCATCCTACCGACAGAATGCCAGTGTTTTTTTTTCTCTTTAGCACATACCTCGTTAACACGATTTTCACCCTGGGCATACTGCGCGTCACAGATTGCCGAAAAAACCTGAACGCCGGTGCGGCTCTATACGGCGCCTGCGCACCAACGTTCGGGTTCTGTCGGCAACCTGTGACGCGCAGTATGCCTGTCAATCACAGGCAGTGCTTGGGAACGCCCAGTCCCGGGGGATGAAAATCGAGATAACGAGGTATGTGCTAAGAAAAAAAAACAACCACCGGCATTCTGTCGGTAGGATGGCGCGACTCCATGTGATGTCAGAATTTTTTTTAAGGGTGAACCTCCACTTTAAAATTTTATGCAGAATTGAGTTATAAGAATAAATATTAACAACTTCATCCTTGTCCACCAATACAGCCTACCTGTGCAGGGGAAGAGAGGTGAGCCGCCGCCTGGTTGATTAGAACGCGGGGAACAAAACGTCTTTAATTTCAGTAGCAGTGTGTTCCCCGCAGCGTGCCGTAATATACAGCTCCTCCCCCTTGTCCGGGGAATTTTGATGGACAGACAGATCACCTGTCCCAGGATTGGACGGGCGATCTGTCTTTCAAAGAGGAGCTGTATATGACAGTGCTCGCCAGGGAACACACTGCTACTGAAATGAAAGCTGTTATGTTCCCTATGCTCAAATCAACCAGGCGGCCGCTCTCCTCTTGCTTCCCCTCTGATCGCTGGGAGAATGGCTCCCATACAACCCCCATTCTCCCAGCCAGCCCTCAAAAACTACTCGCAAAATGCGAGCAGGCGAGTGGAATTTTTGAGGGAGATATCTATCTATTGCTATCTTCCCATTATTGCTATCCGGTAACGTGTCCATGTGACCAGATGTACTGCTCATTATAAAACCATGCTGTGAATAGGATGAATAGAGGATGCACAGGCCTTGCTTCTTGTACTGATGCCACAACAAAAGGCCTGCAAGCTTTCTTCCCAGGGTTAAACAATGTATAGACTACATAATGACCTTATTTATACATTGCGCCATTGCCCAGTCAGAAAATAACCTAATATTCTGAGTGTTTAATATGGATTGTGTGAAGAATTGATACTGAATGCCTATTCAGCAGGAAACCAGCTTTACCATGTGAACCGCCAGAGAATGCAAACAACGTATTTTTCTCCTATAAATAGATGGGCCATGCACGTGCTTGGGATGTAATGGAAAAATGACTGTCTATAGTAGAATAGTACTACAGAGATTGTGCACAATACCTGTGTGTACTAAAGACCGATCTGTCGGTGTTCTGTACATAGACTGCAGTGCACTCCTCTACCTGAAACATTCCTTCTGCAAGTGCCGTCCATGTGATCTTTGTTTACATTCACGCATGAGGAATCCTGAGTGGTCTCTTCAAGGTTAATAGTGAGCTTCAGGTACGGCCCGTTCAGAATGATTTGGTCATGTGGAGGGTTTCTAGATAGGTGTAAGTGCTTCCTATTGCCAGTCACTGGAATGCTTTATGTACTTATTAAAGTGGTTATAAAGCTTCATTCATTTTTTTTTTCTTTAACCACTTGCTTACTGGGTACCCCCTTCCTGCCCAGGCAAAATTTCGGCTTTTGGCACTGCTTCGCTTTAACTGACAATTGCGCCCTCATGCGACGTGGCTCCCAAACAAAATTGACGTCCTTTTTTTCCCACAAATAGAGCTTTCTTTTGGTGGTATTTGATCACCTCTGCGGTTTTTATTTTTTGCGCTATAAACAAAAAAAAGAACGACAATTTTGAAAAAAAACACTTTTTCTCTTTCGTTCATAGACGGACACAGCATTCTTTGACATTAGGGTTATATCCGCTTTCACTAAGAGTTTTAGGCAGAAAAAAAGCACTTAAAGTGTTAACAAACACAACCTCAGTGCAGCTCCTCCCAGGGGGTGTGGCCCCCCCGGTATAACCCACACCCTGCTCTAGCAGCCTCAGTTTTTTCCTGCCTAACGTCAGGAGAGTCAGGCACTCTGGAGTTCCTGTACTCTGGAGATTTTTTTCTTGCGATTTTCTCGCTTTTTATTATTTTGTTCCTGCATTTTTGGAATCCTGTGATTCTTCTATCAACAGCCGACTGGGTGACAGGCTGGGTCCTCGACTCTTGTAGTCCCCCCAGGTTCGGCCATCGAGCGTGTGCCGGCCCTTAGCCCAGCTTTGGGACGTCCACGACAGGCCCTGTTGCTCCAGGGGCGGCCGGGGAACTTTTTGTTCTAGGGCACACATATGACCGGTCTCTATGGCCTTGTCACAGTGTGTCTGGCCGACAGCCATGCCGTTTAGCGGACGTTGGATCTGTCTGGGATACCTCCAGCCGGTGGTCGCAGGACGGGTAAGTAGTGGCCTCTTGCTCAGGTAAGTGGTCTGGCTGGAATTTTCCCCTGGGGTGGTCGACTGAGGGTTTGCCCTGCTTTCCTCTCTCCCTTTTTTCCTCTCCCTCCTTCCCAGTTTCTGGGTGACAGCCGTGAGGTGGGGGCTCAGTCTGACCTGGGGGCTGCTACTGCTGTGGGTGCTGTGTTTTTCTGGGCTGCCATATGTGCGGAGGGGGTCCTGTGGGCCTGTGTACTGCGTGTGTCACTGGGGCTTCGCTGTGTGTTTTTTGAAAAAAAACACAGTTTTCGGGCGCATTTTGCCGCTGACGGCGGTGTTTTATGGCGCAGTTGTAATTGCGGCGGCCATTTTCTTGGAGCCCGCAGACATATCGGCGGCTATCTTGATACAGCTCTTGTGCCTAGGATGACGGCGCGTACGGCTCTGCATTTTTCCTTTGGATGGCGCGGCACAGGCAGCGTTTTTGGCTCTCGGCAGCGGCGGTCTGGTCGGACGGTGAGTCCTCTGGGGGGGTTTCCCTGTTCTCTGTGGCGGCTGGGGGATGTCCTGTGGAGCCTGCCAGTACTAGGGGATGTTAACCCTTAGTGTCCCTATTCCTGCGGCCTCCAGGGATGCTGTGCTGGCAGTCCCTGAGGCGTTTTGGGTCAGGATGGGAGTGTTGGAGGGATGTGGGAATTGCACTTGTTCTCCCCTCTGCCTCTCTCTGGGTATTTTTTCTGACAGGGAATCGGGCCTTGCTGAGGCGTCTGGTTTTGGTTTTTTTGTCAGTAGCTGCTGGCTGAATTCCACACGGACTGTGAGGATGGCCCTGTTTCAGGGTCAGCACTTGATGGTGCTGTTGTTGGGGCTCTTAACACTGCGGTGCGGGTTACCATGGTTAGCTATGGTGGTTTCGGAGGTGGCATCAGTGGTGTCAGTCCCTTTTGGGTTCCGTGCCGCCCCGCACCGCAATATGTGTTTTTTTCCTTGTGTTCCATGTCTGGAATATGTTGTGCAAGGATTGGGATCAGTCGCAGGGTACAAAATGCTTTGCGGTCTGTCCCCTCTCTTTTGGGGAGGATTCCTGTATCAGGGTGTCTCTCCCCCCCCCCCCCCCCCTGTGTTCAGCTGGGTAGCTTGTTTTTGAAACAAGGCTGCCACATTGCCTGTGAATGTGGGGTGCTGTGAATGTGGTGGCTCCATATTCACAGCGGGGGGGGCGGTGGTGAGTCCGGTTTTGGCCGGGACTCTGGTGTCGCAGACATTTCCCGGACGGGGAGCTGGAGGCGCAGACTGCTTCTATGACCTGCGTGGTCCTGACCGAACAGTTGGTAATAGGTCAGATATTTGTCTGTGTGTCGACCCTGGATATGCTCCCCTTGCTCTCCAGGGCCTCCGCCTGCGCCATGTTTTCTGCCCTGCCTTGTATGGCTGGGGGTTGGTCTGCGGACTGTCTTTTCAGTAGTCCCTGGTGGTATTGCCCTGTGGGGGTGTACGCAGGGGTGTCTCTGATTGTCATCATAAAAGATGCCACGGGCGGTGTGAGCACTCTGCTCCCGCAATCTAAAAAAGGGTAGGTGCCTCACTGTAGGCGAGGGCCCTCTTTTACTGTTCCCCATGCGTTTTGGTTTTCGCCCGCCAAGTGCGGCAGGAAAACATTTTCAGGGGGCTAGGACGTCCACTGAGGACACAGGCGCCCCGGGTGCCGCAAGCCCAGCAAGCCTGCTTCCGCTTGGAGGTTTGCCTCCACTCGCATCTCGGGTGGGGGGCTGGCTCCGCGAATTTGCGGCTCGGTGGAGGTCTCTCCTCTCCGTCCGTTGGGGTTGCGAGGTAGTTTCCTCTGGGTGCGAGATAGGATTTCTCTCTTGTCTACCAAACAGGTTTTTTCCCTCCATCCTCTGGCTCGCCGGTTGGCTCTGTCAGGGGCTGTCCAGGATCTTCTGGTCAGGGGAGTGATTGTGCCAGTTCCCTCGTGGAACAGGCTCGGGGTTTTTTTCTCCAATCTGTTTTGTGGTCCCCCCAATCCTGGGCCTCAGGCCCTTGTTTGTTTTTTTGTCAAAGTGCAAACTTTCAGGATGGGGTTTTTTCTGGCGTCCTTGGATGCCGCAAACGCATACCTGCATGTTCCCATATGCTCAAAGCACCAGAGATTCTGGACTTTGCGGTCAGGGAGGACCATTTTTCATTTGTGGCCCTCCCGCTCGGCTTGGTGTCGACACCACAGGTTTTCACCGAGGTGCTCGTTCCGATACTGGCCCGGCTGGGGCAGCGGGGGTTTTGTTATTGTGGGATGTCTGTACGACATTCTCCTACGAGCTTCCTCGAGCTCTGAATGAGTGGAGCCGTGTCTGTCACGTGTCAGACTCTCCAAGAGTTTGGCTGACTTCTGTTTTGTCCAGAAGTCAGTGTTGGTCCCGTCTCAGGGACTGGAATTCCTGGGACTAGTCCTGGATTCCGCCGGGGCGGAAATTTTTTTCTCCTAACGGAAAGACTTCAGACTCTGCTATCTGCTGGGCAGCAGTTGTCGACCTAGTAGTGGTCATCTCTGCGATTCTGCATGAGGGTGCTGGGTCTGACGGTGGCCTCTGTCGAGGCGGTTCCGTATGCCCAATTCCACGCCAGGGTGCTACAGAGGGAACTGCTGTCTCGTGGGGACAAGCTTCCGTCATCCCTGGATTACCAGGTTCAGTTGAGTCACCTGGTCCCTGGTGTGGTGGCTGACTTTTCCGGTGCTTCGGGCTGGAAAGGCGTTTCTGCCATGTCACTGGACGGTGGTCGCGACGGATGCCAGCCTCTCCGGTTGGGGAGGGGTTTTTTGGGGCACCCAGTCAGCCCTGTGGCGCTGGACTCAGGTGGAGTCCCACCTACCAATCGGTGTTCTGGATCAGGCTTTGCCTTGCCTGGTGGTCCCTAGATCTACAGGGCTGACCATTCAGGACCCTGTCCGACAACGCTGTGGCGTACGTCGACCATCTGGGAGGCACACAGAGTTCTGTTGCAGCGACGAGGGTCGCGCACATCCTTCGGTGGGCCGAAAGGTCCGTTCTGGCTCTATCGGCCGTGTACATTCCGGGAGTATGGAATTGGCGGGCCGACTCCTGAGTCGGACTGCGCTAGACCAAGGAGAGTGGTCTCTCCACCCGTAGGGATTTTCAGTGTCTGTGCTGAAAGTGGGGCACTCCATGCGTGGACCTTCTGGCGTCCCGCCTCAACCGGAAGGTGCCATGTTTTTTGGCCAGGTCAAGGGACCCATGGGCAGACGCGTCAGGCGCGTTGGGGGCTCCTTGGGGTCGCTTTCGCCTACTTTCATTCCCTCCTCAGTATGGAGTGGAAGCCGAGGGAATTCTATCAATCCTGATTGCCCCAGATTGGCCGCGTCGCTCATGGTACGCGGACCTGGTGCGTCTGGTGGCAGACGCCCCCTAGCATCTTCCCCTGGGGGTTGATCTTCTGTTACAGGGTCCGATCATCCACCCTGTTTTTACAGCCACTGGCTTAGCGGCGTGGCTGTTAAGAGCCTGGGGCTGTGGGCCCGAGGCCTATTGGGCTCAGTGGTCTCTACCGTGCTGCCTGCACGGAAGTCTACCTCACGTAGGTTTTACATCATACGTGGAAGGCCTGCATCTCTGTGTGTGAGGAGATGAAGTGGCACCCTCGGACATACGTGGTGTCCAGGATTCTGCTGTTTTTTACAGCAGGGAGTGGATCAGGCTCTCGCCTTAAGTACGGTTAGGAGTCAGTTTTCTGCTCTGACTGTTACTTTCAATGAGCCTTGGCGTCGCACTCCTTGGTGCGTACGTCTGGTCTGGGGGTCTGGCATGTGGCCCCTCCACTACCCCCATGGGACTTGAATTTAGTCCTTTCGGTTCTTCGGGATGCTCCCTTTGTGGACATTTGGGTGTTTTTTTGTTGACTGTCACAAAAGGGGAGCAGGTTTAGCTCAGCGCTAGAGTACCTGCCCTTCATGCATTTGACTTTGGGTGCTAGCCCAGGAAGGTCTGCGTTGTCACGTGGCCATGGCTCAGCGTGGGCATTTCCACTGATTTTTTCTGGTAGCAATTACCTCGATCAGACGAGTGTTTGTCTGTTCTGGCGGCCTTGTCTTGCAAGGCTCCCTACTTGGTCATCCATAAGGATGAGGTGGTGCTGCGGCCGCAGCCGTCTTTTCTCCCCAGGGTCGTTTTGGCTTTTCACGTTGATGAGGACATTGTTCTTCCATCCTTCTGTCCTCGGCCGAAATGCAGGGAGGCGGCCACTTTACATCCTTTGGATGTGATTCGGGCCCTACGAAGTGTACTTATCTGCTCCGATCCGTTCCGGAAGTCGGACTCACTGTTCGCGTCTCTGGCTGGTCCTACAAGGGGGCCTGGTAGTCTCGTCAGCCACCCCTTTTTTTAGTTTAGGCCGATACGTATTCTTCTACGTATTTTTGTTAAAAAAAAAAAATCGCAATAAGCAACTGGTTTGCGCAAAAGTTATAGCGTCCCATTTTGGGGGACAGAATTATGATTTTATATATATATATATATATATAATTTTATTATAATTTTTTTTTTTTACTAGTAATGGCGGCGATCTGCGACTTTTTTTGGGACAGCGACATTATGGCAGACACTTTTGACACATTTTTGGGACCATTCACATTTATACAGCGACCAGTGCTATAAATATGCACTGGTTACTGTATAAATGTGACTGGCATGGAAAGGGTTAACACTAGGGGGTGAGGAAGGGGTTAAATGTGTGCCCTGCATAGTGTTTCTAACTGTGGGGGAAGGGGACTGACTGGGGGAGGTGACCGATCTGTGTCCCTATGTACAAGGGACACAGCATCGGTCTCCTCTCCCTGACAGGACGTGGATCTGTGTGTTTACACACACAGATCCACCTCCTTGTCTGTGTACCTGGCGGACATCGCGGCCGCCAGGCACGCGCATCGGCAATTCAGTAATGCGGCGGGCGCTCGTGCACCCCCCAGTGGCCAGAGGACGTCTATAGATGTCCTCCCGGATGTCAAGTGGTTAAATAACAAACATGCCTATAATTACCTGCTCTGTGCATTGGTCTTGCACAGAGCAGCCCTTATCCTCTTCTTCCGAGGTCCCCTGCCAGCGCTGCAGGCCCCTTCTCTTCATCGGGAGCCACCAGGGAAAGACGTTTTCCCTTTGTGCTCACTCCCGAGTCAAATGTGTAAATATTCCCACAATAAAACAATTAATAAAATATATTTTAAACTGCACAGTAAATGAATGAACAACTTTGATGTGCAAACAAACAGTAAATACAGTGCAATGAACTCCAAAAGTTTCATGTGCCACCTTAGGTACAGATAGCAATCAAAAAGTGATGGTACACAGGACAATCAAAAGATGGATGAGTGAGGATGCCCTTCACCATAACCAGTGAATAAATGGCCGATGTCTGGCCAGTCCAATTGGTGACACCTCAGTATGCACTAGCCTAGGCCTCAAAATTTCAAGTCCTGAGCTACTAGCCAGGCCTTAAAGTGGTAGTAAAGTCTTTATTACCACTTTTACCTGCTGGTAAGCCTATAATAAGGCTTATCTGTAGGTATAAAGAATATCTCCTAAACCTGTACGGTTTAGGAGATGATCCCCTTGCAATGCGCCGCTGATTGCAGCGGGGATCCTCGGGTAAAGGCCCGGCAGCCGCCGGACATTGCCGGAATGAAGTCTCCCGCGCGCATTCTCACAGCGCTGGAGCGGCGATACCCGGAAGACACGCCGAGGCAAGATGACATCTCCCTCGGCGTGGACCAGGTAACTTTTGCCTTTCAGTTGTAAAAAAAAAACCTATTGCGGGTATACAACCGCTTTAAGAGTTACTCGCCACCTGTTGCCCCACCCAAACCCTACCTTGCCTTGAAACAAATGCATTATAATGCATAGGCAGAGGGCAAGTGAGCCTAGAGAGAGTCCATCCCTCCTTAATGGCACAGGGGCACACTGGACACCCAGGACATGGTACTAGAAACACAAAGGAGGGGGTTTTGGGGCTTTAGATGAGGTAAATATGTGGTACTCCTCCATCCCTAATTGAAGAAAATAAAGCAGGAGTTTGGGACTTTGAGTGAGACTGTAGACATGGTGTAGGTATAAAAGGGTACATATTTATTCATCATAACACATGACAGATCTCCAAACAAAAAATCACATGGGAGAAACAACATTCACATAAAATATGAGCATGTACAATATAGACAGCAAGGTACATCAGTGTGTAACCAGGTGCCACATAGTGATCCCTGAGGATAAATGGATACATTCAATGAATTTACATATATACAGATGTCACATGGCAGCAAGCGCTGGAAAACCCTAAATAAAGATATTAAGAACCAGTAAAAACATAAGGAGGTAGATGGTTGTGTTGTCAACTGAGTTGATACGGTGAGGGCATATGACTGCATCTCTGAAGCCCAACGCGTTTTGTGTATAGTTACACTCGTCAGAGGCTGATGCTCAGGACATCTAAAGGATATATAATGTAATAAGGTATAATTACATGGTCTAATTATTGGCCAGAAAAACATAAATGATGGGACACAAAGGTCCCCCTTGGGTACTTACATGGAATCTGGGCAGTGGGTGTGGTAAGTAAGGAGCCCCGACCAAAAAATTGGTCCGTCATGGGAGCTGAGGTGATCCATAGCCACACTCCGGCGGGGTGCACCAACGAAGCCCTCCCCCCAGACAAAGGATCACGAGTTGCTGATGTTCAAGATGACCTGGTTACACACTGATGTACCTTGCTGTCTATATTGTACATGCTCATATTTTATGTGTGTGTGATTCTAGGGAATCACATTTACTAGAATGTTTCTCCCATGTGATTTTTTTTTTGTTTGGAGATCTGTCATGTGTTATGATGAATAAATATGTACCCTTTTATACCTACACCATGTCTACAGTCTCACTCAAAGTCCCAAACTCCTGCTTTATTTAGGATATAGTACTATGGCAGCAAAGGTACACCTCTACCTGCAACACCTTCCGCAGTACACCTCTACCTGCAACACCTTCCGCAGTACACCTCTACCTGCAACACCTCCCGCAGTACACCTCTACCTGCAACACCTCCTCCCAATTCCTCCCCCCATCTATCATATTGTATGATAGATGGGGGGGGGGGGGCAGAATTGGAGGCATAGGTATGATAGATTGGGGGCATTGGTATAATGGATTAGGGGGGATGATTTAGAGTCTAAATCTGCAATTAACACCCCCCCCCCCCCCAAATCCAGCACATATGTTCCTTCAATCTCCCTTACTCCCAGAACATCATACATCTGCAGGGGCGGACTGACAACTCATGGGGCCCCTGGGCAATAGAAGATTATGGGGCCCCTCTGGCTTACAGATGACCACCACGCCAGGAGGTAGTGCAGAGGCGGGCAGCTAAAATCTTGGGATATTCACATTAAAAGCATGTCATTTTCTGACATATCAGGGACAGATCTAAAAAAAACACAGATTTTTACATACTGTCCCTGGTTTTACTGAGCCTGGCAACCCGGATGGGGCCCCCTAGTGGCATGGGGCCCTCGGGCAGTGCCCGAGTGACTCAATGGTCAGTCCGCCCCTGTACATCTGTCTTAAACATACCATTGTACTGCAGCCACGGTGCACTCCTTGGATGTGTGGCAGGTGGAGAGGGGTGGTCCCGGGCGTCTGGTATACAGTGCTGGGCAATGCTACTGGACTGTGAGAGGTGGAGAGGGGTGGTCCCAGGCGGCAGGTACAGTTATGGGAAATGCTACTGGCCTATGGGAGGTGGAGAGGGGCGGTGCTGATGTCCATTATGCTGCTAGCCTGTGCAGGACGGTGTGGCAGCTGTATTGTAGTTGAATACAGATATGTTACTGGCTGCACTGTGTGTGTCTGAGCGGCGTACACGGGATACTCGCACTGCACATAAATTCCCTTGCCAAATGCGAGGAGGCGAGCACAAATTATGAGGGCTGCACTAGCCTCTCACTTTACTGCTGTAAGGTAACAGCATGGAATAAAGTCAGATGCTTCAGGCGGCCTCCGGGGGTTTTCTGGGGGTCCCTCTCCAGTGAGGCTGGCTGGTAGTGCCTTATGATGGGTACAGCATACATCTTTTTTATTTTAATAAATCTTTTACCAAACGTTACTACACTATCTGGGATCTTCCTTCCACTTTTGTTACTGGCACAGAGGAACTCATATTGGAGACTCTACCCATCATAAGGCACTACCAGCCAGACTCACTGGAGAGGGACCCCCAGAGGACCATCTGAAGCATCTGACTTGGTCCCATGTTACCTTACAGCAGTAAGGTGAGAGGCTAGTGCAGACTGAGGTGTCACCATTTGTACTGGCCATACATCGGCCATTTATTCACTGGTTATGGTGAAGGGTATCTTCACTCATCCATCTTTTGATTGTCCTACATACTATCCCTTTTTGATGGCTATCTGTGCCTAAGGTGGCACGTGGGATTTTTTGAGTTCATTGCTTTCACCTTTTCTGTAATTTTTGCACATCAAGGTGTTCGCTTATTTACTGTGCAGTTCATTCAGATTGTGATTTTATTTTACTGTAGGAATATTTGCATACATTGTTTGCTATCTGCACTTTAAACAGAAGATTTACTATTTGTCACAATCACCAGTCACCCTACAGTGAGGCGCCACCATTTTTACTATTTTACTTTATCTGCCACGGATTGGCTGAACGGTGTCTGCTGAGAGTACTACTTACCCCAACATGGAGGTATTGATTCCTCTTTAGCCTGATGTCGGCTGCAAACTGGTCACAGGAGTTCAGAATGAACTGCACTCCTGTGATCCATAGAAGTAGGACCAAAAGAAGCTTTGGCTATACTTCACTTCTGCCGTGTGTGTGTGTGGTGTTTACAAAAAAATAAAAATAGCGAACACATGCGGCCAAAGTAAAAATTGAGTGTCTTTTATTAAGCTTTTATAAGTTTTTTTTTTTTTTTTTTTTTTTTTTTTTTTTAATCTTCCCTTTTTTTTATCTTCCCAAAGAAAAATCTCAGGTTTTCGGCAAAAGACTCCTATATTTGTGGGCAATGATTTTCAAGGGGGAAGCACACGAAGGGCCAAATTGTATCCAAAATAGCTGATGAGTACCTTTTTTGAGAATTGCTAGTACATCTATCCAACCAGATATTGATGCATTAGACTCAAAACCGTGTCCAATATCGCACTAGTTTTATGTTTCCATCTTTTACACCAGGGGCAACCCTGGTGTGGGGCTTTAATGCCAAGAGCAATGCTGCTTAAAGTGATTCTAAAGGCTGCATTTATTTATTTTTTTGTTGTAAATAACGACTGTGTTTTACTTGCCTGCTCTGTGCAGTGGTTTTACACAGCAGACCCGATTGTCTGTCTGTCTGTCTGTCTGTCTGTCTGTCTTTGGGTCCTCTGCCAGCAGTCCAGGCTCCACCATTCTGCCGAATCCCCTCCAAATAGCAAGACTCTTGCTATGGGGGCCCTCCGAAGCCACGCTCCAGTGAATAGATAGCCCTGCCCCCACTCTCTCCTCATTGGCTCACTGGCTGGGATTGGCAAGAGCCAACGAGGGGAGAGTGATATGTGAGTCGCTGCTCTCATGAATATCGCTGGATCGCGATTAGGCTCAGGTAAGTATAAGAAGGGCATTTAAGGTAAAAACCTGTCTTTAGAACCACTTATATTCTCAGTTTAGGCCGAAGTTGATGCCCCATGCAAAGAGTTTGCTTTATAAATCAATTCCTGGTGGTGTGCCCTAACCATTCAAGGTGGGTCAGATATCGGGTTTACAACCACATTTGATATCCTAACCTGCACTAATAAAATGAATGTCACTGACTGCCAGGCCAAAGCAAATACTTGATAGCTCATATTTGTGCATGGCTCCTTTTCCTGTCAGGGTGAAGCATTTCCAATTCTGGTCATACGGACAACCTTTTACAGTAAATGTTGCATTCTTTACTCAGGCATAGAACCGATTATATTTTCCATCCTCATACAGGAGGTTAGTTTATTGCTCTGCAGTCAGATCTTCCAGAGAATCTCGTGTTCATTTATTTGATGTAATCTCAAGATATTACTGTTCTATGAGAACACCATCTGCAGCACTGAAATATATATTGCTAATGGTTTATTCCTAAAACCTAGTGTGTACAAATGTGCATGAGCACAGGAGGGACGGGGCTTTGAATTCTCTATTCTTTTAACCCTTATAAAGGTTGGTAGTTTTGGAAGCTTTCCTAAAGTGAAGAAAATAGAGAACACACAAAATCATATGTATGTGTAAATGATTGTCTTTTAAACAAATTAAAACCATTAGATCGTATTAACCCAAACTAGTGTGTTAGTATACAAACCCCCTGTATACAGGTAGGGAGCCTCCAAAGTATTGACCCTGTCACATATTTAAAAAATAAATACAAAGGACAAATAATATAACTCTATATTTTATAGCTATCTCTGTGGAGAGGTGCGTCGCCTCACACTAGGCCAGTGTTTCTCAATTCCAGTCCTCAGGCCCCCCCAACAGGTCAGGTTTTCAGGATTTCCATTATTTTGCACAGGTGATTTGGTCAGTTTCACTGCCTCAGTAATCACTACAGCCTTTTCATCTGAGGGAAATCCTGAAAACCTGACCTGTTGGGGGGGCCTGAGGACTGGAATTGAGAAACACTGCACTAGGCAGACAGTGCTGTGCGCAACATGTTTCATGTGTTGACAAATAACACTTCTTCTGGAACATAAAGGGTTAATTACAGTGTTAAACCAAGCAAAATGTGTGAAAACCAGAAAAGAGCGAATAACAGAGCAAGGCATGACCCCCCCCCCCCATATGGTGACAAGTAGAAATGGGGACACACAGCAAAGGCTTATTTTATATATGGATATCCGAGATTTATTGGGGGTAGCAACTTCATCTCCCCATAGTACAAAATGTAACAATGGAATTATCCAAGCATCAGCTCTATATGAAGGACTGCAGTCTTTCGACCAGTTTTTAGAGTGACTTTATCTTTATTATAAAGAATTTTACTTTAATAGAAAAAATTAAAAGGAGAGAATGGTTTTTACCCCTGAGGAACCCTTGAAATTTTCCGGCTTCCAGGGCACCCCTGCTAAAAGAATTCTAGCCGCAGCTTACTTACTAGCTCAGTTGTCGTCTGACTCATAATATTAAAGCAAAGTATCTGTGTGAGAATCTGATATCCTATGATGTCTGTGTCACTAGTCCATAATAGGAAAGCTGAAATGGTTCAGCTTCTGCATGAAAATTAAATGTGACCCTGGGGCAAGAATGGCAGCTTCCATTTTAGTTTTTTTGCAATGATGACGACAATCCTCCTCCCTCCTTCTTCCTGGCTGAGGCCCTCTAACACCTTTCTTATGGATAGGGAGTAGAGCTGCACAATTAAAAAAAATCGTGATCCCGATTCAACCCCCCTGATGATCTCTATTGCAGAGTTTGTCGATTTCTTTCATATAACAAGTGGAGAGACTTATCTGCTCATTCACTGCTGTCTTAAGAAAATATCTTGGCAGTCTGCCAAGTTTTTAACAGGAAACGTAACCCAACTCTTCCTTCTTAGATCAAAGGGATAAACTTCTGTGTGTAAAGAAAAACTGCAGTCTGCCAAGTTCTTTTTACAGGAAACCTTGTAACTAACTTCCTTCTTAGATCAAAGGGAATTAAACTTCTGTGTGTAAATGCAGGCAGTTTAAGCACTTAACCACTTCCTTACTGGGCACTTAAACCCCTTCCTGACCAGAGGACTTTTTGCGATTCGGCACTGCGTCGCTTTAACTGACAATTGCGCGGTCGTGCGACGTGGCTCGAAAACAAAATTAACGTCCTTTTTTCCCCACAAATAGAGCTTTCTTTTGGTGGTATTTGATCACCTCTGCGGTTTTTATTTTTTGCGCTATAAACAAAAATAGAGCGACAATTTTGAAAAAAAAAAAATATTTTTACTTGTTGCTATAATAAATAGCTCAATTTTTTTTTTTTACGTTTTTTTTTTATCCTCAGTCTAGGCCGATACGTATTCTACATATTTTTAGTAAAAAAAAAAAAAAAAAATCGCAATAAGCGACTGGTTTGCGCAAAAGTTATAGCGCCTACAAAATAAGGGACAGAATTATTATTATTATTTTTTTTTTTTTTACTAGAAATGGCGGCGATCTGCGATTTTTATTGGGACTGCGACGTTATGGCGGACACATCGGACACTTTTGACACGTTTTTGGCGCCATTCACATTTATACTGCAATCAGTGCTATAAATATGCACTAATTACTGTATAAATTTTTTTTTTACTAGAAATGGCGGCGATCTGCGATTTTTATTGGGACTGCGACGTTATGGCGGACACATCGGACACTTTTGACACATTTTTGGCGCCATTCACATTTATACTGCAATCAGTGCTATAAATATGCACTAATTACTGTATAAAAATTTTTTTTTACTAGAAATGGCGGCGATCTGCGATTTTTATTGGGACTGCGACGTTATGGCGGACACATCGGACACTTTTGACACATTTTTGGCGCCATTCACATTTATACTGCAATCAGTGCTATAAATATGCACTAATTACTGTATAAATTTTTTTTTTACTAGAAATGGCGGCGATCTGCGATTTTTATTGGGACTGCGACGTTATGGCGGACACATCGGACACTTTTGACACATTTTTGGCGCCATTCACATTTATACTGCAATCAGTGCTATAAATATGCACTAATTACTGTATAAAAAATTTTTTTTACTAGAAATGGCGGCGATCTGCGATTTTTATTGGGACTGCGACGTTATGGCGGACACATCGGACACTTTTGACACATTTTTGGCGCCATTCACATTTATACTGCAATCAGTGCTATAAATAAGCACTAATTACTGTATAAATGTGACTGGCAGGGAAGGGGTTAACACTAGGGGGTGAGGAAGGGGTTAAATGTGTATCCTAATTAGTGTTCTAACTGTGGGGGAAGGGGGGTGACTGGGGGGGTGACCGATCTGTGTCCCTATGTACAAGAGACACAGATCCGTCTCCTCTCTCCCCTGACAGCACCGCTGTCTGCGAGAGGCGGGAATGAGAGATGATCTCATATGTAAACATATGAGATCATCTCTCATTGGCCGCACAGATCGCCTAGGAAACGGCCGCTCCGATTGGCCGTTCACGGCGGTCTGTGACTGGCTGTGTCCAAGGGACACGGCCAGCACAGCAGTTCCCCGCTGCGCGCTCGGGAGCGCGCGCGGGGAACGCGAAAAGGGGCGGCCGTAAAAACACGGCCTCCCAGAGAAGTAGAGCCACCCGGCGGCCGTATATAGTCGTACGGCCGTCGGGAAGTGGTTAAAGTCTAAATCTTTTTTGCTAGAAAATTACTTGGAACCCCCAAACATTTTATATATATATATATATATATATATATATATATATATATATATATATATATATATATATATATATATATATATATATATATATATATATATATATATATATATATATAATTTAGGCAGAGACCTTAGGGAATAAAATGGCAATTGCTGCAATATTTTATGTCCCACTGTATTTGCCCAGCGGTCTTTCAAACACAATTTTTTTGGGGGGGGGGGGGAATACACTTCAATCAATGAAAAAACAAATGGTAAAGTTAGCCCAATTATTTTTTATTTTTTTAATGTGAAAGATGTTACGCCACAAGAATTGTGATCTATCTTCTAAGCAAAAAAATCATGATTCTCATTTTAGCCAGAATCGTGCAGCTCTAGTAGGGAGGGAGAGCGGTGTTACGGATGCACGCCAGATCATGGCTGCACGTCTTCAGACATTTCCCCAATCTGATAAGGTGATTTCAAGTCAAGCATTTTTGGACAAGGACAAAGTTTGTGAATAGAACTTTTTGTAGGTGACTGTCACTGGAAAAATTGGGTCTGTATTTTAATTGGGTTCGTATGTTTAGTGCTTCAACCAAAATCTGCTTGTCTGCCAAACACCCCCTAGCCCCCCCACTGCCACATTTGACATTTGTCACCTTTTGAGCCGATTCAATAATTGCCTCTGGTGAGGACACCGCTGGATGCCTGGACAGGTAAGTGCCCTAATAGTAAGTCAGCAGCTACAGTGTTTGTAGCTGCTGACTTTTAATTTCTGGGGATGGGGGCTGGAACGCCTCTAAGATACTCATGTATTGTGAGATGACATTGGATTCATTTCTGTATCGGGAATTATCTTTTTGAAATCTGGTATTTTGTGATAAACAGTAATACAGCTGAAGTAAAGATTCTTGGTGCAGTTTTTTTTCATGAAACGGAGATCTTCTAAACAGCCAGAAGTGACAGTTGATTGTAAGTGAATATTGTTGCCTTATTGGTAGTCAGCAAATCAATGTTTTGCACTGGCTACAAAATGATTAAAAAGGTTTAATTTGCCATCTGTCCCAAATTCTGTTTATAGAGCTGGGATTAAAATGAGGCTAAATATAGTCTCTGTCATTTTTTCTTTTATTCCACTTCTTTCAATTTCTCAGCATCAGTTGATCCCACACTTAAATTTAGGACTTCAAGTATAGCAAAGCAAAAAAAAAAAAACCAACCCGTTAAGTAGTTATTGTCTGGAGTGTATTGGGTCAAGACAGCTTAAGAATACCGGCTTCTGGAAGCATGTCAAATCGGGTTGATTATATTGAAATCTATTCAGCAAGTTGCATTTTTTTTTTTTACCAGAATAATTTCTTGCTATAATATCCATATTACCATATGCATCGGATGAGCAAGCACAGGGTGTATTCTATCCATGTCTTGTGCCAGATTATTCAGAATGCAGATGCACATGCAAAATCCTTGTTTGCCTTGCATCAGACATCCTGAGGGTGCTGTTGAAGTGAATTAGGAGAGCAGATGAATGCAGAGTGATACTGCAGTCTCTGGTTCTTATAATAAGATTGCTCTCTCTTTATCCCCCTGATGTAGCCATTATTATTATGTCATTGGTAAAAGGCCAAAAAAAGATCTATTCACACTCTCTGCTGGATTCTTCCTGTTGAGGTAAGCAGCAGCTTGTATTTTCACCTGCCATTGTCGTCCTGATCCTGAGCGATTTTAATCGATCTGTGCTAGAGAAACCTATATAGAAAACAATATGGAGTCTTCTAATGCTGACCTTCTGCATTCATGGGCCTCTCTGGCTTATGGCTTTGAGATGATAACCTGTAGGAAGCACACAGATAAGGAGAATCCAATAAATGTCCTAGAACCCCCCCCCCCCCCTCCCACAGTATAGGTTTATTTTATTTCTGGTGCAGTGAGAACGTTTCTGAACTCTATTCTATAAGTCAGACTGCCTTGGGTTCAGTTCAATAGTTCTTTGTAGTGAGGCTAATTCAGTTGTGACCATGAGTCACTGCGGTTGTTGAGCAGTCTTCATACTGTTGGCGTCCCTGACTACAAGTTTCATTGTATGCCTATGTAAGGTATACAGAATAATTCCACGCTGCCTTAGGGGTAAGCTGCTGACACACCATGTAGACAAATTGCAACAATGTGGAAACAAAAAAAGTGTAGCGCTAATCAAAATATATAAATAAATACATGAAAAATGAATAAATATGTAAAAACTTGATAAAGTGCTCAAATATTGACAGTGAACAATGTAAATAGAAATGTCCCCATAAGCACACAATGAATGTCTATATGCAGGAAATGTCAAAAATGCAAAGACTATCTGTTCTATGATTGATCAAACTTCAGTGTTGACAAAGTTCAAAATATGGTGACCAATTCAAACCATGCAGATCTGTGCAAGTGATGAAGTGAAGGGAACCACCCCACAGGTAAAAGGCTTACCAGAATGTATGGACCCTAGAAAACCTACGTTCAATGGGGCAAAAAGGCTTGCATGGTGGAACCACATGCAATTTGGGCGATCCTGTGGACTTCAGGATGCTGTGCTTCAGGATTGGTAAACTGCTAAATCTCTATCTCATTTTTGTTTTTAAGTTTAGCTGTACTTTTAGGCCGCATTCACACCTGAGCGTAGCATTTTCGTTTGTTTTTTCCGGCGTTTTGTCACGCGTTTGCATACAGCGATGTCCGACCTTTTTGAACTTCGACGTTTTATTTTAGCCAATAGGAAAAATGCTCAGCTCTTTCATCACTTGTTGCTATGTTTGTAGTTTTTTTTTTTTTATCTTCTTCCTGGGTGAATATTCTTCTTCCTGGGTGAATATTCTATTTCACAGAACAAATTAAAGCGACAAAACGCCCGTAGAAACACTCGTTGTCGCGCTAGACGCTTGAATTGAGCATTTCCATTAGTTTCCATGGGAATACAAACGTTCAAAAACACCCAAATCAGCCCGATTCGCGCAACAAAAAAGGATCCAGAACTTGTTTGAGCTTCAGGCGTTTTGGAGTGGAGATGTAAACCATCTCCATTGAGAATAATGTATTTTTTCCCCTCTAGTGTTTTATGGCTTCAGGTGTGAATGCAGCCTTGGTGTGTACAACTATTCGACCTCGTCTAGTCAGAGAAAGTTTTTCACACACTGAGAAAAGGCAAAGCAGGGCAGCCACTTAGCATGGGACCCGGAAAATAGAGATCACTGGAGTCGTGGTGTCTTCTACATGGATTTCCAGCTTCTACGGGGATCCCACAAGTATGATAGATATAGATATAGATATATATATATATATATATATATATATATATATATATATATATATATATATATATATATATATATATATATATATATATATATATATATATATATATATATATATATATATATATATATATATATATATATATACACAGTCCTGTTGGTCCAAGCTAGATAAAATATACAACACCTGGAATTCTTTATTGGTGGGTGCCCTGAAATAGATAAAAAAAAGTGGGGTTGTAGTGCTAAGCTTTTTTGCAAACCATTAACTAACCTGTTCATTTTCTGCCACAGGGGAACTTGCAAACAAAAATCCTCCTATAAGCTTTTTTTTTAGCTTTCATTTATAAGGCCATATGGCTTTGGTTTCTGTACCACTGTCTAGACATGACTCACAAGGTACAATACACCACCTTTTTACTTTCACATAGAAAAGTTAAAGAAGTAACTGGCATTTTATATTGGAGCCTTTAAATTCGTTGTGAAGTCACATAACACAATTACTTTTATTGTGTCTGTTTTAGCGAGATCTAAAGTATTGTGCATCAGTGTGGTGTGTTTTTTTTTTTTTTTTTTTTTTTTTTTAACAAAGGTAATAAAAAAAAAAGGGGGGGGGGGGATTTTTTTTTTACAACCAATGGGAACCTTAAGGCCCCTTTCACATGGAGCGGATCCGCTTAGCGAGAGATCGCTCTGTTGATCTCCACTAAGCCGGCGGATGACAGGTCCATCTCTGCTCACTGAGTGGTGAGGGGCCTGTCAGAGCACCCCTGATCTCTATGGGGAGATCAGACGAAAACTAAAAGCATGTCTATTTTTAATCAGATCCCATCCGATCCGCCATACGTCTGTCTTGACCGGATGGCAGACGAGTGTCGGCAAACACATCTCTGCTGACATTTGCCTGCCCATAGGAGTCAATGGTTGGCCCGCTCGGATCCGCCTAAAAAAACAAAACGGACAGATGGATTCGAGCTGGCTTATCGTGTGAAAGGGGCCTTACATGAATGCTGAATTGTCACCTTGATTTTCTGAGACCCGCACCAATTGTGATATTCAGTTGGATTTCTAGTTTGATGCCTGACATGTTACCTTTAGAAATGTTACAAGATGCTGTAAACTTGTGAACATTTCTGGTAATATTATGACTTCTAAACATGTTAGTAAGAACTTTGGTCTCCTGTTAATGTGGCCTTTTAACATGCAAAGTATGTGTGAACTTTATACACAGTAGACACACCCAAAATCAATCTGGATTAGTTGTTAAGCCTAGTACACACTACAAGGTGTGTGTGTGTGTGTGTGTGTGTGTGTGTGTGTTTTTTATTTTTTTCGTTCAACCCAGCGGGCTGAACGAAAAAAACTGACAGTTCAGGTTGGAGTCACTGTATTAACTATCCAATTTGTTGGAAGGAAACATCGATCTTCCCTGCTGCTCTATTGTGTTCTGTGGGACCCCCCCCCACCCGCCAGAATATTCCCATCTGATCAGGAGCCAATCAGCAGACTTTTGTTTTAGTCATGCTCCTTCGACAGAAGCCGTCCGTTCACACGGGCCGCCCGACATTCGTAAGCACTCACGGGCCGCACAAAATTTGCCCGTATGTACTGGGCTTTAGCTGGAGATGCTAGGAGCTCAAACTCAAGTAAAAACCCGTTGTGACTCGGGAACTTATGTTAAGAGAACTATGGGGTAGATTTACTAAAACCGAATAGTGCAACTCTGCATAGGAGATCCAATCGACTTGCATGTTTTATTGCCAAAGCTTAGTTGAACAAGCTGAAGTTAGAAGCTGATCGGCTACCATGCACAGCTGCACCAGATTCTGAGTGCACCAGTTTTAGTAAATCTACCCCTATGTTAGACTTTGATATGGGAATTGCTTGCTTGTTTTTTTTTTTTCGATTTTATTCTTCAATACCATTCTCTTTATCCTGACTTCATTGACTTACCAAGTCTCAAAGAAACGCTATGGAAGTCGGCAATGGTGCTTGCACCTTCAAAACAAGCTAGAGATGGCAACTTCTCTATTTCTCTTATGATGTGTTCTATTTAAAACCTGGAAATACCCAGTGGCTAGAACTGCTTCAGATTTATGTTTACAGATTTTCTCTAAAATCCTTATTCATTGTTTACAGGCTTTTTTCCCCTCCATTATGATTTTCATGAAATTCCTACAGGCCTTTGTCAAGCCAGTCTTCATGTTTAGCTTTGTCTGTCATTGCACATGTGAACAGACAAGGATTTGCAGCTGTGCTTTCATGTTTATGTGGCTGGCACGGACACAGTTGGGTGTGTAACCCCAAGGCATATTTTGGGAGGAGATTGCTTTACAGCACCACTGGGAAACCCGCTTGATCATAATAAATAGGTGTAGTTCAGGTCTATTTTGTTAAAGCATTCTTTTGTAAATTGCGAACCAAAGCTTATAGTATCTCATTATTCACGCTCACCATACATACACCGTACTACAGAGTTGGGACTAGTACATGTAAAGGTTGTGTTTTTTTTTTTTTTTTTTTTCTTTATCGGCCCAGTGGGCTGTACAGAAACAAAAACACGCACACTGCAGCGATCTCCCCCGCTATGCATTTGTGTACCCACCAGAACACACTGATCAGCACTTGTAGCCATTGGCTGTGAGCGCTGATTTGATGGGGGGTGTGTGTTTCCCCTTTTTTTTTTTTTTTTTTTTTTTATTAGCATGCCCCTTCGACACCGCACCCAGGGACTAGCGGGGAGGGGAGAGACCTTGCAGTGTGACGAGCACCGATTGGGTGCTGGTCAGGAAAGGGGAGTGTCAGTCTCTCATCGCTCTGCATAAACGATTAGGCTGCATTCACACCTGAGCGTCGTTTGGTCGTTTTTTCCGGCGTTTTGTAGACGAGTAATCGAAACGGACGTTGGAGGCAGTCCTGGTCACGAGACGCCCCCCGCTCTGGTGAAGCTGACAGGAAGGAGTTTATGGTGGAACTACGGCGGTGGTATCCGATCCTGATAACCCAAGTTTTGAACCGCAGATTGGCGGTGACAGGCCTGCAGTCCCAGTGCCGGGTAGGCACTTTTAAAGTAAGAGGCCATTTGGCTTTCCGTTGTTTTTATTATTAAAACGTTATTACGCTATCGGCGTCTACCGGTTCTCTTTTTTTGCATATCATCCTTATCTGGAACGCCTGGAAACGAGATTCAATAGTCCATATCCATGTGTGTGTAGGCACAATCCTGCACTAGCCCGTATGACCATCTTTTTAAGTAAAGTGGTCAACAGGCTCTGGTAAGAGCACTTTATATACAAAGCACCTTGGGTGGAAACAAGTGAAATTTGAAAAGTATGGTGGTGGCATTTTCTACTTTTCTCCACTAGGAAGATCACAGTAATTGTCAAGATTCGTTTGGCTTTCTATGCATGTTATTGGGACTCTATTTTTATTTTATTTTTATATTTTTTTGGTGTTTAACACAGTGAACCTCAGTGTTTTTTGCTTACACTGCAGAGGAATCTGCGTATTCATGCACATCTGTGTGGGACATTTCTGCTGTATATTGATTTATATTGTTTCAGCAATCACTGTTCACATATGCTTTTGGAAACGTATTTTATTATTGTTGCACGTTGTTGTGTGGTATTCCACATTTCGAAAAGTTCTATTGATTAAAGCGACGAAACGCCCGTAGAAAACGCTCGTTGTTGCGCTAGTCGCTTGAATCGATCGTTTCCATTACTTTCTATGGGAAATGGAAACGACCAAACCGCCCGATATGCGCGACAAAAAAGGGTCCGGAACTTGTTTGAGCTTCAGTCGGGCGTATTGGCGTGGAGATGTGAACCATCTCCATAGAGAATAATGTATTTTTTCCCCTCTAGCGTAATTGAGCGTCGCGCTTCAGGCGACAAAAACGCTCAGGTGTGAATGCAGCCTTATGCTGAGTAAGTAAATGACGCCTCTATAACAAAAAAAATACTTTATTCCTTCAGGCTAACCTCGGACACGGCAGCGCTTGGGTGCTCAGTACAAGTTCACCCTTTTAAAGAAAAAAAATATGTGCATTTACTATTTTTAAATGTATTTATTTAGGAGCCTAGGGAGCATTGCACCAATGATCGGCATATCACTGATGCCATGCAAGTCTCCTGCAGACTGCTGGTGTAATCTGTCTGTTAATACATTGTACAGACAGGAAGAATTCATGAACTACAAGAGCACTCAACAGCTACCTTAGTTCATTGAGAACTACAAACCAACAGCTGCAAAGGCTTTCGGTACTTGTAGTTGATTGGTTCACAGAACCTTTGTGAATGAATGAGCCTATAGGGGACCGCATCAGAGTTATTAGTGATGATTCTTTGCTGACCGGTACTCTTTAATGAGACAGCCAGGGTCTAAAAGACTCTACATGTCTCCTCTTTGCTCCATTGAATGGAATGCAATGCAGATGGCACTGCATTATCATTCTTTGATGGTCAGGGAAACGGTCAAAGGGGACCCTGGAAGTGACGTCCTACACATCGCTTCTGGGTCAGGAACAAGATGGGGAGGAGAGCAGACACACGGCAGCACTCGCTATGCTGGTCCCAGGCCTGGGATACATAACACGGCGTGTCAGGGGGGGGGGGGGCTTGCACTTTACTGGGGTGTGTGAAATGCTTCCATCTGACAAAGCCTGTTAATGTTTAAAAAAAAAAAAATGTGTCGTCTACATGACTTTTGTCTGACAAAAGTGAGTAGGGGTGCAACGGATCAAAAAACTCACGGATCGGATCGATCCTCGGATCAGGAGTCACGGATCGGATCATTTTGAATCTCCAATATAGCTGGACAGAATGAAGCAGTTCACGTGTGTTTTGTTTTTCTGGGTTTGTGCTTTTGCCTGGCAGCTTTACAATTTCTAGGTCATAGATCTTGTGAGCGCAGCACTTGAGTCTCAGGGTGCTGCTTTAATCTCTGCAGGTTCACTCAAGGTCAGTGCCCTGCATCATGATCTGTCATTAAGGAAAGGCGCTTAATCTTACCTAGCTCTCAAACAGTGAGGTTCTATGTAATCCGTTACACACCTCCTCTTGTATATAAATCGCCCTCCTTTCATTGGCTTCCTTATAACTTGCAAGCTTTGGAGACTGGTGTGTAGCCAGTAATTTACAGTGTATTTTCCGTAGCACTGCTGGCCATTTAATGATCGGTAATTACATTCACCACATTAAAATTAACCAATTTGCATATTTTTATTTCTGAATATGTTGCCTGCCTGTTAAATGGAAAACAAATCTTTTTATTTTAACCACTTCCATACCGGGCCTATTTGGCACTCGTCTTTTTCATATAAAAATCCTCCTTTTTTTTTTCTAGCAAAAAAAAAAAAAAACTCCCGAACATTATATAAAAAAGTCGCATTGCGCGTCCCAACTAGTCCTCGCTGTCTTCTGGGACCTGTGTGTTTCCCAGAAAACAGCAGGGAGGGGGGGGCGGGTGCAAATACCTGTATTATACATCCATCTGCACCCTCCTCCCCCCTGAAAGGTGCCAAATTTGACAGCGGATGGGGGGAGGGTTACCGAAAAGCAGAGGTTCAATTTTTGTGTGGACCTCTGCTTTTAGTGGCCCTTCGCTCCTCAAAAGGTTGGGCACCCCTGCCTTAGAGTAAATGGTTTTTATTTACAGTTTTGCGTACCTTCAGTTTTCACTAGGGTTGTCCCAATACCACTTTTTTAGGACTGAGTACAAGTACCGATACTTTTTTTCAAGTAGTCGCCGATACCGAATACGATACTTTTTTTAAAATGTGTCCACAGATGCAGCCATGTCCCCCCCACAGATGCAGCCATGTCCCCCCACAGATGCAGCCATGTATCCCCCATGCAGCCATGTATTCCCCCAGCCAGCCAGCGTCACCCCCCAGCCAGCCAGCGTCACCCCCCAGCCAGCCAGCCAGCGTCACCCCCCAGCCAGCCAGCCAGCGTCACCCCCCAGCCAGCCAGCCAGCCAGCTTTTTTTTTTCACTTTTTAGTGAAATTGGTGAAAACTAGGGTTGTCCCGATACCGATACTAGTATCGGTATCGGGACCGATTCCGAGTTTTTTCGGCGGTACTCAGACGCCGATACCCCGCCCCGATACACAAATAGAATACTGACCGCCGCCACCGAAGCCGCAATCCGCCGCCATTCGCCGCATCTCCGCTGCCGCCGACTGTGTAATACGGGCGGGAACATTACAGCTTTGAATAGCTGTAATGATTCGCACCACGCATGGACACTCCCCCTCGCTCGGGTGAACTGTCCAATCCCGAGCGAGGGGGAGTGTCTATACGCAGCGCGGCGCCAATCATTACAGCGATTCAAAGTTGTAATGTTCCCGGCGTATTACACAGTCGGCGGCAGCGGGGATGCAGGTAAGCGTGACATGGCTGGATGGGGGGTGACGCTGGCTGGATGGGGGGTGACGCTGGCTGGCTGGGGGGTGACGCTGGGGGGTGACGCTGGGGGGTGACGCTGGCTGGCTGGGGGGTGACGCTGGCTGGCTGGGGGGTGACGCTGGCTGGCTGGGGGGTGACGCTGGCTGGCTGGGGGGTGACGCTGGCTGGCTGGGGGGTGACGCTGGCTGGCTGGGGGGTGACGCTGGCTGGTTGGGGGGTGACGCTGGCTGGCTGGCTGGGGGGTGACGCTGGCTGGCTGGCTGGGGGGTGACGCTGGCTGGGGGGTGACGCTGGCTGGCTGGCTGGGGGGTGACGCTGGCTGGGGGGTGACGCTGGCTGGGGGGTGACGCTGGCTGGCTGGCTGGGGGGTGACGCTGGCTGGCTGGCTGGGGGGTGACGCTGGCTGGCTGGGGGAATACATGTCTGCATGGGGGATACATGGCTGCATCTGTGGGGGGACATGGCTGCATCTGTGGGGGGGACATGGCTGCATCTGTGGACACATTTTAAAAAAAGTATCGTATTCGGTATCGGCGACTACTTGAAAAAAAGTATCGGTACTTGTACTCAGTCCTAAAAAAGTGGTATTGGGACAACCCTAGTGAAAACTGAAGGTACGCAAAACTGTAAATAAAAACCATTTACTCTAAGGCAGGGGTGCCCAACCTTTTGAGGAGCGAAGGGCCACTAAAAGCAGAGGTCCACACAAAAATTGAACCTCTGCTTTTCGGGAACCCTCCCCCCATCCGCTGTCAAATTTGGCACCTTTCAGGGGGGAGGAGGGTGCAGATGGATGTATAATACAGGTATTTGCACCCGCCCCCCCCCTCCCTGCTGTTTTCTGGGAAACACACAGGTCCCAGAAGACAGCGAGGACTAGTTGGGACGCGCAATGCGACTTGCGCATGCGCAGTAGGGAACCGGGAAGTGAAGCCGCAACACTTCACTTCCTGATTCCAGCAGCTGCAGTATTTGTAGCTGCTGGCTTTTAATTTTTTTTTTTTTTTTTTTTTTTTTTTAGCGGACCTCCTCTTTAACCACTTGCTTACTGGGCACATAAACCCCCTTCGTTCCCAGGCGAAATCTCAGCGTCCGGCACTGCGTCGCTTTAACTGACAATTGCGCGGTCGTGCGACGTGGCTCCCAAACAAAATTGACGTCCTTTTTTCCCCACAAATAGAGCTTTCTTTTGGTGGTATTTGATCACCTCTGCGGTTTTTATTTTTTGCGCTATAAACAAAAAAAGAGCAACAATTTAAAAAAAATATATATTTTTTTTACTTGTTGCTATAATAAATATCCCAATTTTTTTTTTAAAAAACTATTTTTTTTCTCAGTTAAGGCCGATACGTATTTTTCGACGTATTTTTGTAAAAAAAAAAAAAAAAATCGCAATAAGCGACTGGTTTGCGCAAACGTTATAGCGCCTACAAAATGGGGAACAGAATTATGATTTTTTTTTATTATTTTTTTTTTTACTAGTAATGGCGGCGATCTGTGATTTTTATTGGGACTGGGATATTGCGGCGGACGTATCGGACACTTTTGACACAAATTTGGCGCCATTCACATTTATACAGCGATCAGTGCTATAAAAATGCACGAATTACTGTATAAATGTGACTGGCAGTGAAGGGGTTAACACTAGGGGGTGAGGAAGGGGTTAACTGTGTAGCCTGGGTGTGTTATAACTGTGTGGGGGGAGGGGGGTGACTGGGGGAGGGGACCGATGCTGTGTCTCTATGTACAAGAGACACAGATCGGTCTCCTCTCTCCCTGACAGGACGTGGAGCTCTGTGTTTACACACAGAGCTCCACGTCCCTGCTGTCACCTGCCGTGTCACCGACGATCGCGTGTACCCGGCGGACATCGCGGCCGCCAGGTACACGCATCGGGTCTTCGGCGATGCGCCGGGACAGTTTTTACCCGCCGCGCGCGGGTAATGCACATAAAAGGCCGTGTTTAAACGGCCACTTGGCACTTGAGAGCCGCGCTGCGGACGTATTTCGTCTATAGCGCGGATCTCAAGTGGTTAAGCGACTTAAAGAGCAGGTGCAGGGTTGGTGCACAGAAAAAAAATGCACTACAATTGCAGGATAATAGACGTCTATGGCAAAGTGCAGCTAGCCCACATAAAAGCTGCAGGTGCACTGCATATGCAGAGTAGACATGGAGCTGTCATCAGCCCCCTCTCCGCTCATTGTGGCCTCTGATGGAGACTCTTTACCACGTGATCAGCCGTGTCCAATCACGGCTGATCACGATGTAAACAGGAAAAGCCGGTAATCGGCTTTTCCTCACTCGCGTCTGTCAGACTCGAGTAGAGGAGAGCCGATCGGCTGCTCCTCTGACAGGGGGGGTTTGTGCTGATCGATTATCAGCACAGCCCCCCCGAGGATACCCAAACTGGACCACCAGGGATGCCACTAGACAATCAGGGATGCAAAACACAGGTATGCCACCCTAGACCACCAGGGATGACGATCACAAATGATGGATGCCAATCAGTGCCCACAATGGGCATCACTGATTGGCAGGCATTGTTTGGCACTGATTGGCATCTATTAGTACAACACATACGTTAGTGCCACCTATCAGTGCTCATCTATGCCCATCCATGCTGCCTATCAGTGCCGCATATTAGTGCCACCTCATCGGTGCCCATCAGTACCGCCTTATCAGTGCCTGTCAGTGCAGTACCATCAGTGAAGGAGAAAACTTACTTATTTACAGTGATGTTTTATAACCGAAACAAAACAAAACTTTTTTTTTTTCTAAATTTTTGGTCATATTCTTATTTTTTTGCCGAACATAATCCCAGAGGTGATCAAATACCACCAAAAGAAAGCTCTATTTGTGGGAACAAAATGATAAAAATTTAGTTTGGGTACAGTGTAGCATGACCGCGCACTTGTCATTCAAAGTGCAACAGCGCTGAAAGCTAAAAATTGATCTGGGCGGGAAGGTGTATAAGTGCCCTGTATGGAAGTGGTTAAAGTGATATTAACCACTTACTGAGCGTGCTATAGCTGAATGACGGCTACAGGACGGTTGTCTAGTTCTGGGATGCCGTCTGCTGATCAGATTAAGGTAAAGAGCCAATCAGCGGCACTTTAACCACGTGATCAGCTGTGTCCAATCGCAGCTGATCAGAGGTAAATGGATGCCTGTTGTTGGCACTCCTGTCGGCATGAGAAGAGAGCCGATAACTGGCTTCTCTAAAAGGGACGTTTACACTTCTCATTGGGGCACTCATTATCAGTGCTGCCAATCGGTGCCTCCTCACCAGTGTCTCATACCAATTGCACACAGATGGGGCATAGAATGCATGAAGGTAAAATATCTTCAGCCTTTACAACTACTTTAATAGAATACGGTATTAATCTATTGTTAACAAATACCTTTTCTGGGAACACAATTAATTCCGTGTTATACAAAAGACATTTGCTACCAAAATGTTTAATCTCCTGTTGTGCAGTGTATAATAAAAAAAAAAAAACGTCAGGGCAAAAAGTCTGTGCTTTTAGTTTTTATTCTTCAATCTTCTCATTGATTGGACTGGATTGTGTGTTGTATTTGCCACGTATGCAGCACAGCCTGCAGTCCGACTGGTAGTATTACACGTATAAGGTCTGCAGTGGTCGGAACGGAAGTACCTTATTTTCTGTCTGGCAGTATAGCGGATATATTGGAAGTAATCAAAAGAGAATTTCTCTGCTTTTTCTTTTGTAAATTAGAACTTTAATTTAAAATTAAACAAGAATTTCATTCCATCAAGCTTTCAGAGCAACGTTCAACCCCCTAATTTGGTAGTCCTTTTTTCAGTAGTCCAATGTTTAAAATGACTCCTGTTCTCTGCAATAAAAAATCTAGGTAGCTGCACCTGTAATAGAAAATAAATTACTGTAACCGTTTTTGTCTGAGGGTGGCTCCATATTTTGCAGGACTTGTAACATTGCTTCTATCTGACACTTATAGGTGAAGGGGCTGGGTGGGGCTGTCGGTGAACCTATAAATAAAAATCTATTTCATTGGGGTGATTTTCCTTTCTCAATGTGGTACTTGTGTCACACCCTAAAATGAATGTGAAAATTAATTCTCCTTATAAAAAAAATTTCTTCACTTATGGAACATAAGCCAACATGATAGTTTTCAACTCAAAAAATACAAATGCATATGTAGTTCCTGTTCTCTCCTAACTTTTTATTTTTTATTTTTTTTATTTTTTTTATTTCAGGTTTCTTAGATACAATCTTCACTTTTCCCAGTATCCAAAATGCAGATAAAAGAAGACATGAATCCAGTGCTGCTCTCCACTTTGCACTTTTTTATGTGGCTTTATGGCGTTATTTCATTTCTTCCATGGTTCTTGCTGTCCAGAGCAGGAGAGAGGCAGAGACTTGCTAAACGAATAAAAGCCAAACCTGCCAGTGAGGATCCGAACAGCCCCGTCCGCTCAGTGGATAGCTTCCAAAGTCTTGCCGCCTCGCTGTACCCAGGCTGTGATACTCTGGACAAGGTCTTTAAGCACGCTACAGACCTTTTCAAAGACAAAGGATGCTTGGGAACCAGAGAGGTGCTAAGTGAAGAAGATGAAATCCAGCCTAATGGGAAAGTCTTTAAAAAGGTGCGTGAACACAAATGTGTTGGGGTAAAGCCTGACCTTTATTATAAAAGGCCAAATGCAATCCCTGTGTGTACTTCTTTTTTTTTTTTTTTTTTTTTTTTTTTAACCACTTGCTTACTGGGCACATATACCCCCCTCCTGCCCAGGCGAAATTTCAGCTTCCGGCACTGCGTCGCTTTAACTGACAATTGCGCGGTCGTGCGAATTGGCTCCCAAACAAAATTTACATCCTTTTTTCCCCCACAAATGGCTTTTTTTGGTGTTCTTTGATCAACTCTGCGGTTTTAATTTTTTTTGTGCTATAAACAAAAAAAGAGCAACAATTTTATTTTTTACTTTTTGCTATAATAAATATCCCATTTTTTTTTTTAAAAAAACTATTTTTTTTTCTCAGTTTAAGCTGATACGTATCCTACATATTTTTGGTAAAAACAAAAAAAATCGCAATAAGCGACTGGTTTGCGCAAAAGTTATAGCGCCTACAAAATGGGGGACAGAATTTTTTACTAGTAATGGTGGCGACCTGCGATTATTTTTGGGACTGTGACATTATGGCGGACACTTGACACATTTTTGGAAACATTCACAGTTATACAGCGAACAGTGCTATAAATATGCACTAATTATTGTATAAATGTGACTGGCAGGGAAGGGGTTAACACTAGGGGGCAAGGAAGGGGTTAAATGTGTACCCTGCATAGTGTTTCTAACTGTGGGGGAAGGGGACTGACTGGGGGAGGTGACCGATCTGTGTCCCTATGTACAAGGGACACAGCATCGGTCTCCTCTCCGACAGGACGTGGATCTGTGTGTTTACATACACAGATCCACGTCCTTGTCTGTGTAACGGCCGATCGTGGGTGCGTCTAAAGGCGTCCTGGCAATTGAGAGCCACCTTGTGGCCGTCTTTTGGCAATAGGGAGGATACCAAGTGGTTAATCATATGCTTTTGATTTAAAGTGGACCTTCAGTCCTTCTGTGAAATTGATGCTAAAGGACTTGGCCCTGGTCATTATCTATATCAATCACCTAGGTGAATTTTTTAGTCATCTGTAGTCTTGCTCACTCCTGGGATATTCTCGTCACTAATCCCAGGAGTCGGCTAGCTTTTTTCCTTCTTTCTTTATCATGAGTTTTCCACTGGAGGAGAGCTGAAGGAGGGCACAGACAGGACATGATGGGAAGAGACGGATGTGTGCATCCAAGAACCACCACTTTGTCTTGCACATTTATTGCTGCAATGCACACTTAGTGTGCATGTGCTTCCAGCCTTTGTGTACATGTTGCTATAGCGGGCGTTCGCTGCTACTGCTGTAGTAACATGTACGCAAAGGGCTAAAAGTGCTGTGCTTAACACCTATGCACAACCGAGATGTGGACTTGGCGCACATGCATGAGATTTTACATGGCCTTCAGAGTGGAGCAACAGGTCCAGTACTCAGAATACAGTGCCCATGGCTTCTTTTGCCCACAATTAAAATTGGACGAACGCAGGAAACCAGTGAGTGAGAACTTCCAAAGTTTAACATGGAATTAACAATTTAAACTTCCTGAATAGGATAATTTACTTTTATAATAAAAGAGAAGCTCCAGTCAAATCGGGTAATTTTAATTTTTTTTGCCCCTGCTTGCAAAGTTTTACTTAAAGCGAATCTCCGCCGTAAAAAAAAATATTAAAAGCCAGCAGCTACAAATACTGCAGCTGCTGACTTTTAATATTGGGGCACTTGCCTGTTCTGGAGTCCAGCGACGTTGGCAGCAGAGGACGAGCGATCGCTCGTCACTCTGCCACCCCACCGCCATCCTTGGTGAGGAAATCAGGAAGTGAACCGCTCTGGCTTCACTACCCGATTCCCTATGGCGCATGCGCGAGTCATGCAGCGCCGTCCTCGCTGGTTCCCATTGTGTTCTGGGAGCCAAGTGTTTCCCAGAACACAACGGGCGGGGTGGGAAGTGATGTACTACCCGCAGAGTCCCTGCAGAGAGGACTCCCGGAAGTGGGTGCAAATACCTGTCTTTGACAGGTATCTGCAACCCCCCTCCCCCTGAAAGATGTCAAATGTGACACTGGAGGGGGGGAGGGTTCCGATGAGTGTAAGCTCCACTTTAAGAGAAGTATGGCCAAAGCTTTTTTTGGCCGTACTTCTCCTGTGGGTCACAGGAGTGCTCTTGTACTCCTTCTTTGACCCAGAATCAGCTGACCGCCCCCTGTTTGGCTTATGTCAGTCACTCCAGGCTCTGGAAGGATTTTATGGATTTAACCACCCGACTGAGCTGTAATCTGGTGTCCTAAAGACTTTGAATTATTACAACACAACTCATTTAATACTTCAAATTAAATCTATTTTAAAGGTAATCTAAAGTCATGCCATGCGCTTTAATTGCATAATATCAGCATTGTAATAGCAATACAATCCAATATAAGCTTACTTGAAAAAGTTGTGAGTGTTTGCTGGTTATCACTTCTCTGCTCATTCCTTTGATTTTCTTTTGATTTTCTAAGGACCAGATATCCCATGGTACCTTGCTGCCTGCAGTGATTCTTGTATGGACCCCGCCTCCTGAAACTCCTCCTCCGCACCTCTGTAATTCAGGAGGCAGGCTCTGTGACATGTGTGACACAGAAGTGCTAATTGATGAGGCATAGTGTCATAGAATTCAAAGAAGGAATTTGTGAGGATTATGCAGAAGATACAATCCCATACTTCAAGATAATTAAAACTTTAGTGCAGGAGCGGACTGACAACTCATGGGGCCCCGGGCAATAGGAGATTATGGGGCCCCCGGCAATAGATTATGGGGCCACACAGTATACATACACACAGAATACACATACTAAAAAGGTACTGGAGAGGCGGGGCAGCTTTAATCTTGGGATTTTTTTTAAACAGATTTTTACATACTATCCCTGGCTTTACTGAGGGTGGTAACCCTGATGGGGCCCCCTAGTGGCATGGGGCCCTCGGGCAGTGCCCGAGTTTCCGAATGGTCAGTCCGCCCCTGCTTTAGTGTTAAACCCCTCCCACAAAACTGACACAAGGGACACAACTTCCAGACAGTAGGATGTGTCCCTTGTGCAGATGCCTCTTGAAATCTTCTGGTGCAGCAGGGGTTATTACAACTAGGGTCCTTTTCACACATGTGCGACCTGAAAATCATGTGTGGGTTTTTTTTTTTTTTTATGCCTTGATTTTTGACACGACTTAAAGAAATGCCTGTGTAAAACTTGGTCTATGGATCTCAAGTCGGACCAAAGTAGTGCAGGGACTGCTTTTTAAAGTCGCACAGATATGAATGGTACTCATTGGAAATCATGAAGTACACAATTGTGAAAGGGGCCTAAGAGGCTTCCACGGGCTCTCGTCAAGAGCCGGACTATGCCTGCCCTTTTATCTGAGCTCCTTCAATCATAGAAGTTATACTACAGCTGCTATGAATGTAACGGGATCTAAGCATGGAGGTTGGGTGAATGATTGGTAGGTCTGCCCCCTCCATTCATAGATTGTTTCATTCATAAAACCTATAGTACAGCTTCTATGAAATGAGCAGCTAGTCGGAAAGCGTGGACATAGTCGGGGCTCTTAATGGGCCTGCAATAACCCCATAGTTAACCCTTGCTACACCAGAAGAATACAGTGGTGGGGTGACATAGATGGAGGATTTCAGCTAAAAGACAAGTCAACACAAGGGACACATCCTTCTGACTGTAAGGCATGTCCCTTGTACTAAGTCCGCTGAGTACCGAGTCCGTTTGCTGCACTTAGGCTTTCAGATAGGAGTAGGCTAGAAATAATTGACATTCAATGTAAGAGAATTTAATCTATGGTTGTTATGTTTTGACCATCGATACACTATTAACCTTAAGTTAAATACCAAAATGTAGACAGGTCTAACTAAGGCATTGGCGCTCCTATACAGCGTTCTTGCGAACTGGTGAAAATATGGCAATTGTGGCCCCCGCCCTCATGGTAATCTGTGTGACGAGCCCTTTGCTGATCAGGCCTAGCTGCATTATTAAATAGAAAAGGATTAATGTGTTTGATATGGATGCACTCCTCCTTTTCCTCCAATTTCTTACCCATCTGTCTCGGGATCAATCTCCCATATCGGACAGATGCCAAGAACCAAATTATAAGTGTTCAGCACCCGAATATGGAGCATTGGTAAAAAAATCTCTGCAGTTTTGCATATGACCACTGAGGAGCAGTGTTGGTCTTTTTGCAATGTATGCTTCATTTTTGTGGTCGCTTTTGCTGTACTTGAAGATTTTCTTTTATATGCTAGCAAAGTACATTTTGTGGCCACTTGAAACTTTCCCTGTTCAAGCCATTCTTGTTATTATGAACTGATGAATATGGTTTATATGACTCACCACACCCTGCCCCCCATACTAATGGTGCTTGGTTTTCTGCTGCATTTGATAGAATTTAATAGCTGATTTCCCACACTCTTCCTTAATTCTACTGCATTTTATTAGTCTTCCAAAATAACTGTGTATTTTATGATTTTGTGTAATAGACATTATAATTACTGAATCTATTGCCACAGTAAAATTTGAAAATACTGGGCTATATCAAGCAGTCCTTAATTTGAAATTTGTCCCTTACCAACCAGTTCATTTGTAATGTTTCAGTCCGGGTAATAAAATAAAAGGTAGAATCTGATGCACTGTAGGATGCATGGGTGCAAGTTGCACACTATTTCTCTTTCAGGGGAGTAGTCTGATCACACTGTGTCCAAGCCACCTCTGTTTGGAAATTAAAATGAGGTGCACTGGGTTTCTTCTTTTCCTTAAAAAAATAAATAAAAATGAAATAATAAAATCCATTTAATTTTAAAGTGGTTCTAAAGCCTTAAAGTGGAAGTCCATGCACACCAGGGATCTAACACTAACCTCTCTATCCCTGTAAATCCGATCTGACCCGCTCCGACCAGATCCCACGCTGGGCTGTGAGCCGCGGCTTCACTGTAGAGATGGGTGCAGAAGAGATGGGAGGACAACGGAAGCCCCTTCGTAAGTCTATGGAATGACGTCCCTTCCCTGTCATTAAACAGCCGTGGTCCTCTGTGCTTCCAGCACTGGAGATCGGGTCGGAGCGGGTCAGATTGGCTTCCACAAAGGTATGTATACTCCTCTTTACAGGGATAGAGAGGTTAGTGTTGGATCCCTGGTGTCTATAGATGCAGGGATTTTAGATTTTGCATGGACTTGCACTTTAATGTTTTTACCTTGGAACTTTAGGCTAACTTTAGGCTAAGTAATTATATTGGGCGAATAGGCAGGACTTTAATGCAGAAGAGACCTGCTTTGTTTCTCATGCATTAAAACTACTTGTCCGCCCATTTACGGTAAGCTGTGCACGTGCCGCTCACTGTACAAGTTCGGCAAATCTGACTGAATTCCAGCACATGTGCGGGAATGGTTTCATCCCTGGCTGGGTGGGGAGCACAAGGGCACTGTATCGCTGGAGACCAGGTGAGTCTTGTTCCGCTTTAATGCATTCTGTACATAGGGGTCTCCACTATGGCCCTCCGAGTTTTTTTTAGGAACTACAATTCCCATTGTGCCTAGTCATGTCTGTGAATGTCAGTTTTACAATGCCTGATGGGAGTCAGACGTGTAGTTCCACAACAGCTGGAGGGTCATAGTTTGGGGATCCCTACATTAAAGGATAAAGTTCACTTTTTAGAAAAGTCAGGTGTGGATATATATATAAATTATGCAAGAGACCTGCACTTTTATGCTTATGTCGACTTTTTTTTTTTTTTTTCCTTATCCTTTTCAGGTTATCTTGGGAAAGTACAACTGGATGACTTATGATGAGGCTTACTTGGCCGCCTCTCATTTTGGAAGTGGGCTTGCTGTGCTGGACCAGAAGCCCCGATCGAACATAGCCATTTTCTGTGAGACACGAGCGGAGTGGATCATATCGGCACAGGCGTGCTTCATGTACAATTTCCCACGTGAGTAATAACCATCCCTCTTGCAGGAATTGACTACTTGTCTGGGAATGTAATCCACAGAACACACTGCACTGCCTTGTGTTATACTCCAGGGTGCCAGAAGCCTTCCCAACACTAGATTAGAAGATCTGCTCCACACTCCGCACATCTGTTCTGTGTTATTTTTTATTAATGTTTTTCCTTGTAATTTACTTATCTCTTGTATTACACAGATCATAAGTTTACCTCAAATGGGTTTTTGGCATTGATTGCAACTTATTTCTATCCCATGTTACCCAAGATGCAATTCTCATGGCACAGATGGTACATAACCCTGCCCAATATGTGGAGTAAACGTCTCCTTTCTGAAAATTTGCATTTTGCAGGTCTTAAAGCACATTGCTAAAAGGCATCCCTACAGTGAGCGTACAGCTGGCTTAATGTGCAGCCTCATCTCTGTGCTGGGATCAACCATTCTGTGCTTAAAGAGTATGTAAACCTAACATTTCATATTCCTGATATGTGCCTGCTGTACCATGTACTTGTATGAAAATGTATTCTGTTCTTTGTATCGCTTCCTTTGTGTGAAATGCCTGGTGTTCCTGCCAGTCTCTCTGCTTTCCTATACTAACCACACTAAGCAGGAGAGCACACCATGGTCAGTTCTCTAGCTGTTCTGGGAACTCCGCTTGCTCTCCAATAATCAGACTTGTCCTGGCACAGCCATTTACTGAGAAGCTCGGTGTGCTGCTGCTTCTCCTCCCCCAGCTCTTATGTAGCAGAGAATAGAGGGAATGTGATCACTTATAAAAAAGGTGTTTTTTATATGCATCTATACACAAATGTTTTGGCTTTTATTTTTGTTTTAAACTGAATGGGTTGTTTTACTAGGTGATCGTTTACAATCCACTTTTATTTAAAACAAAGGTGGCAGTCAATATCAGAGTGATCCCTAGCATGTCATCTGCTTTCCCATGTTTCACTGCTTTATGCATAGTTGCTACGATTCGAAGTATGGGGTTTATTTATTTTCCCCAGTATCATACTTGCCTAGGTGTGTTGCATCTGTCCCCTGGCGCCTCTGCACTGAGAACCGAGCCATTGAACACTGCCGGTGGCTCGGTTCTCGCAACTCCCAGAGCAGAGAGCTGCTGACTGTCAATCAGCAGCTCTCTGCTTCTCCTTGCTCACTGAAGCGCTGAGCTGTGGAGGAGCCAGATCAGGGTGTCAGCAGTCTAGGACGGGTATCAGTCTAGACACCTGGCAGATCCAGACTCTGTGGTCGGGATGACACAGAGCCTGGACTGAATTCTGTGATGTCAGCAGAGAGCAAACTGCTAAAAAAGGGGCACAGGAGTGCACAACTAATTGGCTGGACGTCTATAGATCACAGGAGTTCAAATGAGCTTAGGCTGGTCTTCTTTTAAGCAATACAACATTGAGCTAAAAACAAGGCAGGGCATTTCAACGAGGACGGCTTACTCTAGTTTCCTATGTTTAAGCTGGGCTGGCTGTTTTGGGAGTATTCTATAAAGGATGTGCTCTGCATCTATTAAATAGTTCTATGTGAAACATATTTTGCCATTCTGGGTGGAGTGGGACAGGATCCACTCTCTATCTATGACTGTTGTTTGATAGCAGCAGCAATAATCCCTTTAAATAGGTCAGTGACAGCTCTGTCTGACTTCAATGAATGGGGATCTGACAATGCAGACATTGTGTCTGGTATGAATCTTCAGGGGAAACTCCATGCTTAAAAAAAAAAAAAAAAAAAAAAATCTGCATGGGTTCCCCCTCAAAGACCATACCAGGCCCTTCAGTCTGGTATGGATTTTAAGGGGAACTCACGCAGCCTGGCAGGTCAGGAAAGGGTGTTGGGACGAGTGAAAAGACCCCCCCCCCCCAAAATCCTAAACCATACCAGGCCACATGCCCTCAATATGTGGGGTGGGGGGGGGGGGCATTGCACCCCCCACCTCAAAGCACCTTGTCCCCATGTTGATGAGGACAAGGGCCTCTTCCTGACACCCCTGGCCCAGATCCCGGCCCCCCACCCTACGTGAATGAGTATAGGGTGCATTGTACCCCTACCCATTCACCTAAAATAAATAAAAATAAAAAAATAAACTGTTTAATAAAACGCAGTACACAGGTTTTGAAAGTAATTTATTAAGATCGCTCCGGCGTCTCTCCCGATTTCTTCTCCCCAACACACTAAAACACATTCTGTTACTCGTCCTGAGTATGGCGAAATCACCGTCTTACTTTTTAGTATTTTAGAAAAGTCTTCTGTGTGCCACTGAAACTAGTTTTACTTGAAAGGAAGCCTCAGTCCTGCCAGCTGCCTTCCCTGTCCTTTTTTTGAAGGTTGCTCTGTGGCCAATAGGGACACTTTTGTTGGAAGGGAGGGTGGCAGTTGGTGAGGTAACGCCTGATGACAGACCCCTGCACTTAAGGCTTCATGCACACTGGACTAGAAGTCTTTCCTCTTGGCATAAGTGTTTTGGCAGAAAAAACTCTTGTAAATGCATGTAAAGCGTTTAGGCTTGAGAATTTATCTCCTTTTATTGGCCAGAATAATAATTCTATTTTGGCTATTGGCCAAAACTCTTCTGCTCTGAATGCGCTAGCTGTGGGTTTTTTTTCTACCTCAACTCCTTTAAGCAACTATGTGTACTTGGACACACAGTCTAACATGCAGGGGTGTTTAGAGACAACAAAAACCCCACCAGGTGCCTCTAAAGAGCAGCGTCCAGTGTGCATGAGGCCTAAGCCAAGGTTCACACTGATGCGGGTTAGAAATCGTGCAAGTTTGAATTCGGGGGCCATTTGACAGACATATGTGTGCTTCGTGCACAAATGTCTATTCAAATCACCCCAAAGTCGCCAAAAGTAGTACAGGAACTACTTTTGGGAATCTGCGGCATCTCACCGATTTGGATGTAGCTATTGCTGGCAATAGGCTCGCATGCCAAAATGGCCAAATGTGAACGTGGGCTCAAACATGCCTCAAAAGCGGGTCCACAATTTCTTTAATAGTGTAAATAAGAGTTTGCAGGTGTTTGCTCTTCAGGAACTCCAGTGTTTGGTTAACTGCTAATGATCTCTGGCAGCCATATGAATAGGGATATTGCAGAAACGGAACATACAATTTTATTTGTATTTTTTTGAATAAGCCCAGCTCTACTTTTTTTTTTTGTCAGCGTTCTGATTTTAGTAACAATTCAGCTGTATACTTACAATGGTGGTAGCATAGTGTGTGCTATCACTCAGAATAGTATTTTAGGATGAAGATTTGCTCAGAACTTCCCAGGCCCCATCCCTCACGGTGATTGAGTCACATCAGTGAGATGGGATGTTTATCAGTGCCACATTATCTAGTTACAGCGAGAAGACTCGCCACATGATGTCATTTACTGTAAAAATCGAATGTGATCTGTTTTTAAAAGGGCCCTTTTATTTACGTATTAGATAATGGTGGAATATTACTTCTTACCAGTAAACGCTTGCTGTTGGGCAAGATTTTTGGCTGCTGTTTATCATAAAGAATTTGGCAGAATAAACCATGCTTTCAGAAACCACGCAATCCAGTATTTTCCCTGCAATCTTGATGTCAAATACATTAAGCAGACATGGGATATGAACTTGTCACATGTCGTTTGTCCTTAATTCTCTACCCACTGCATGCGTAGTTTAAGACTAATGATTTTTTCTTCACTTTTTTTTTTTTTTTTTCTTTTTTTAAATAAGCAGAAGAAAGTGGCATGACTTTTAAGTCCCCGTTCACACTTGTGCGAGTTGATAACTAACGCGATGCATAAAAAAAGAATAAAACCTAGATTCACATGTCATCCAAAAAGTCATTGTTTTCAATGACTGTCGTTCACATACATACGTTGCGATTCCTCTACGAATGCGATAATAAAAAGGGTCTTGTGCGAGTTTACTGCGTTGTGAATTTAGTCTCCATAGACCTCAATGTAAATCGTTCTGGAATCACATTGTTTGTTCAGATATGTGCGAATTCCACCACACTACTCTTCACAAAAACCGGAAAGTACACAGGAAGTTAACACTCCTTTTTTGTGTGTGTCAAACTCCTGAAATTCGCAGTAAATTCGCACCCCTCCAGCTCAAAACGCAAGGCAAATTCACATAGTACACAAAACCAATTCGCAACAAATCACAGTTCAGCAGTGTGAACCCAGCCTAAATCCTATGGAACTCTTCGCACTGATCAGTCGTGGGTCTGTGTCGTTTTTCAAAGTCTTGCTTGCTGCATTTTTGGTGTGGTACGAAAACTGCACCAACACGCACCTCCTCTTTTGAAATGAATGGAAAATGCATCAAAAATTATCCCCTGACGATTTTGTAAGTTTGCCCGTTTGCAAAAAAATTAAGGGTCTGTAATTTTGAATGTTAAATGATCGAGACAGAATATCAAACAAAAATCCAGAAAAAACGCATGATACAAATGTTATAAATTTGAGTTGCTGTTCAGTGAGTAAAATGAGAAGTATTTGATCCACAAGCAAAACATGACTTTGTACTTGGTGGAGAGACCCTTGTTGGCAAGTACAGCGGTAAGACGTTTCTTGTAGTTGGTTAACCGGGCTGCACACATCTCAGGAGGGATTTTGGTCCACTCTTTCCAGATCTTCTCTAAATCCTTAAGGTTTCTTGGCTGCCACTTGGAAACTCAAACTTTCAGCTCCCTCCCATAAATTTTCTACAGGATTTAGGTCTGGAGACTGGCTAGGCTGCTCCATGACCTTAATGTGCTGCTTCTTGAGCCACTCATTTGTTGCCTTGGCAGTATGTTTTGGGTTATTGTCATGCTGGAAGACCCATCTTCAGTGTTCTGGCTGAGGGAAGAAGGTTCTCATCCAAGATTTTACAATACATGGCCTGTTCCATTGGCCCACTCAATGCAGCAAAGTCAACTTGTACATTTTAGCAGAGAAACTGCCACAAAGCATAATGGTTCCACCTTCGTGCTTCACTGTAGGGATGGTGTTCTTGGGGTCATAGTCAGCATTTTTTTTCCCCTCCAAACTTGGATAGTCGAGTTATTGCAAAGGGCTCATTTTTGGGCTCATCTGGCCACCACACTTTCTCCCGATCCTTTGGCTGAATCATTTAGATGTTCATTGGAAAACTTCAGACAGGCCTGTTACATGTGCTTCCTATTCAAGGCCTGTTACATGTGCCTTTTTGTGGAGGGGGACCTTTGTGGGTGCTGCAGGATTTCAATCCATAGCAGGGTATTGCGTTACCAATGGTTTGGTTGGTGACTGTGGTTCCAACTGCATTGAGACCATTCCCAAGCTCCTCTCGTGTAGTTCTGGGCTGATCCCTCACTTTTCTCATGATCATCCTTGCCCCATGAGGCAATATTTTGCATGTAGCTCCAGACTAAAGGCAATTTGATGGCTATTTTGTTTTTCTTCCATTTGCAAATAATCACTCCAACAGTTGTCGCCTCACCAAGCTTTTCCTGATGGTCTTGTAGTGCATTCCAGTCTTGTGCAGGTCTAAAATCTTGTCAGACTTTCTGTGGACAGGTGTCGTTCTATACACATAACAAGTTGTCGTTGTTTGGAAGACCTTTTTAAAGTGGTTGTAAAGTTTTGTGGATTTTTTTTTTTTTTTCCCTATTAAATAACAAACATGTTATACTTGCCTGCTATGTGAAGTGGTTTTGCACAAGGCAGCCCAGATCCTCCTCTTCGTGGGTGCCTGGCTGGAGATCCTGGCCCCTCCTGTTAAGTGACCCTATAACAAGTAGCCTGCTTTGATGGCACCAGAGCCAAGCTGCAGCTCCGTGCATCCGTTCAGACACAGAGCTGCAGTTTGGCCCCCTCTTTCTCCTGATTGGCCAACCTAGTTTGATAGCAGCGGGAGCCAATGGTGCTGCTGCTGTGTCTCGGCCAATCAGGATGGCCAAGGAACTTGTGGACATCGCTGGATAGAGATGGGGCTTGGGTAAGTATTAGGGGGGCTGAGGTGGCTGCTGCACACAGAAGGCATTTTTATCTTAATGCATAGAATGCATTAAAGCGGAGTTCCAGCCTTTTAATGTTTATTAAAAGTCAGCAGCTAAGTGGACAGGCGATCTTTTGGGACCTCTCACGTGTCTCAGGAGATCGCCTAGAGCAGTGATGGCGAACCTTGGCACCACAGATGTTTTGGAACGACATTTCCAATGATGCTCATGCACTCTGCGGTGTAGTTGAGCATCATGGGAAATGTAGTTCCAAAACATCTGGGGTGCCAAGGTTCGCCATCACTGGCCTAGAGGGTGGGGCCGCCTAAGGAGAGAGGAGGAGTTGCCTAGGTGGTTCCTAGGTGAAGTGGACAGTCCCACTCCTAACGAAGCCCCCACTCGAGGAGTGCTTAAAGCGGATGTTCCACTTTTGGGTGGAACTCTGCTTTAAGCTTTAAAAAAAAAAAACTTCTGCCTTTACAACCCCTCTTTTAAATTGACAGGACTAATCTGTGTACCACTTGAGCACATACTGTAGCCAGTCTGGCCACCAGAATTTTTGTTGATTGGTAGGGGATCAAATACTACTTTTACTCACTGAACTGCAACTCCATTTATAACATTTCTATTATGTCTTTTTTTCTGGATTTTTAGTTGATATTCTGTCTCATTTAAAATACATCTATGATAAAAATGATAGACCCTTCATTTCTTTGTAAGTGGGCAAACTTACAAAATCTGCAGAGGATCAAATATTTTCCTAATTGTAGTCTATTTTTCCTACCTTCCACTGGATGTGTGCTTGTAATTCATTACAGATATTAGAGAAACCTGGAACAGACCATCCCCCAGGCTGCATCATGTAGCCTTTGACTCTTCGTATAACATAAATAAACTGAAGCCCCTTTTCACCCCATGCTCCAGTCTTTCCCACCATATTGGACAGTATTACAGGGCTCAGCAGCAGATGTGAGGGGGAGAGCTGTGTGTTCAGGCATGAGGTCTCCGAGCCTTCCTCGAGTTCTTGAAACGTGCTTGCTCTCACTCCTAGCCTTTTCCCTCAACACGGAAACTGCTGCAACTGCATGGTACACGGCTGACAAGCCTCAGTATTGTCATCAACCTTGGATCCTGATGACGTAGGTCTGTGTGTGTGTGTGTGTGGGGGGGGGGGGGGGTTGTTTTGTGTTTTAGTTTGGACTTTTGCTATTTTTTTTTTTTTTCATTTTTAAATGCAAGGAAGATGCATCCATCTAGAAACACATGTATGTTCTCTGTTTATTAAAATGTTGTGCTAATCTGTGCAGTCTTTAGCTCTTTCTGTGTTCCCATGGTTTGTTTATGCGATCAATAATGGCGCACATACTTTTTGTACTGAACACATGTATCTTAAGTATACTTTTTAGATTTTTTATTAATTTTTTGGGGTTCATTAACAGCTGCATATATTTTGGCAAGCTTGATGGGGTAGGAGGGGTTGCTTCTATATTGCATGTTCAGCAGCTTGTGAATAAAGCGTGTAAATACATGTTCATAGTGCCTTATGCATCTGATACAAATCCTTGTGGAAGTCTCTCTTGTAAAACTGTCATATTTTTTTTTAAGCATTGGCCAGAAATGAGCCATTAATGCCAAAGATCTATAACTGAGGTTTGTACTGCTATAAAGCACAGAGGTGTCAAAGGGGCCCCAACAGGTCCCAGTTTTCCTCCTGTACAACTCCATTACTAGCAGCTATTAAAACCTCACACAATCAGAGCTGCAGGCATTACAGGGGTTGTAAAGTCAGAAGGTTTTTATATCTTAAAGTGGAGTTCCACCCATAAATATAACATTACATCAGTAGTTTTAAAAAAATTTCATTAGTCCTTTGAAGGCATCTAAAAAAAATCTTAAAGTGTTGTTGCTAGGCAGAATAGTTAATCTTCCCTCTTCCTAACCTACACCGCACAGACTCCTGGGAATGTAGTGGGTGTAACTTTCCAGGAGTCTGTGCACCCCCCCCCCCCGTTTCGAAGAATCATGTGACTTGGACAGTACAGGTGCTGAAACCTGATCTGAAACCTATTACACTGCTTGTGCAGCACTGAGCATGTGCGAGATCTGCAAGGCTGAAATCCAGGAAGTCATACAGTCTGGCTTCATGATGCCCACACTTAAGATAGCCCCAGTCAATTTCTATTTTATAAAGTGTCTAAATGCTGTAACAACCTTACAAAACGGACCTTAGTTTACAGACTAACTTTACTAGAATACATTAAGCTTGTGTGCTTACCCGAGGTCCCTCTGTCCAATGATGTTCACAAGTCCCTCAGCTGTCAGAGATTTTTCTTCCTGCAGCAGCGCCATTGGTTCCTGCTGCTGTCAATCAGTCAGCTAGCCCAGGGCTCAAAATTTCAAGTCCTGAGCCACTAGCCAGGCCTTAAGAGTTACTCGCCACCAGTTGCCCCAACCAACACCTCCCCTGCCCCACCCCTAAGTCCACCCCTAAGTCCGCCCCTAAACACGACCTTGTAAATTATCTCATGAAATTACACTGTTAAATATTTTAAACAGAATTGCGTTCCAAAAATAAGTATTAACAAAAGTAACCTAAAGCATATTTGTACCCATCAGTGCAGCCTCACTGTGCCCCATCAATGCAGCCTCACTGTGCCCCATCAATGCAGCCTCACTGTGCCCCATTATCACTTCAGACACAAACACTGCCCTGGCGCCAGGGGTGGATCCAGAGTCTAGTATCGGGAGGGGCACTTTAAGAAAATAAGGTGTTGCTTACGGAACTGAACTTCATGTGTAATACAGTGTACATAGGTCAGTAGTATTTAGGGCAGTGTGTAGGAACAGTAGAGCACATGCTGGGGGGTCAGGAGGGCATACACTGGAGGGGGGGGGGGGAAATCAGAAGGGCATACACTGGGGGGATTCAGGAAGGCATACACTGGGGGGGGGGGGGCAGGAGAATATACACCGGGGGGGGGGGGCGCAGGGGAGCATATACTGGGGGGGATTAGGAAAGTATAAACTAGGGGGGGGGGGATCAGGAGAGTATACACTGGAAGGGAGGGAACAGGAGAGCATACACTGGGGGGGGGGGCAGTCATAATCCTTTAAATTAGTTACATTTCTCACTTGTCATGAAAGAAGATCTGTTTTGTCAGATAACAGCACCTCTATGCTAGGTTGCAGTAACTCGGCAGACTCAGCATAGAGGTAAACAAATCCACACTGTAGTGCAAGCAGCAGAGCTCACTCTTCTGCAGGAACTTTCACATGGCTTCCCTCTGCTCAGCTGCAAAGGCACACATCTTCCTCTTCCAGACGAGCGTCTTCTCGGGGAAAAGGCACATCCCCATCCCGCCCACTCAAGCAGCAGCCTGCAGGAGAGAGGCTGAAATACTGCTGGGGGAGGTACAGGGGGCGGAGAGTGCAGTCCCGAGGTTTCTGAGCAGTCATTCATTCTTGGAATGGCTAGGAATTGTCCTGACCGCAGTTCTGGTTACCCGGGTGCCTCAGAGTCTTTAATGTTTTCTCGGGGGGAGCAGTTGTGATTAGGTCCCGCCCCCCTAGGTCGGCTAATGTGATAGGCAGAACACTGATTCAATCTACTATCATTAGCTGACCTAGGGGGGCGGGACCTTATCATACCATCAAGCACTCTAGGAGGAAGTATGATACTGTCAGGATCACCAGGTAAAAATAAAGGCACATTCCTGAAAAATGAAACCAAATTCTGCTACCACATCTAATGTAAACTGCAGTGAATTTTTTTTTTTTTGGTGAGTTTTTAGATGCACTTTTGAGTACAGGTCTCATGTAAGGTGCAGCCCCACAATACAACTGAATTGTAGCAGCTGTAAGTAAGGGGCAATACGCTTCATCTGATTCCCTAATTGGCAGAATCAGAGGTGGACTTCTATTTGCTCTTAAGAGTACAGTAGAGCTGGGTCTGCTAGTAAAGGGTCATTGGGGGACTGAGCCAGGTAAATGGCGTGTAGGGAATGTGGAGAAAGGGGGGGGGGGCGGGGAGACTACAGTAAGTAGGATTGGCCTTCTTGGCCAGCAGAACACAATGATTACTTCTAGCAGAAATCGAATATATAAAATCCGACAGGCTGGTTCTACCTAATCCAATCAATTGTGTGCAATAAGCCTGCACATACATGGATCAAATCTTGGCCTGTCCCTGCTGACCCAGACAAATTTTGATCCATGTATGAACAGCTTTAGATTTCTCTTGTTCAGCACAGTAGCCCAAAGCGCTGCTGTCCACATACTAAACCGATGTGTAGCAGGGGGTGGTGTGATGCATGCATTTTATTGAATCACAGCTTACCATATCCCCCATTTTTATTTTTTTTTATGAACTTTGAAGTGCACAAAGTAAGTTTTATTCATGTCACTACACAGGTTGCTGTTTGACATGCAGGACCATCTAAAGCAGTGCAGTATTAAACATGCATATTGCACAGCTCTGGAATGCTGAGAAACGCTGCATTATGGTGTCAACATGACGCACATAAAACTATTTATTTTTTAAGACTTCTCCCATCTAGCAACTGCATGTTTACTACCCCCCCCCCCCCCCCTCTTGCATATATGTGTGGGATAGGGAATGCCTTGGCCACTAATGATCGACCCAGAGCAGGTGACTGATTCCTGGTTCGATCGTTGACGTGGGCTCAGACTAGAATCCAAACTCTCCTAAGCTCATTCCTATTCCATATGATTGGAATCTCCCCTGCTGAATATTCAAGAGGAAGCTCGCCCTCTGGTCCCTGCGGCTGTCAGAATATCTAAATGGTGGCTGCATCTGTGGATGAAGCTGCTGTTTGGCCAACAGTTTTCCGCCTGGCTCCTTTGGTTTTCTGGATTGAAGGATGTTGGGTGAGTGTGTTATGGCTTGAATTTCATCCGATTCACCAGGAACCAACCAAAATTCTCCTTGTATTTCTTTTACTATTTACTATGACTGGTTCATCTGTGTCACTGTGGTTTGTGGTAATAGCACTTTATACTAATGAAGTTCCATGAATATGAACCGAACAACCCATATACAGGTAAGGATTATAGAACAGGGATCCATTCTTTGACTTCTCAGGCTGGATGTCGCTTAGAGCAGACGTGCAGAGTGCCAGTTGTCTTTCTTTCCACCTGTTGTATCCCAATGAGTAGAACAAGGAGAATATGTGCTCTCTTCCTAAGGGATCATGGCCGCTTCAATCATTCGATCGGTGCATTATTTGCACATCTGTGATCCAGCTTCCAGAGCGGGAAGACGTTGCTTATGAAGCCACTTGTGACTGCTTGTAAACTCTTAGAAATCACTGTGCACATTGGCTGAGAGGCCTGAGCACAGAGCCAGCTGAATCCTATCCCTCTGTCAGCCTCATGACGTCAGTATAGAACTTTGGCAAGTCTACAGAATTCTCATATGAGTTAACCTTACCAGACTTGGAAAAGCCACAACGCTTGTATAATCAGAATTCGGGCTTTATTGCACTTGTTTGGCTTTGGAAGCAGGATATTTGTAAGGATGTTTTCATCCCATTCACTTTTTGGCTTGTATCATTGTTCAACTTTTGGAATGGCCTCTTTGACAATTTTCAGTTTTAGCCCTACATTTATTACTGCCTATCACTGAGGCTTGCATTGCATCATGGGTGTTTTCACATAAAGAAGACCTTCATTCTCCTTTTTAAGAGATTGCTTAATTCTAGACCCCACACCCTTCCTTTTTTATACATTTTCTTTTTTTTTTTTTTTTCTTTCCTTCCTCCCCCCCAATGCTTGACCCAACTTTCTTATTCCTCACCTGGGCAAGGATGCAGTTTTCTGCCTTGCCTCCCCCTTTCACCTTTGCAACTTTTGTCACATTTCATTGTTGCTGATCCCTTGCTGTCTCTTTGCAACCTTTTCCTGTCTACGCGCATGACCTCCCAGAGATGGCTGCATGACATCTTTTCAAGTCTGGTTTTCCATCAGTCATAATAGTGGACCATGCCTACAGAGTGGAGTTGATTTGCTATAACTGTAGAGTTCAAAATCTGGTGCAGCTGTGCATTGTAGCCAATAAGCTAACTTCAGCTTCTTCTGTTAAGCTTTGATAAGAAAAATAAAAAAAACTGGAAGCTGATTGGTTTCCATGCAGAGCTGCACCAAATTTTGCGGACTTTAGTTTTAGTAAATTGCCCCTAATGTGTGTTGAAAAGACCACTTGCAGTCCTAAAGGAAAGTCTTTGTGACTGGATGGTGACCATGCAGGAACACAATGCAGATTTTGTGTCTGTGTGCAATTCTTTTGTGGAGTCCCCACTTTTTTTTTTTTTTTTACTTTGCTGGTTGCCACGAATGATTGACTGATCTGTTGAAACATGTAGCCGTGGTACCAATTGGACAGTATGGTTGCTGGTACCTTCCTAACCAAATGGTTACCTTAAATTCCAGTTGAAATCACAGAAATACAGTAGATTGGCCCTGTACTGACCGCTTCGATTTCTAGTCTTACTGCCATTTTCACACTGCCCCAAGTATGAATGTGTGGTCTAGTAGGCTCAGGTTGGATACTCGGTAGTCTGAAGGAACCTGTGTGTGTGTGTGTGTGTGTGTGTGTGTGTGCGCGCGCATGCGTGCACACAATTCTCTACCCTTTGAAAAAAGTAAAATGCTTTGAGGTGTTCACAGAGTGCAATCGGCTCCACTGGACACAGTGCATTCAGTAGTTGGCACAAACCTGGTCAAACTTGTGTGTTGTCAGCCCTGTGATGGGCAGCACCAGCACTGCCTGCCAGTGTGACTCTTCTGCTAGCTACTTGCCTCTCCATTACAAACGAATGCTTGTCAGTCATTGAGAACCTTGAGTCACAGAGAGGTGCCTAAATGTTTATGCATTTCCAAATGCCCTTGTTTTATATTAGAATATTTTAGAGAATGTGAAGCCTTCCCATCTGAATGGTGAGCTAGGTATGACTAGAGGACTGCAATGCTACTTTCCAGGCTGTGAAGGGTGCACGCCATACACAATGCACATTAACTTAAGCATGGACCCAGGCTTCCCCGATTCTTAATTGTTTATGTAACTGGGGTCACAGAAGTGAGCTAAGACAGCTTGTGGGAACCATCAAGCCACTTGCTGGTTTAGCGCTAAATCCCAGCGGTTCACAAAGCAGAAGCAGGAAGAAAGGCTCTGGCCATGTGTTTGCCTTGGGTTCCCATCTCAGTATGGCTGCTGTAATGGACATGAAAATAAATAAAACTGAAGTGAGTGTGCATGGCCTGTGTGATCAAATAACCTCAGTTATCGTGTTTAAAAAAAAAAAAAACATGGACTGGCTTCATTCAGCAATAACCAGACTAAGAACATTGTACCTTAAGGCTATTATGTACAGTATCTCACAAAAGTGAGTACACCCCTCACATTTGTGTAAATATTTTATTATATCTTTTCATGTGACAACACTGAAGAAATTACACTTTGCTACAATGTAAAGTAGTGAGTGTACAGCTTGTATAACAGTGTAAATTTGCTGTCCCCTTAAAATAAATGTCCAACTTGGGCCCAGTTAGCCATTTTCCCTCCTCAGTGTCATGTGACTCGTTTAGTGTTACAAGGTCTCAGGTGTGAATGGGGAGTAGGTATGTTAAATGGGGTGTTATCGCTCTCTCTTACTGGTCACTGGAAGTTCAACATAGCACCTCATGGCAAAGAAATCTCTGAGAATCTGAAAAAAAGAATTGTTGCTTTGCATAAAGATGGCCTAGGCTATAAGAAGGTTGCCAAGACCCTGAAACTGAGCTGCAGAACAGTGGCCAAGACTATAAATCAGTTTAACAGGACAGGTTCCACTCAGAACAGGCCTCACCCTGGTTGACCAAAGAAGTTGAGTGCACATGCTCGGTATCATATCCAGAGGTTGTCTTTGGGAAATAGACATATGAGTGCTGCCAGCATTTCTGCAGAGGTTAAAGGGGTGGTGGGTAAGCCTGTCAGTGCTCAGAACATACGTCGCACACTGCATAAAATTGGTCTGCATGGCTGTCGTCCCAGAAGGAAGCCTCTTCTAAAGATGATGCACAAGAAAGCCTGCAAACAGTTTGCGGCAGACTAAGGACATTACTGGAACTTTGTCCTGTGGTCTGATGAGACCGAGATAAACTTTCAGATTTGGTTCAGATGGTGTCAAGTGTGTGTGGTGGCAACCATATGAGGAGTACAAAGACAAGTGTGTCTTGCCTACAGTCAAGCATTGTGGTGAGAGTGTCATGGTCCGGGGCTGCATGAGTGCTGCTGACACTGGGGAACCATGAATGCCAACATGTACTGTGACATACTGAAGCAGAGCATGATCCTCTCCTTTTTGTCGACTGGGCCACAGGGCAGTATTCCAACATAAACACACCTCCAAGATGCCTGCTACCTTGCTAAAGAAGCTGAGGGAAAAGATGATGGACTTGCCAAGCATGTCTCCATGTAAAGGCGGTCTGCCCCCAAGGTGACATCACCTCAGCCCTATACCCACAGGGGTCCCAGAACTTCCTACATCTCCAGCCCTGTGAGCGCTGCAACGGCCAATGCTCACAGTGATGGGGAATGGTTTTAGATTTGACATGCACGATATATTATAAACTTTTAACTTGTAAGTTGTGATAAAAAAAATGTATGTTTGCCCATTGCTGCCCGGCGCTTCCCTGTCTTTCTGTACTGGTATCACACCGCAAAGGTATCGGTACTCGTACTCGCTGATAGGTGTGTGTGTGTATGGATTGCGCTACCCTGGTGGGTGACCTACATCCACCTAATCATGTGCAATAAATACAGTTATTAGCACTTATGAATATCACCTTGTGCTACTATTAAATGACAATCCACCATAAATCTATATAAAAAAATATAGTAAATTCTTGTTATATAGGTTATAGGTAAAAGAAAAACATAAATATACCATGCATGTGTTAACGTATCCAGATAGTGCTCTTTGCAAAAAAAAAACGTGCGCTACCCTGCTACGGGTTCACAAAATATGTTGTGTCACAAAACCACAAAGAAAGTGTGTGTATATAATGACAGAATAAAGAAAATAAATTAAATAAATTAAATAAATGTATGTATGGGGGAGAATTCCTATAAGAGACATCCAGACTCAGTGCAAAAACTCGGTCCTGTCGGAGATCCTCTCACCCCTTGGAAAGCTCCTTGTGACAACATGTTTAAGAAACTGAAGCAGAAGATCACTGAGGAGCAGTCTCCTGTGAGGAGCACTCTGAGCCCACATCAACAGGGTAATCCAAGATCAGCGTCATCGGGAAACAGGAGTCGCACTTCTTCAATGACAGATCAGCAGGATGAGAGTACAGCAACTCCTGACAAAGAGTAATCTACCCATCCTACATGTATAGAAGAGGAGGAAGGTATGCATTATTTGAAGTTCATTTTGTGAAACAACCAAGACTGATCAACCTCCATGAATACAGTGGAGGAGTGAGCGTAGCCACCCAGGAACAGGAAGTGTATTATATGCAGGATTGCCAAAATAAAATAAATAAAAAGCCTGGGAAAAAAAAAAAAAAAAAAAAAAGAATCCTCTTCCCTTTAGAAAGTCCCAAATGTGATGACCATTTGCTCCTAAGCAATAGATATTCCTCTTGTGGGGTGTTCAAAAACAACGTGATTTCACCACTTCCGTGATTGTCCCATCACCGCTAAAAATGGCCACTCGCCAGATCCTATTCAAAGAAATGCCTTTGGTTCATTCCCAGGATAACCACTCCTATTTTACGGCACCACAGCTGTCGGATGTCTTGGATATAATAGTAAGGTCTCTTTCTCTATAAAAGCTCACAGAAATGGAGTGCCCCTCATAGTGTAGTAGGTAAAAGAATTTAATGGTTTTTAAAATACAAAGCATATATTGCACTCACATTTTGTTGTGCCTGTATGCCGTCACCAAGCTTCTCCAGCTGTGTGTGTGTGTGTGTGTGTGTGTGTGTGTGTGTGTGTGTGTGTGTATGTATGTATGTATGTATGTATGTATGTGTAATTATATATATATATATATATATATATATATATATATATATACATATATATATATATATATATATATATATATATATATATATATATATACATACATACATACATACATACATACATACATACATACATACATGCATGCATGCATGCATGCATGCATGCATGCATGCATACATACATGCATACATTCTGTCTCTGCAATCCTACCCTGCTATTTACTAATGCTAGCAGCATAAGGATTAAAAATAGTCAGTGTTGACTGAGAGAGTGAAGGTTTTTTTTCTTTTATTATATAAACTCCATCGATCTATGGAACTCCAGCACCGCAGGTCTCCACTGTCCTGGCCATGCCAGTACATCTATCATGTCCTAGCCGGATACAATAGAATTGTTGCACTTTATGCTCTGCCAGTTAGTAGAAAAGAAGGGTTTGGCAGAGGTGCAATGTTTTAGGTACTTCAAATGTAATGCTTAACTATTACTTTCAAAGTAGGCATAACCATTTTTTTGTATCTTGTGATTTTTCAAATGTTCCTTTTTTTTATTTTTATTGTTTTATAGAATCTGTAGTTTGCATCATTTTTATGCGTGATTATCTTTTCTAATCTAGAATTAAAAGTGTGGCATTCATCCAGGTATTGGAGCATAGTAATACTTTGAGTATCTACAGACCAAAAAGATATGTTGAAAACCTATTAAGAGAAAACCAATTCAGTGCAACTAATGTGGCTCCACCATGTGAAACAATTGTCAGTCTTATTAAGAGAACATTAGGTAGCCTTGATTTGTTTACCTTTACCCTGGTCTTGATTTAAAGCCTCTTTTTGGCCTCTAAGAAAATGGACTATGAGGCCTTTTAGTTTCCTTATTCTCCCACACTTGTTTTCAGCTCCCAGCCAGAAGTACAGCTGCTGTCCTCTTGTGTCTTCCTCTCTGCGGGGGAGAAGGAACACTTTCACAACAGATCTGCATTCAGCTAACAAAAGTGTGCATACAAGTCCTTTGGATTCTCCTCCATGCATGGAAATTCAAGCAGCTGGTCCCTATTAGTTCAAATATGTTCCAGCACAGTGCTTGGACCGTGGCCTGACGCCCCATTCCCAAGGTTTTACAAGACGGGGTTAAAATAGAACACTTTTTATCGTACACAAAGGTTTTCAGTATATCTAATTTTCAGTGGATCTTTTTTATATGCCTTACAGGCCAACTGATCCAGTGAGCATTTGGAGTTTTAGCTCTTAAAGTAAATGTCTTTGAACTTTAACCTTGCAGCAATAAAATGGTCGGAATGTACTAGGGGCATTTACTAAAACTGGATCAGATGGAATCTGGAGCAGCTACATCGCAACCAATCCAATTCTCTGCACAAGTGTTCCAGAGTCTGTCTACTCCAGTTTTAGTAGATTCTCTACCCTCCCCCCCCCCCCCCCCCCCCTTTGTTCGATGTCCACTTAGATTCAAGCTAGTCATGTGTATAGGTCTAGATTCTAGAACATCCAAACGCCAGCTTGTACATTTCTTTTTTTAAATGTACATTCAATTTACAAGCATAAACTGTTAATTGGATCACACACTTGTGGGCTGATGATGCAAGCTGTCTTGCATTTGGCACCCTGTCGTATACATTTCTTTAGTTTACAGGACCTAAAACTTTAAAGCTGATCTCCAGGTTTCATTTAGACTGGGTTCACGCTGTTGCAAATTGGATGCGGGTTTGCCTGCATCCAATTTGCATGTCAAGAGATTGTGACCAGCTCTCTATGGAGCTGGTTCACACCTCTCCGGAGCGGCTCTGGTGCGAATTGCACAGTCCTGTGCGTCTTCTGGTCCATTTTAGGCCCGAATTTGGACCTAAAACAGTGAATGGAGATGCACCTGACCCCTGCTGTGAGCCACTCCCTGCTTGAGTGTGTGAACCCAGCCTTTAAAGTGTTGCTAAGCCCACTTCAGTAAAATAAGTCTGTATATGCAGCAAAGCATGCTTGTTATACTCACTGTGCTCACTGTGGAGACTAAGGGGTAATCCCTGAATTGTTTGATCCTGTGTGCACAGATCCTCCTCTTCCACTGACTCCAGAACAGGTCCTGAAAAGACAGTTACTGAAGTCAAGCTGCACATGCTCAGTTTGGTGTGTATTGCTAGAGAGGTTTTTTTTTCTCTTGTGAGTGCATGTGATCAGCACAGGGCCAATCGGCACTGTCCAGACAGAGGGTCAGGGGTCCTGGATCCTGATGTGACAGCCAGAGCAGTAACCAGGAACTGATAGAATTCACAAGACTGCTATATACTGCTGATGAAAAAAGGTATTTCTCTTTCGTTCATAGACGGACACAGCCTTCATTGACCTTAGGGTTATGCTTCTTCCTACCAGGAGATTTAGGCAGAATTCTACAGCACTTAAGGTGTTAAAAACTTTCCTTCATGCCGCTCCTCCCAGGGGGCGTTGCTCCCCCAGGCATAACCCACACCCTGCTTTAGCAGCCTCAGTTTGTTTTCTGCCTAACGACAGGAGGTCAAGGCTCTCTCTGGAGTTCCTGGACTCTGGAGTTTTTTTCTGGCAATTTTTCTCGCTTTTTTATTGTTTTGTTCCTGCATTTTGAATCCTGCAATTCTTCTATAAACAGCCGACTGGGTGACAGGCTGGGTCCTCGACCCTTGTAGTCCCCCCATGTTCGGCCTTCGAGCGTGTGCCGGCCCTCAGCTCAGCTTTGGGACGTCCACGACAGGCTCCAGGGGCGGCCGGGGAACTTCGGTTCTAGGGCACACATATGACCAGTCTCTATGGCTTTGTCGCAGTGTGTCTGGCCGACAGCCATGCCGTTTACGGACGTTGGTTCTGTCTGGGATACCTCCAGCCGGGTAGTCGCAGGACAGGTAAGTAGTGGCCCCTTACTCAGGTAAGTGGTCTGGCTGGTGGTTTCCCTGGGGAGGTCGACTGAGGGTCCGCCCTGCTTTCCTCTTTCCCCTTCCTTTCCCTCCTTCCCCTGACTGGGTAGTGGCTGTGAAGGGGGGCCTCCTGGGTTTTCTTTGTTACCACCGGAGCCCGTGTGTTGTTAGGAGGACTGTGTTGTTACTCTGGGGGGTGCTGCTGTGTGCTGCTGTGTTCTATGAGGTAATTTTTACCTCAGACAGCGGCCATCTTGGAAATCTCCTTGGTAACGCTGTGATTCTTTTCTGAGGTGACAAAGCACAGCCAGTGCTGCTGTGTTCTATGAGGTAATTTTTACCTCAGATGGTGGCCATCTTGGAAATCTCCTTGGTAACGATGTGATTCTTCCCTGAGATGACTCATCACAGCCTCTGGTCTCTTTTACCAGTTTTTAGTGCTGTGAAACGCTGTGAATCTTCCATGAGGTGAAGACACATTATAACAAGCACATCAGAGCACACCTGAGGTTTTTCAGCTCCCTCTGCAGCTGGGTGGGGTGGTGAATACCGGGGGCCCCCATGCTCTGCAATAGCAGCAAGGAGGTGACCAGTGTTTTTTTTTGTCCTGCCTTGCAGGGTGGGTGACTCAGCGCTGACACTATGGAACTCAAGCTATGCCTGAGTTAACCCTTAATGCCCCTTCCCCTGCCACATCTGTTATGTTGGCTGTACTGGGTTTCTTGCCAGTTTTGAAGCAGCTGGTGCCCGGATGGGGGGTAAAAAAGCCCCCTCCCTGAGCCTGCTTCTGGGGATGACACAGAATCGCTGTTTTTTTCTGGTTCTGTTATGTCAGAGGCTGCGGGTTTAACCCTTATGGATAGTGAGGATGACTCTGCTGCAGTCAGTTGCTGGCAAGAATTTGTTGGAGCTCTTGTTTCTGCGGTGCGTGAGACTCTAAAAATTGAGGATGTGGCGGAGACACCTCCGTGTCAGTACCAGCACACTACCACGCACCGCTGAAGTGTTTCCTTGTGTTCCTTATTTGGACAATATGTTATACAAGGAATGGGATGCACCGCAAAAAGTTTGTCAAAAAACTTTGCAACCTGTTACCCCCTTGAGGGGGGCTTTAAAAAAAAAAAAAAAAAAATGTAGGTCTCTCCTCCGCCAGTGGACCCAGACTGCGCATGGCCACCACGTTGCCTGTGGAAGGGGCTCCTGCATTTCAGCATCCCGCTGATAGGAGAGTGGAGGCCGTGGCCCGCTCCCTATTCACAGTGGTGGGTTCGGCGGTGAGGCCGGCTCTGGCCGGGGCCCTGGTCAGGCCCCGACTTAAAGGGCGAAGCTCCTGCTGCAGGAGCTGGAAGAAGGACCTCTAAGGTGGCCTTGGTGATGGCCGTTAAGGGTGAACGGTCCTTTTGGGTCTTCCCTGACTGGCATCATTGAGGATGCCACGGGTGGTAAGCGCATGCTGTTCCCACAGTCTGGGAAGGGCTAGGGACCTCGCCCTGTACAAGGACCCTCCTTGCCTACCTCCGAGCGTTTTTTCGCTCGCCCTGTGCGGTGGGTGTCTCGGGTGGGAGACTGGCTTCGCATTGCGAAGTGTTTTCCTTGGGGTACAAGATTGAGTTTCTCTCTTGTCTGCCAAACAGGTTTTTTCCCTCCAGCTTCTGGCCTCCTCCGGTTCGCCGGTTGACTCAGTCGGGGGCTGTCCAGGATCTTCTGGTCAGGGGAGTGATTGTGCCAGTTCCCTCGTTGGAACGGTCTTGGGGTTTTACTCCATTCTGTTTGTGTCCCCACGGAGGATGGGGCCCGGTCGATCCTGGGCCTCAAGTCCCTCGTTTTGTTTTGTCAAGGTGGTGTCGATTCGCTTGGTAATAGCGGCACTTCATCAGGGGGATTTTCTGGCATCCTTGGATGTCATGAACGTGTACCTGCATATCCTCAAACCACCGGAGATTCTGTGCTTTGCGGTCGGGGGGGGGCCATTTTCAATGGTGTCCTTCCCATTCGGCGGGTTTTCGCCAAGGTGCTCATCCCGATACTGGCCCGGCTGTGACAGCGGGGGTTTGTTATCATGGGATGTCTGGACGACATTCTCCTACGAGCTTCTTCGAGCTCTGCATTGGTAGAGCCGTGCCTATCACGTGTCAGGCTCTCCGAGTGTTCGGCTGGTTTCTGGATTGTCCTGAAATCAGGGTTGATTCCGTCTCAGGGATACCTGGGACTGGTCCTGGATTCCTCCGGGGCGGGAGTGTTTTTCTCCTAGCGGAAAAACTTCAGACTCTGCTATCTGCTGTGCAGCAGTTGCCGACCCAGAAGCGGTCATCTCTGCGATGAAGGTTCTGGGTCAGTTGGTAGCCTCTTTCGAGGCGGTTCCGTATGCCCAATTCCACGCCAGGGTACTACGGAGGGAACTGCTGTCATGATGGGACTAGCTTCCGTCATCTCTGGATTACCAGATTCAGTTTAGTCATCTGATCATGTCTCCCCTGGTGTGGTGGCTGGCGTTTCCGGTGCTTCGGGCCGGAAAGTCTTTTTTCTGCAGGCCACTGGACAGTGGTCACGACGGATGCCAGCCTCTCCGGTTGGGGAGGGGCGCTTGGGGCACCCAGTCAGCCCAGGGGCACTGGACTCAGGTGGAGTCCTGCTTACTGATCAACGTTCTGGAGCTCCGAGCAATCAAGCTTTGCCTTGCCAGATGGCCCCTGGATCTACAGGCCTGACCGGTCAGGATCCTGTCCGATAACACCACGTCCGTGGCGTAGGTTGATCATCAGGGAGGCACACGGAGTTCTGTTGCAGCGACGGGGGTCGCGCGCATCCTTTCGGTGGGCCAAAGGGTCCGTTCCGGCTCTATCGGCTGGGTACATTCCGGGAATACGGAATTGGCTAGCCGACTACCTAAGTCGCACTGCACTGGGCCAAGGAGAGTGGTCTCTCCACCCGCAGGTGTTTCGGGGTCTGTGCCGAAAGTGGGGCACTCTGGACGTGGACCTTCTAGCGTCCCGTCTCTATCGGTAGGTGCCACGGTTCGTGGCCAGGTTTAAGGACCCGTGGGCGGCCGCGTCAGGCGCGTTGGTGGCTCCTTGGGGTCGCTGTCGCCTACTTTACACCTTCCCTCCTCGGAAGCTTTTTCCTCGCCTGCTGCGCAGAGTAGAAGCTGTAGGGATTCTATCGGTCCTGATTGCCCCAGATTGGCAGCGTCGCTTCTGGTACGCGGACCAGGTGCGTCTGCTGGCAGACGCCTCCTAGCGTCTTCCCCTGGGAATTGATTTTCTGTTACAGGGTCCGATCTTCCACCCTGTTTCACAGCCACCGGCCTTAGCGGCGTGGCTGTTGAGAGCCAGGGGCTTAAGGACCGAGGCCTATTGGGCTTGGTGGTCTCTACCGTGCTGCCTGCACGGAAGTCTACCTCACGTAGGTTTTTTCCTCATACATGGAAGGCCTACTTCTCTGTGTGGGGAGATGAACTGGCACTCTAGTACATGCGTTGTGTTCAGGATTCTGCTGTCTTTGCAGCAGGGAGTGGTTCAGGCTCTCGCCTTACGTACGGTTAGGAGCCAGATTTCTGCTCTGGCTGTTTTTACTTGCAGCGACCCTTGGCATCGCACTCCTCGGTGCGTGCGTTGGGTCAGGGGGTCTGGCAGGTGGCCCCTCCGGTGCGCCCTCCATTACCCCCATGGGACTTGAATTTAGTCCTTTCAGTGCTTCAGGATGCTCCCTTTGAGGACATTCGGGAGTTTTTTTTGTTTATTGTCACAAAAGGTGATTTTATTTCTGGTAGCAATTACCTCGATCAGACGAGTGTCTGTCTGTTCTGGCGGCCTTGTCTTGCAAGGCTCCCTGCTTGGTCATCCGTAAGGATGAGGTGGTGCTGCGGCCGCAGCCGTTTTTTCTCCCTAAGGTCGTTTCGGCTTTTCACTTGGATGTGGACATTGTTCTTCCATCCTTATGTCCTCAGCCGAAGAACCCGAAGGAGGCCTCTTTACATTCTCTGGATGTGGTTCGGGCCCTTCGAGTTTACTTGCCGGCGACAGCTCCGTTCCGGAAGTCGGACTCGCTGTTCGTGTCTGTGTCCGGTCCCAGTAAGGGCCTGGCAGTCTCGTTGGCCACCATTTCCAGGTGGATCCGACAGGTTGTGCTTCAGGCCTATGCCCTGAAGGGCGTGCGCCCCCCTTTCGGGTCATGGCGCATTCGACCAGGGCGATCGGGGCCTCTTGGGCTTTCCGACACCAAGCCTCTGTGTTACAGGTGTGTAAGGCTGCGACCTGGTCGTCGGTCCACGCTTTTTCAAAGTTTTATATGGTGGATGTGAGTGCATCTTCTGATGCCTCCTTCGGCCGCAGGGTGTTACAGGCGGCAGTTTAAGGTTGGAGTTCCTCCGTTGAGTAACTCCGGTTTTTGTTTGGGGTGTAACCTGTTTTTGCTGTGTTATTTTCCCACCCCTCGAATTTTTTGACACTGCTTGGGGACGTCCCTAAGGTCAATGAAGGCTGTGTCCGTCTATGAACGAAAGAGAAAAAAGGATTTTTGTACTCACCGTAAAATCCATTTCTCTGAGTTCATAGACGGACACAGCACCCACCCCTCCTTTGTTTGTACTGCTTGTTACGAACTGAGGCTGCTAAAGCAGGGTGTGGGTTATGCCTGGGGGAGCCACGCCCCCTGGGAGGAGCGGCATGAAGGAAAGTTTTTAACACCTTAAGTGCTGTAGAATTCTGCCTAAATCTCCTGGTAGGAAGAAGCATAACCCTAAGGTCAATGAAGGCTGTGTCCGTCTATGAACTCAGAGAAATGGATTTTACGGTGAGTACAAAAATCCTTTTTTTTAGCAGTTTATATTTACTGAAACGATTGCATTCCCATGTACTGTGAGGGACCAGATATTGTGAATGCAAGTTCCTGGGTTTAGTAACAAATAAACTTTTAAAGTGTTTGCCTTTAGGCAATCCCTGAAATCTCTCCTCCTTCAGCGAAGCCTATCCCTCCTCAGACTAAGTTTTTATCACTTCATCAGCTCATCATCCATAGTTATAACCTTTTGTACCACCTGCCCCACCCTACTGGATTGTAAGCTTTTATAAGCAGGGCCCTCTTAACCCTCTTGTATTGTATTGCAACTGTACGGTCTCCCATTTTATATTGTAAAGTGCTCTGTAAACTGTTGGTGATGAGTTTAGTTTTCATTCTATAACTATATATAATATATATATATATATATATATATATATATATATATATATATGTGTGTGTGTGTGTGTGTGTGTATGTGTATTACAAATATATATATATATATATAGAGGGTGCATGTGATCGGCACTGTCCAGACAGATGGTCAGGGGTAATGCAGCCTCATAGGAGAATGAAAACTCCTCCTACAAGCTTTACCAGTGCTTTAGGCAATGCTATAGCAGTCTTGTGACTCAGCCAATCAGGGGAACTATTGTAGTCATTCATAGAAATATAAAGCTTCCTAGGATTGGCTGAGCAGCTCTCTGCCCAACTTGATTTTGTTCCAGCAGGAGTGGGATGGGAAGCTCCTGTCCCGCTGCTGGAATACAGCGCTGTATACTGTAGGTAGCGGAGTCACATGTGAATACATAGTTCGTTTTGGACCAAGCTGGATTTGCAAGTTAAATGAAACCTTGAGATCCACTTTAAGCGTCCAGAGCTAGCACCTTTTAAAAAGTAAATGTGTTAAACCATATTCAAGCCATTTAGAAAACACAGGGAAATATGTATAGAAGGATGCTGTCATAGTTTATAAATTTGGTAATACATGTTCAATAAAAAAAGAACAGAGTAGGAGAATGTTTTTATTTTATTTTGATATGTAGAGTGCAATGTTAACCCCCCCCCCAACCCCACATCATGGACCCTGTTGAAGCTCCCTGTCCTCTGTAGTAACACGCTAGATGACGTGCTGCACCCACGGCAGCGAAGTTAAGGCTGCATTCACACCTCCGCGACAAGATACACCGCGTATTTTGCCGCGAGTGTGTAACTTTTTTTTTTTTTTTTTTTTTTTTTTTAACAAAGCCTTCCCATTGCTTTGTATGGCCGAACGGCAATGCCGCCTGGAAAAAAAGGGTCCGGGACTTTTTTTCAGGCGACAGGCGTACGGCGTCTGAGATGTGAACCATCTCATAGACAGCAATGGGAATTCTCCCCTCCAGCGGCACGAGCGTCCGGCGTCGGGCGTTTTGTCGGGGAGGTGTGAATGGGCTCTAACTCGGATCCAATAGTCATAATATTGCTGATGTTGTTATCTTGTAGAATTAAAAAAAAAAAAAAAAACATTTGCGTGCACAATACATTTCTGTTTTTATGATAATAGATTTGCTCTGCTTATTAATAAAGCCAAGTATGTGGTTTGACTAAAGTATTCAGCAAATGTTGTTTCTGTCATGTCAGCAAAAGCTAATTTTTTCTTTTTTTTTCTTTTTTGTAGTTGTCACATTGTATTCAACATTGGGTGGTCCCGCTATTGCCCATGGGCTTGCAGAAACTGAAGTAACCCACATAATTACCAGTAAGGAGCTTCTTCAATCAAAATTAAAGGTAATGTTCATGCAGTCAAGTATATGTGTGCTGGCCATTACAAATGTTTTTAGCCAGCAGTTTATAGGATGTGCCTGCACTTACGGTATCTTGTCTTCTGGAGTGTCTGTAGAGCCCCAACATTCAGGGAGTTACATTGGTTTCTACACAACAGAAGTTCAAAAATTAACTCTTAGACTTGTGGGGGAGATGTAAACTTCTCTTCACCTTGGCATATTAGAAGCACATTGTGTTTTAAACCAGACCTGAAGGCTTTTTTTTCATCAGAGCAGGCAGGCTTGCTATTGCAGAAGAGACAAGACCTAGCTCTTGTACAATAAAATGCACCTACCTGTCTGCTCTGTCATCTGCAGCATGTAAACTGAGCTCCACATACAGAGCTCGGCTTACATCACAAGCATGGTCCCAGTGTGTCAGGATGACACTCTAGTGCATGTTCAGGATTTATTTCAACTAACTGAGATGCGTGAAGGCCAGCACCCCGGAAGACGCTGGCAAGGGACCTCTGGACCGTTGGAGAAGACCGAAGTTTATCTCCTTTGGTTCCACTTAAACATTATTTTAATGCAAAATTTCTTTAAGCACAAATGATGTAGATACTTCTGTTATTCTCATCTCAAGGTGAGAAAATCTACCTTTTTGTAGGATGTACGATCGCACTGGGAAGGCCTACTTTGACTGATGAGAAACCCGGCACATCAACCCTAATGCCGCGTACACACCATCACTTTATGTGATGAAAAAAAACGACACTTTCTGTGAAGTAAAAAATGACGTTTTTGAAACTTCAATTTTCAAAGACGAAGTTGCCTACACACCATCGTTTTCTCACAATGTTCTTGCAAAGTGAGGTTACGTTCCACCACGTTTTACCATTGAAGCTTGCTTCATAAGTAGCTTCTGGGCATGCGTGGATGAAAAAACGTCTTAGAAAACAACGTTTTTTGCTACACACGGTCAATTTCTGTGAAGTAAAAAGTGCACTTTTGAAAAACGACACATAAAATTGAAGCATGCTTCAATTTTTTTTGGTCGTTTTTTACAAGACATAAAACAACGTTTTCCCCCACACACAGTCAATTAAAGTGACGTTTTTAAAAACGTCATTTTTTTTCATCACATAAAGTGATGGTGTGTACGTGGCATTAGAACAATGTTTTCCCCACATCCTGGTCTTCCTCCTGTCTGGCTTTTTTTTTTTGTAAGGAACATTTTTGTGCCTTTTATGTATGGACAAGGTGGTCCTGAGACTGGAAATCTCTTACTTCTATCTCTGTAAGGGTAATGTCCTCCCAACCCTATGTTCTGCCCTTAAACATGCCAAGGAGATTACACTCTACTACCTGGTCCTGTGGTCCACCACGATGCAAAAATCTTCCTTCAAAAAAAGTTTTTTTTGTCCTACCTGAAAGTCCCAAGAAGAGACGTCCTATTGCTGGGTAGCTCATTTCCAGAGCTTATGCCATCAGGGTTCCTCCCTTCCATGTCAGGCCTATTCCACCAGATCTGTGTTTCTTGGGCCTTTCATGATCAGACATATGTTTTTCAGGTTTGCAAGGCTACCATCTGGTCATACTGTTTTATACTTTTTCAAAGTTTTGTCGGGTGGGTCTTTAGGCCTCTGATGTGAGCTTTGCCACATGGTGCTTCAAGCGGTTATCTGAATGTTTAGGTTTCGTTGCCTATTAGATAATGTAGTCTTGTTGCTGCTGTTTGCTATGTTGGTGCACTCCCCTCCATTTATTGTTTGGGGGTGTCCCATGGTCTGTGACCTTCTGGCTTGTACTGATAATTGGAGCTTTCACTTACCAGTAAATTTTCATATTTTTGGATACATGACCGGACATGGGTCCCTCCTGCTGGTATTTTATTTTTATTTTTTTATTTATTGATTTGCTACAAAACTGGAGTGCCATGGAATTGTGATGAAGGATGTACTGGGCGGTTCCCAGCGAAGTATTTGCTAGTCTCCAGTTATCCTGAAGACAGTAGCATTTAACCCATGGTCTATGGCTTCCTGTCCTGCACTGTACTCCCAAATTGGAGTTTACTGGTAAGTTACATTTGTGTGCGTCCACGTTGGTGACATTTTACTTCACCAGCCGTTCTGGTGACAAGTTAGGAAGCTGGTGGACAACAACAAAAATGAAGACGGAGCATCTAACCGTTCCTTTTTGTCTAAACCAGGGGTCTCCAAACTTTTCAAACAAAGGGCCACTTTATTGCCCTTCAGACTTTAGGAGGGCCGGATTGTGGCCAGCAGGGGAAGAAAATGTCACGGGCATCAGTGAGAACCAATATGGCCTCAGGGTTGGTGGTCATTAGGAGGAGGAGTATTCCCCCTATTAGGAGGAGGAATAGTATCCCATCATTGTTATTGGTGGATGATATAGTGCCCCATTGTTTTTGTCAGTGGGAGGAATTGTGCCCCAAGGACCACATCTGGCCCTCGGGCCGCAGTTTGGAGACCCCTGGTCTAAACTGAACATGAAGTACACTTGGCTTTTTGTTTTGTCCACTGTAACTAGATTCCTCTTGTTTACTTTTTTTTGCTAAATATTAAAATACATGAAAGGAGGGTTTCTTGATCACTATAGACAGCACAGACATCATTTATTTCAGACACTTGATAAAGGAGATTATTTGGCGTCTGTTAGACTTGAAGTGGCATGCCGAAAGCTAGCTTTTGTTAGTCTTGCCATGTTTTAGACTTGTTTGTGATTCCACCAGTTGAATTATTCTTGCCGAGTGCTCACTCAGTACAGCTATGTTTTATTTCATGTAAACAGTCCTATCTGTACCTTGAGTGTTCTGACCTGAAGGTGCTCTTTTGTTTCGTGTATTAACGTTCCTGTAAGCTAAATGCTTCCAAGCTTTAACAGCCCATATATACAAATTCTGTTTTATACTAATTGTACTTGATCTATATCTAAACAGTCTCCGCACAGTCCTTCAGTCTGTGGTCTTTTATGTATATTTTGGAGTCTTACCAGTGCAAGAAATATCTGTTTAGAAGCAATGCTGTCTTTTTTTAAAGAGAACTGTAATGATCTGAATCTATGCTCTTAAATTGTTATGACAGTACGGCCATACATATCAGAGATTACTTGATTTTTGATTATTTACATGCATTATTTATCCTGTCAAACAAAAATTAAGCTTGGAATGTAAGGCTGGAAGAACTTTAGAAGCTACCTATTTTTTGCCCGAGTACGATGAAATGACAGAAGATGAACCTATTCGTTCATCCCTATAACCAAATGCAACACTATTATTTTTAGTTTTAGTTAGTGGCGAGGGATTAGAACTGCCGGGTCTTTATTGCTGTCTTGAAGATTCACCCCCTCTATTTGTCCTATTTACCATTATCATCAAAGTGAAAGTAAAAGAAATTCTGTACAGGCAGACAGTTACTGGAGAGCAGGATGATCAATGAACTACAAGAGTGCTCATCAGCGCCCTCAGTTCACTGAGAGCTACAAGCTGTTTGCAATGGCAGAAGTTAGTTGTAGTTCATTCATTTATAGAACTCTGTCAACGAATGACGTGGGCAGAGCCCCCCATGACTGAGCACTTTTATACTCTTTTTATAAATTATGACACGGGGGGTGGGGTTAGTTGGGGCAGAAGATCCCGTGCCTGCTGTCACATTAGGGGATTGGAGGGGTGCGGCCAAGTGCTCTTCGGGAACATGTTACTCTCTGAATACCGGTGTAACATGTTACCAAAGGTAAACATACCCTTTTAATTCACTTGAGACTGGAAGTTCTTACAAATACCTATATTCTGACTGCTTCTCTGTAAACCATATTTTATTTATAGATTTAATATATTTCTATTTTTTTCTAGAATGTCGGCTACCTTCCTTGCCTGAGTTTACCTATAGTTGGATTAGATAGGATAGGCCCTTAAATTTTATGGGGAACCATGTGACGTATTGGTCTTCTTAATACAAACTTGCCAACTCAAGATGAAAGACCTGGGTTGTGTACAGGTTTTCAGTAATGACAAACTATTATTCAATCCCAAGTTATCTTGGTGAATGCTTTTCAATGAGGTGATTTTTATTGTTTAATTGTCAAAGTTGTTCTGGATGATGCCATGAAGAGTGGGTTTTAAAACCTCAAAGTTAAACCTACTGGAGCGTCCATCTTTTCCCCTTGTACTAGTTTTTTCAAAGTGTTAAGCTGGCCATACACTGTTCAAATCCCGGCCGGTTCAGCGAACCATTAGTAGGCAGACTGTATCAAGTTTCTGCATTCGCTTATGATTACCGCAAGCAGCTGCTATAGCCACTAGTGACGATCACGGCTCGGAGGGATTTCATTCCTATATAATTAAAGGTTAAGTTTGCCTTTTTCAGAATAAATAATAATGATTTTTTTTTTTTTTTGCAAGTAAAAAAGTGTTTGTTTTTATACATTTTTCTATTGGATGTCTGTAAAGCATTGCACCAGTGATCAGCAGATCATTGATACCATGCAGGTCTCCACCACACTGTCAGTGTATCGGGTAAGCCGTTACTTCCTGACAGGAGCACTCAATGTACTACCACAGCGCTCCACAGCTACAAGTGGCTATGGATGTCAGGGTTTGTAGTTTATTCAGACACACAGAGCTGTGTGTCTGATATGATGCAATCATGTGGGCAGATCCCCGCACGGCCATGCTATTTTTCAAACCGTGCCCGCTGGTACGGGGAACTTCTCCCTATACTACTGCCACAGGGAGGGGGGGTAACGGGCGGCGGCAGTACTGGGAACATGTTGCATGTTCCTAAAGGTAAACTTATCCTTTAAATGGGAATGCAAAACACATCTGGTGTGAACAAAAGCCTGTGGACACAGGTCATTATTAATTCGCTGAATATCAAATGGAGATTTTATCTATATGATTGTATCCAGTTAGTATTTCGGCTAAGCAATTTCCTTCTCTGTACTGTTATTTCATTAAATTTTTATATTTTTTTCTTTGTACAGAGCATACTTCCCCAGGTTCCTCTCCTGAGGCATATCATCTTGGTCGATGGCAGCACTACACAGCAGACTACCTATCCCAATAATATCACTGTGCACAGTATGGCTTCAGTACAGGCTCTAGGAGCAAAGCAAGGTGAGTCACAAGGTTTGTCAATTGCTGACATGGGTCCTAGGCTGCCTTATCAGCATTCTTTGTTGGTATTGAGAAAGTGAAAATGATTAGGAAGATGACAGCCTAGGGCAAGTGGTCTCTAAAGTGTGGCCCTTTTGCGTGCCTTTATCTGGCCATTTGAGCACCATTCCTTCCACTGACACCAATAATGGAGCATCATATCTTCCACTGACACCAATGATGGGGCATGATTTACTCACACTGGCCACAGTTTGGCCCCTCTAAAGGACAATAAACTGTCCCTTTGTTCAAATTTGAAGAGCCCTGGCCTAGGGTCTCCCATGTTGCCTTGTGTCTTCATCAGACACCAGACTCTACTAACCATTGGATATTTAGTGTTGGAGGTGGCGCAGGGAATCTTGCTGTAGTTTTGGAATTCATGTACCGATCAATGGAAACATTCAGTAAAACATGTGCAAGAAAAAGGATGCTCCAAACAAAAAAAAAAAAAAAAAGAGCAACAAAGAGTGCTAAATCCTTCTCTTTTTTTTTTTTTTCCTCTCTCTTTTTAATGTACTTTATCCAACTATTTCTTGAAGAATAACTTAATTTCTGGGATCTAGTGGGAGAAAAAAAAGCCACACTACCTCACCCCTTGTTGCTATAATTGCAGTAGTGGGTTAATTCCCAAGTAAAACAAATCTGGATATCCTGATATTAAGCTTCCTTGCACAGCAGGAAATATACAATCCTTCAAGCAAGTGATGAACTGGGTACATCCCACCCATCCCCCCCCCCCTTTTTAATATGATTTTAGAGTATTCGTGTTCCGTGTGACCAGATGTTGCAGTCTCAAGGCCCATACATCTGGTACACATTACATAACCCTGATCATCTCATTCACAATTCTAGTTCCCAGCTTCAGCTGGTGTCTGACACGCTTACAACACTTGTTCTCCTAATTGGCAATGCTCAGGGTGGTATCTCTATATATCATGGGCTAATCGCTAGGATTCCTAACCTAACTAATTTTAAACCTACTCCCACCCCATTCTAAGCCTGATCTATGTAACCCTGTAAAGAAAAGATTGCTATACTTGCCTGTTCTGTAGCAGCTCTGGAATCCAGATCAGGTTTTTGCCCCTATTGACCGGCGCCATCTGTGTCCCATTGGAGAGATTTTCCTTCACTTCCTTCTTTCATGTCCTGTATGCACAGCAGGAATTGAGGCAAAATCTCTTCAAAATAAGAGAAATCCGTGCTTCAGTGTCTTGAGTGTACCAACTGATACTTCCTCCTATAGTCCTGTTTTGGTGACCACTCAATTTTTGGATTTTCTCAATGACAGTGGTCAACAGGATAGATGGAAAGGATACTTTTCTCCAACTAGGACACACGTGGTATTAAAGCGGAGTTCCGGACACAATTTCACTTTTTAAATATAAATACCCCTGTAATACACAAGCTTAATGTATTCTAGTAAAGTTAGTCTGTAAACTAAGGTCCGTTTTGTTAGGTTGTTACAGCATTTAGACACTTTATAAAATAGAAATTGACTGGGGCCATCTTAAGTGTGTGCATCATGAAGCCAGACTGTATGACTTCCTGGATTTCAGCCTTGCAAATCTCGCACATGCTCAGTGCTGCACAAGCAGTGTCAGATCAGGTTTCAGCACCTGTGCTGTCCAAGTCAAATGATTCTTTGAGACTGGGGAATGCACAGACTGCTGGAAAGTTACACCCACTACATTCCCAGGAGTCTGTGCGGTGTAGGTTAGGAAGCATTAAGCACCTAGGTGCAGGAAGTGGGAAGATTAACTATTCTGCCTAGCAACAACACTTTGAAGGCATCTAAAAAAAAAAATGTTTTTTTCGTAAAGGACTAATGACATTTTTTTAAAACTACTGATGTAATGTTATATTTATGGGTGGAACTCCACTTTAAGGCCACTTTCACACTGAGGTGCTTTACAGGTGCTTGAGCGCTAAAAATAGCGCCTGTAAAGCGCCTCTCATTTCACTCCAGTGTGAAAGCCCTCGGGCTTTCACACTGGGCGGCTTGCTGGCAGGACGCTAAAAAAGTCCTGCAAGCAGCATCTTTGAGGCGCTTTAGGAGCGGTGTATACACCGCTCCTAAAGCTCCCCTGCCAATTGAAATCAATGGGCAGCAGTGATTTGCGGGCGCTTTTAAATTTTACGGCTGCTAGAGGGGGTTAAAAGCCCCCTTTTTATAGAGTCCGAAAAGCGCAGCGTTTTACTGCTGACGCCCAAGCGTGAACGTGCCCTGAAGTCCTGCAAGCAGCATCTTTCAGGAGCGGTGCCCCTGCCAATTGAAATCAATGGGCAGCAGTGCTTTGCAGGCACTTTTAACCCTTTTTTGGCCACTAGCAGGGGTTAAAAGCACCATGCCAGCGGCCGAAAAGCGCTGCTAAGACGGTAAAGCGCTGCTTTACCGCCAACGCCCCAGTGTGAAAGGGTTCTTTAATTCAAACCAATCCTTGCTCTATTCAAAAGCAACAACAACAAAAAAATATTTGGCATTAGATGCACTTTAAACATTTTTATATTGAGCTTTGTTTTTTGTCTTTCAGTAAACCAGCATCGCTCCTCTCCGAAGGCAAATGACATCGCTGTGATTATGTATACAAGTGGGTCTACAGGCATTCCCAAAGGAGTGATGATCTCTCACAGCAATATCATTGCTGGCATAACCGGCATGGCACAGAGGATAACAAACCTGGGGTATGACAGCTTACAGCTCAGCAAGTACAATACTGATATATTGCAGTGCTTTGTCAAGTAAATGTTATGTTCATAATACCAGCCCCTCTGCGTTTTGTACACTTGTTTGTGTACATGCCAGATATGCGGTTTATAACATGTAAATGCTATGCTTGCTTACATATGCAAGCAAACCAATATTCTGTAGTGAATGTCCGTCATTCTAGAAAATTAGAATGATTTTGTTGCTATGCAGTGAAAAGTACCATTGCTCTCTTCCCCCTTTTTACCTTTACAACCCCTTTAAGAAAATGTGGATGCATTGGTTCATACATGTAGCAAGAAACCGGTGTGTACAATGAAAGCATGTTTCTTGGATGAATCCTATGTAAATTGGAATTGAAAACATCAGTTTTGCTCTGTGTAGTGGCAGGTGTTTAACATCACCCCTGTAAAATGTATTAGTTTACACATTTGTACTGTAGTTAGGATAGGATTTGTAGGATCTGCAGAGAGCACCAACATCACCAGTTTTCAGTGACCCCAGAGCTGTGGTAGAGGCTTTTAGGAGACCCTTGAAATGTCCTTTTCCAAACCAATCTCCTTCCTTAGTAAAGTATCTTTTTCTTATTGCGATAGTAAATGTTTATCTTGTGGCAAGGTTACACATATTACAATGTAGCAATAAACCTGTTTTCCCTTATTACAGAGAGCAAGACACATACATTGGTTACTTACCTTTAGCACATGTGTTGGAGTTGAGTGCTGAGTTGGTGTGCCTGTCCCGTGGATGTGGAGTGGGCTATTCTTCACCACAGACACTCTCAGATCAGGTAAGTTGCATTGTTACTCCAAGGGACATTTTAACAGAGCTTTCTGAAAGGCTAAGGGCTCTTTCACACGGGCGGGCCATTCAGGTCCGCCTGCCAGTTTTTTAGGCGGACCTGAACGCCTCTATGGAGCCACGGATGTCAGCAGTGACATGCCCGCTGACATCCGACCCGATCCGCCAAAGTGTGACGGAGGAAAAACCTACTTTTCTATCCGTCTATTGGATCGGATGAACACGGACAGACGGTCCGTGTTCATCCGATCCCCCCCCCCCCATAGGGGAGAGCGGAGAAAAGACAGATCGGTCCCTGTGCAGGGACCGCCCTGTCATCCTCCGGCTCAGCGGGCGGAAGGGGCCTAACTCCATTTTTTTTTTTTTTTTTTTTTTCTAAGACCATGTTACCCCTTAATATTTAGGGGTTGCAAGCAGACCTGCACCCCTGAATCCCCCACCACTTTTCTGACTCCCAACTAGAGGAGGAGTCTGTGCATTGCAACATTATTCACTGGCCTTGATTGCAATGCTTGGCAGGCGTATTTGCAAAACATAAATGCTGTTTTTTTTTTTTTCTTCATCTACCATTTTATAGTGATTTTCCAAAACAAAAATTAGTTTATAATTTTAAAGGAATTCCTATGATGTGCATAGAAGTAATGTGAATAAGAACCACCTCTGATATGGTATCACTTTTTCTTATCTCTGTTCCCATGTTGTGATGTGTTTTGGCCCATGTGCTCTGGCTCTTATTTCCTCTGAGTGTCGAGTGCCTTGGAGAGCAAAGTCTTTGTAACGTGAGACTCTATCACATCATAGCAGTGTAAATTTCTGTATTTGGCTCAGTCTTTTGTAAGAATCTATAGAATAGTCCAAGAACATCGGGTTCCTTGTTGCACAAGACATAGACATGTGTTTTGCTGTAAATCTAGCACACTTCAAGAGGAATGTTCTTTGACTGCTGATCACATGAGCGGTGAGCATGTTCTGTATATAACTTCAGGAAAATCCATAGAGCAATGAGATGACGCAAACCATTCCGTAATCTGTCACCTTGTATTTTCTTCACATTCAGCAGCTGTCATTCCTTTATAAACACCTTCACTTGTGGAACTGTTACTTATGGGGCTTTTTTTCTTTCTTTCTTTTTCAGTCTACTAAAATCAAGAAAGGAAGCAAAGGTGACGCATCAGAGCTTCAGCCCACCCTAATGGCTGCTGTCCCAGTAAGTTGCTTCAAAAAAAAAAATAATAATCACCACCTCATGCTATTACTGTAAACTGGTAGCCCTGACGTTATACTGACTCAGTGTTCAGATTCGCAGCACAGTGTGTGAGATGATGCAGGTACAAATATTTACACCCATTTCCACCAAGCCTCTGAGATGATTAATGGGTCTGCTGTGCATTCATCTGATGTTTCCTTTTTTTTTTTTTTTTTTTTTTACCACCTCAGCTTTCATTTACCCAATTCTAGAGACCAGCTCATAATTTGATGCTTCTTATGTCTCAAGTTGTGGTTTGCATCATATGTGGTATTTATTCTGCAAAATTTTTTTTTTTTTTTTTTTTTTTTTTTTTTTTTTTTTTAAATATTCATAAATATTACGTATTCTTTGTCGGCCAACCAACAGATCATAAAGGCATTAACCCTACGCCCCGTTGGTCGGGACCCAATAATATTTGACAGAAAAACGAATTTTTTCAATTTTTTTACACCCTCCCCTCCCCCCCATGGCTCCCAGGGATCTCATCCTAGTCTCTTCTAACATATCGCCTATAAAGTTCAGCAAAGGGAACTATTTTTGAATATACCTCTGAAAGTAGTCGAAAAAGGGCGAGCTGGCGGTGCATGTGGGTTACTACCCACTTACACATTTCCTGTTCCTATCAAACCCTAACTCTTTCAGCGTAGCTCCATGTTTTTTTGTATTCCTTCCATTTTGCCCATTTCTCCCTATATTCCCCGTTTCTTTCCAGGTGACTGTCCCTTAGTTCTTCTAACCTGTACGTTTCCTCTACTTCGTCTATCCAGTTCCAGACATGGGGGCTTTCCTTCTCCTGCCACTTTTTGGGAATGAGTCTCTTCGCTGCGTTTAAGAGATGGGGTAGTAAAGACTGCTTGTATTTTTTTACCCCTTCCGGACTGCCGTAAAAAAGCACGACCCAGGGGTCTTTCTTTATCTCCTCCCCCGTTATAACCTTTATTTGGGTCAATATTATATCCCAATAGCTTTGAATTTTTGGGCATAGCCACCATAAATGGGCCATCGTGCCTATTTCTGAACAACCCCGCCAGCACTCAGCTGGCTGGCTTGCTTTAAATTTATTAGCTTTGTCAGGGGTGATATACCACCCTGAAAGGCACTTGTAATTTGCTTCGGCTGTGCGGACATCTATAGCAGATGAGTGAGTTAATTGAATAATCCTCTGAAAAGTGTTTGTCCCTCTCGTGATACCTAACTCTCTTTCCCATTTTTCTATGAAGGGTGCTTCGCCCCGAGACCCTATCTTGACCAATATCTCGTAGAGTTTAGTGATAGTGCCCTTTGAATTCTTGGATTTGCAGATCCTCTCAAGTGGGGTGAGCTCCGCCTCCATCCGTAATGGGCGGGGGAGGTGCCACACAAAGTGATGCAGCTGAGAATAATGCCACCTATCGAGATTCCAGTAGTCCGTTTTGGACTTCAAATCTCCGTAGGTCATCATCTCTCCGTCCTTAATAATATCTCCTAAGTGCACTGTGTCTTTCCTAATCCAATTCCCTCCAATTTTGTTTTCCCCCGGTGCAAAATAAGGATTTTCTTTTAAATTCATTAGTGGGGAATTAAATTTCCCCTCTAGTTGTGCCTGAGTTCTATCCCATAATCTTAAAGTGTGTCTTGTTATTTCATGTGTTTTGTGATCTAGTGCTCTGTGTTGTGTAGGGATCCATATGGTATTGTTCAAGTGTTTGCTAGATAACGCCTTCTCAATTTGCACCCATCTTTTATCTGGCCTGTCCCGGGCCCATTCGACCGCCCGCGATAGGACCGCCGCTTTATAGTAACTTTTGATGTCCGGAACACCCAACCCGCCATGCAGCTTTCCCTGTTTTAGTGTGGAGAGGGAAATTCTATGCTTCTTGTTTTTCCATACATAGTTTAGTAGCAAGGTATTAAGGATGCTCAGAAATTGCTGTGGAAGGGCGATTGGTACCAGTGAAAATTTATAAAGAATTTTTGGGACTACGACCATCTTCAGCATATTTATGCGTCCGATCCAAGATATAGGTTTATTTACCGTGTTTTTTAGTTCATTCTTGATTTCATTTAGTAAGGGAACATAGTTTATTTTATACATCTTCTGTACTGTATTAGCTAGTTTAATACCTAGGTACTTTAGTTCTTTGGTCCAGGGAAAGGCGCAGACTTCTTTTACTAGTCCTGCCTCTCTTTTATTTAAATTTATATTCAAAATTTCTGATTTATTTATATTTATTTTAAAGTTAGAAATATTCCCGTATTGTTTCATTACTTTGGAGAGCTTTAAAATGGATTTGATCGGGTTGGTTACATAAAATAAAATGTCGTCGGCGAAGGCCGATAATTTGTGTTCCTCCCCGTCTACTCCTACTCCGTTGATATCGGGATCATTGCGGATAGTAGCCAATAATGGCTCCAATGATAGTATAAAGAGAAGGGGTGATAGGGGGCACCCCTGCCTTGTTCCATTTTTCATTTCGAATGGTTCCGATAACGTTCCGTTTATTTTAATTTTTGCGGTAGGATAGAGGTACAGTGTTTTAATCCAACGGGACATCCTATTTCCTATTCCCATGATAGTAAGGGTCTTCATCATAAGCCCCCAGTCTACCCTGTCGAAAGCTTTCTCAGCGTCAACTGACAGGAATAGACCGGGAGATTTATTCTGCCTAATGGACTGGAGCAGAAGAATTGCCCTAAGGCTATTATCTTTGCCCTCTCTATTGGGTACAAATCCTACCTGATCGGGGTGCACCAAAGAGTGCATAACTCCCCTCAGGCGTCCTGCAAGGATTTTGGCAAACAGCTTGATGTCTGCATTTAACAGCGAAATAGGTCTGTATCCCGAACAGAGAGTGCTGTCCTTCCCTTCTTTCAATATTAGCGTGATCACGGCCGCTGTTGCTTCACTGCTGGCTTCGAATTCGGAGCCTAGCCCATTAAAATATTTGCACATCTTTGGAATCAATATGTTGCTAAATCTCTTATAATACATGGTTGAGAACCCGTCCGGACCCGGGCTTTTTCCGCCCGTGGAGGTATTTATTGCTATTTTGATTTCTGCCTCGGTTATGGGGCGATCCATATCAAAACTCTCCATCTCCTCCAATCTGGGGAGTCCTGCCTTTGCAAGAAAGTCTCTAGTCTCTTCTTCCCTTTCCCCTTCCTGCAGACCTGGGTGTTTTATTGTATATAATTCCTCGTAATAGTTTTTAAAACTGTCTGCGATTTCGGGAGTTGCATAAGCCAAGTTCCCATTTTTCCCCTTAATTTTTTCAATGTAGTTCCTAGTTTTCTTTTTTTGGGCCATTTTGGCTAACAGCTTACTTGGTTTATTACCCCATATGTACCTCTCCTTGGAGATGCAGTTTAGTTTATACCTTGCTTCCTGTTCCATGATTTCCTTAAGTGCATCTCTTTTCAGGGTTAGATTAAGGTAGGTCTCTTTTAATCTTTGCTCTTTGTGTTTACTTTCTAGGGTCTCTATCTCTTTCCTCAGGGAGTTGGCTTTGTTTTCCCTTTCTTTTTTTTTTTTAGCGGCCTCGGCAATTAGAATTCCTCTGATATACGCTTTGTGCGTCTCCCAAAGGGTTGCGCTGGAAATCCCCACTGTATCATTAATATGAAAGAATTGTTTTAGTTCAGCCTCCACTCTTCTACCCCCTCCTTCATCTCGGATCAGGCTATCATCCAGGCGCCACACCGGCCGCTGCCTCTTTTGTGTAGATAATATAATTTTCATTGTTATTGGAGCATGATCTGACACCGTCATGATTCCGATTTCAGTCTCTGTAATAGAGTCTAGCAGCCCGTGATCCGCCAAGATGTAGTCTATTCTAGAATACGTTCCGTGGGGAGGGGAGAAAAATGTGTAGTCATGTTCTTTTGGGTGAAAAATCCGCCAAACGTCCACTAATTGGCGTTCGTGTAGCTTATGTTTGATTCTCTGCAAATGCTCATTTTTTGTCACCTTCCCACGGAACGTACTATCTTCTGTTGGGTTAAATACAAAGTTTAAATCCCCCATCAGTATTATATATCCCTCCGCAAAGTTGTTCAGTTTTCCCAAAATTTTTCCTAAGTATTGGGTTGGGTGTACGTTTGGTGCATATATATTTGCTAGAGTATAGATTACATTTTCGAACTTTATTTTGAGAAATAAAAATCTCCCTTCGGGGTCCGTCAGCCTCGCCTCAAGCGTGAATCCAAAGCCTCTTGTAAACCCGATAGCCACACCCCTTGCTCGTTTGGATATGGAATCACCGTAAAACCAAACGGGGTACACCGGGGAGTATAGTTTAATGTTTGCGTCAATAGTCAGATGAGATTCTTGGATAAATACCACATCCGCTCTGAGGTGCTCCAGCTCAGCCAAGACTTTTAGTCTTTTGACCGCTGAATTTAGGCCCTTTACATTGTAGGATAAAAATTTAACTTCAGTCATTTCCTATTACTGGATCGTTCCGTGAACTTGCTGGACTTTCTAAGAGATCCCCTGGGAGCCGTTTTCCCTGTTCCCTCCCTATTTTGAAGGGGGAGAATATTCTCTCCCCTTCCAAAAACCACCCCTTGATCCCCCCCTCCCCCCCCCTTGTCTAGGCCCATGCATCGCCTCTGAACCGTGGGGATCCACTGTATCCCCTACCTGTCGGTTCTTTTGGATGAGGTGTAGCACTCAGCGCCCCTCCCATACATTGTCTCCTGGAATTTCCCGGGAGATTGATCTTATATGTGTGGCGGGGACGGATCCTCCCTACTTGTTCCCCTCTCCGATCACCCACCCTCCGACCCCTCCCCCTCTCACCCCCTCTGTGCCAATCTCTCAGGACCGCCCCAAGTTGCTGCTATTTTCTGGTCCCTATTCAACCCATCCCTATTCCACCCATTCAGGTAACTCAATCAACGGTATATCCAGTTTACGGCAGAACCCTGCCAAATCCTCAGGGAATGTTAGTTTAGCTGATATACCCTCTCTAAACCCTATCAAGCAAGCCGGAAAGCCCCATTGGTAATTTATATTAGATTTCCGCATTTGTTCCAATAAGGGTTTTAAATGCCTTCTTCTGGACAGGGTTTCCCAGGCCAAGTCCGTGAAAATCTGAATCTCAGTCCCGTCATAGGATAAGGGAGGCTTTCTTCTCAGTTTTTGCCAGATTTCCTCTTTATCTTCGAAATGTCTGAACCTGGCAATTATGTCCCTGTTCCAGTTTCCTCCTCCCTCCCTTGTCTTTCCAACTCGATGTACCCTTTCTATTTTGAGGGGACCTTCCGAACCATTGTTTAGGAGGGGCAGGAACAAATCGTTGAGAATTTTCCTCAGGTCTTCGCCCCTCTCCTCCTTAACCGCTCGTATCCTAAGGTTTTGCCTTCTGTTACGGTTCTCGTGATCTTCTAGGCGATATTGCAGTAACCTCTGGTTTTGTTTCATATTCAGATGTTGGGTTTTTAATTCTTTTAGTTCAAGATCTTGCTTTTCTATTTTTTTCTCTGCTTCCTCTACCCGTTCTTATGCGGTGGCTGGTGCTTTTATGCTTGCCTACCCGAGTGAATGTCTGCCGTCTGTACGGCTGTCAATCCATAGAGGCATGAAGTCCTGTGTAGATATATATGAGGAGAGACTAATCGAGCTTATGTAAGCCACATTCACTCCAGGTACCCCTCTGCTGTTTAACAAAATTTTGTCAGAAACCACAAGTGAGTTCACTCTTTGCTCTTACTGGAACAGCCCTGAAGTGTCTGTGGGTAAATTGCTGCATTGTCCTTCTATGGCAGAGAAGGGAGGAGAGAAAGGCAAACTAAATAGCAAATGCTGACAAAATAAGGTTCTCACCATTACCTGCAATTTCAGGTTGTCCACCTGGATTAATTATCCTGTAGGTGTGCTTCCATAGGACACAAAAGAAGAAGGTTTGCGTAAATATTACCTCAGTGCTTTTCTGGGCTCCCTGGGGACTGATGAGGAGCCGTAATCCGCGGGGGGCCGAAAGCCATAAGCACCCACCGTACGATGCTGCAGACAACCGCACCTGTTCCCCGCTATCTGTGCCGCTCGGTTCAACTCCTCCTTCAGAGAGCGGTGGGGAGAGTGAGGGAGAGAGGGGGGGCCTCGGCTAAGACGGCGGGGGAGAGCGGCCTCGCAGAGGGAGCAGTCGGCGGTCTAGCAGCCCCGCAGTCTCCCGCTCTGCGCCGTTCCTGCCGCCGCCGATGCACCCTCGAGACCTCCGGCTTCCTCCATCCCCCGTCGTAGGGTCCGATCCGTGGCGCGAGCTGCTGCTCCCTCGGCGTGCGTGCGTCACGTGCACCACGTCATCCCGCCCCATCCATCTGATGTTTTCTAATTGAGTAGATCTCCTGCCTCCTTGCAAACACTGACCATGTGTTGGAAAAGATATCAGACTTTAATTCAGCACTACAAGCATGTGCAGTTTAAAAGCGGAGTTCCAGGCCTTTTTTGTTTAATTAAAGTAAACGGCTACAAAAAGTTTAGTTGCTGACTTTTAATAAACAGACACTTACCTGTTCTACGGTCCACCAATGCGGCCTCACGGAGCCCCGCTCTTCTCCCCCTTCCTCTGTGCCTCCATTGATACTAGGGGCAGCCAGCCGTGACCGCTTGCGGCTTCACGGCCGGGTACAGGCAAACTTCTGGGACATGTCCCAGAAGATTGCCAAGAGGGCGGGGCCACCTAGGGGAGAGGAGTCTCCTAGGCAGAACCAGGAAGTGGGACAGGAAGTCTGAAGTGGTTAAAGCTGAATTTCATCCAGATAGCTGAATGCACAATTCAAATACTCACATCTGTTTTTTATGCCAAAGGATTTGTGACTTTGTTCTGCCCGTCTCCCAATTTACTAACTTTTGCTAGACTGCATAACCACATTTATGGCCTCAACTGCAGTTAAAGCGGGGGTTCACCCTAAAATTAATTTTTTGCCTAACCTATCTCTAGCCTTAATAAAGGCTTGTAGCATTGTCAATTTATTTTTTCTGTGTACACTTACCTGTCTTCAGCCGCACTTCCGGGTCTTCTTCCTTGCGGGGAGTGGGCGTGTCGCTCCTTTTCCCCGACGGGGAGCTCTGCATAGATGATTGACGTGCGCGTCATCGCCTTCCGAAAATATCCAACGGGGTCTCTGCTCTTTACGGCGCCTGCCGTGTAGAGCTGACTGCGCAGGCGCCGTAAAGTGCCAAGTCCCACTCGGATATTTTCGGAAACCGATGACGCGCACGTCACTCATCTATGCAGAGCTTAGGAACGCCTACTCCCCGGGGGACCGAGAACCCGGAAGCCGGGTGAAAACGACGAAAAAAGGTAAGTAAAGACCGGAAAAAATCCAGCATACTGTTGATGTCAGCAGTATGCTGGATAGAACAGTTTTTTTTTTTTTTTTGTTTTTAGGGTGAACCCCCGCTTTAAGCAATGCATCCTGTTCATGGTCTACCTTTTCAGCCTGCGGACTGGACAGTAAAGAAGCAGCAGGATATTGGAAAAGTCATCACTCCTGACAAAAGAATTGTCTACACTGTGCCGTGCTGTCAAGCCTGTATTGGCTCACAGGGCTGTCCTTTCCTCTCCCAGTTAGTGTTACTAAACCCAGGACCCCACATTTATTATATCTGGTCTCCCACAGTTCACAGAATATTGAAATACAATTATTTTAGTAAATATAAACTGCTAAATAGCTTTTTCTCATCAGCAGTATATTGCAGTCTTGTGACTTCTTTTAGTTTCTGACCAAGCACTGGTTAAAGCTTGTCGTAGGAGTTTTTATTCTGCAATGAATGTCCTATGAGACGGCAAGACCCCTTGTCTAGACAGTGCTGATTGGCCCTGTGCTGATCACCCCCGCCCCAAAAAACAAAACTCTAGCAAAACACACCAAATTGATCATGTGCAGAGTGCCCCCTAGACTCTGTACCATCAGCAAATAGATTGGGGACTGTGGAAGTAGGAGGATCAGAGAAGACCAGATTCAACGGCCTTTTTACATATAATTGGGGGTCGTCTTATACGCCGGGTATAAAGTGCTGGATGTTAGCCCGCCGGATGTGCGGTAATACTGTATGTAGCTTTGGCTACATACAGTATACACTGCTGAGCCAATCCCAGTGAGCTATGTATTCTATTGATGAATACAGAGCCTGCTCGGATTGGAGTAACAACCTCTGTCAATCTGAGCAGGCTACATACAGTAGCCTGCTCGGATTGACTTTGAGAGAGAGGCGCGGGCTGATTATGTTACAGCCTCTGCCAATTCAAGTAGGTTTTTGTAGTCCTCAATAGAATAAATTGCTCGCCAGGACTGGCTCAGCGGTGTATACTGTATGTAGGCGAAGCTACATACAGTATTACCGGCCGCACATCCAGCGTAACTGGATAGGACATGGTGGAAGTGGGCAACTACGTAGTAGGTGTCATGGAGAACAATGTTGATTGAGGAATTGGCTAGGGCAGTGATGGCGAACCTTGGCACCCCAGATGTTTTGGAACTACATTTTCCATTATGCTCATGCACGCTGCAGTGTAGTGGAGCATCATGGGAAATGTAGTTCCAAAACCAAAAAAGGTTCGCAATCACTGGGCTACGACAATGCCGGTGAGTCCCCCTGACTGTATATAAGATAAGATAAATCCGAGGGCTCATAGTATCAGGGCCTCTCATTTAATAGTTCACCCGTGCATTGTGGCCAGTCAACTAAAGACTTTAACACCTGTTGGAATAGCCATGATTATTGTGGTGGATGTAAATTATGCAATTGTGTCCTACATTTAGGCCAGAGATGAATATGTGGTGGAATCCCTTTTTTTTTTTTTTTTTGTGTTGCTTGGAAGAGGGTAGTCTTTTATACAGCGAGTATAGCCCAAAACCTAATGTTTTCACTTGAAAAATACGGGGTAGTCTTATACGACCAGTCTCCTTATACGCCAGTAAATGCGGTATATTATATTTCGATAATTCATGAATCTTTTATTGACTGTGGTGGTAGATCTAAGGTCGCTGCGAAAAAAAAAAAAAAAAAAACCCATTTACTGTCCGTCTTTCTCTGTAACTTGTGCTTGCATGCTATCCTCTCCAGGAGCAGCCATTTCTAACATTCTGGGTCCCAGAGATTGTGCCCGATTGTCCGGCAATTGTGTGACAATGCAAAGTTATGAAAACACAGCTTTCTTTGTATTACTCTGCTCTCTATAATCATTTTTTTTTTTTTTTTTTTTTTACACATTTATCATTTCCATTGAATACTTACTTACACATTCTGAATGAAATATAAATATTTGGCATTTCATTAATCAGGGCAAACAGGGTGATTTGTTAATCGCATTGACTAAAATTCAGTTAAAATTCATTTTAATTCAATTTTGAATATTGTGCATTGCTCATGTAGGCGAGATACTTGCCACTTGTGGGTATATGATAGGGCATGTGACTTGCCACTTCTTCCTCCTACATTCTAAGACCCCTTTCACACTGAAGCGTTTTTACAGCGTTTTAGCGTTAAAAATAGCGCTATTAAAACGCTCTCCATGCATCTCAATGGACCCTTTCACACAGAGTCCTGCAAGCAGCATCTTTGGAGCAGCTTTTGAAAAAAACGCTCCAAAACGCCCCTCTCTATTGAAATGAATTGAAAGCGCTGTAAACACGTCTTACCCTTTCACACTGAGGCATTGCAAAAACGCCCTAAAACGTTAGGGTCTTAGCATTGTGAAAGGGCTTTCACATTGGGATTGCTGATGAGGCTTCGCTCGAATAACGCTCGAAAAACGCTCCAGTGTGAAAGGGGCCTAACTATGTTGCTTGGCAAATGGAAACTCTGGTATTAAGTGTTTTCACATGGAGGCAAGGAAATAATTCTTGGCTCCATATAAGCTTTGACTAGATAGAATTTTATTATATATTTTATTTTTAAATAAAGGGCGTTTGAAAGAGGGAGAGTGAAAGGGTTATGGGGGCATGCATAAATTGAACATGCATACAGAAATCTTCCAAAGTGATGGGGATTCCCCTCTTAATCAGTTGTCCCCCAAACAGGTGTCCCCATTGAAAGCTCTTCCCCTACCTCTTTGTTCAGGTGACAACTCGTGTATATATATATGTATATGTGTGTGTGTGTGTGTGTGTGTGTGTGTGTGTGTATATATATATATATGTATGTATGTGTATATATATATATATATACACACATACATACATATATATATATATATATATATATATATATATATATATATATATATATATATATATATATAATTAAAAAAAAATTTCAATGACAACGGTCAACAGTGTACACATAGTGGTACATATCCCCCAATAAAAACCAAAGGGGATACAGACGGCAAAAACACAAGTGTGTGTCACTTATAAAACGAATTTTTTTCAAATTGATTCTTTTCTCTTCTGTAGGAAATCATGGATCGTATTTATAAGAATGTTATGAGTAAGGTAGCCACAATGAGTGCGGTTCAGAAAGGTCTCTTCTCTCTTGCCTACAACTACAAGATGAAGCAGATTTCCAGAGGATACAGCACCCCGTTATGTGACAGGTACACAATTGGCATCACATCGGAGTCTTAATAGACGTGCTTACATAGATTCTTAAAATATTGTGTGTTCTCACTGGAAGGGCCTGTATTCAGTCTTTGCCTTGGTGACAGAATGTTGGCCACGTAGACCTATATGTTTAGCTTGTGCAATTGTTTTCTTTTATACTTCAGGTAAATTATTTCCTGCACATGCATTGTTTTCTTATAAATACAATGCAGTCCGAACAATTAAATATGTACATGGGCTCCCATGCCTTGAGTATTTTAAGAGATATCTGCTTGTTTTAAGAGACATCCAAACACCAGATATACAGTGGCAAGAAAAGGTAAACCCCCTTGGAATGAACTGTTTTTCTGCTGTAATTTGCCATAAAAAGCTACCGAAAGCGCATCAGCTTAAAGGGGTTGTAAAGGTACAATGTTTTTTGTTTTTTTTCCCCCCTAAATAGCTTCCTTTACCTTAGTGCAGTCCATCTTCACTTACCTCATCCTTCGATTTTGCTTTTAAATGTCCTTATTTCTTCTGAGAAATCCTCACTTCCTGTTCTTCTGTCTGTAACTCCACACAGTAATGGGAGGCTTTCTCCCTGGTGTGGAGTGTTGTGCTCGCCCCCTCCCTTGGACTACAGGAGAGTCAGGATGCCCACTAATACACAGCTCCTTTCTCTGTCTGCAACATAGAGAGCATCCTGACTCTCTTGTAGGCTAAGGGAGGGGGAGAGCACGACACTCCACACCAGGGAGAAAGCCTTGCATTACTGTGTGTAGTTACAGACCGAAGAACAGGAAGTGAGGATTTCTCAGAAGAAATAAAGACATTTAAAAGCAAAATGGAAAGATGAGGTAAGTGAAGGAGGACTGCACTAAGGTAAAGGAAGCTATTTAGGGGGGGGGGGGGATTTACCTTTACAACCACTTTAAGCACATTGTGTTGTCCATTGTTGTGACTTAGATGCGCATCAGATCACATTTTATGGTTCACATACTTTTTCTTGCCACTGTATACCTGCTGAATGATTTGCTCGTGTTACTGGGGGAACTGTGACCCACATTTCTACCATCATGGCTCATTTTTTCAAAGTACTGTTCAAGGAATGCTATAAAAATATGACCGGTTCCAACTCTCCTCCTGCTGTTGCCAAACCCCAAAAAATGCTTTAGCTAAAACCAGGCTTTAATTTTTTTATTTTTTTTAATAAGCATGTTTGGTAGAAGTAATGCTGGGGCTGTGTTTAAATAAAAGCGTGATTTTAGTTTGGAAACATATCAATTATACGTTCTTGATTTCTGTTGAGAAGCGTGGTGCAAAAAGATATTGTTGTAACCGCAGGACTCAATGTTTGAGACTGTTCATTTCAGGGAAAGGAAGATGAGGCCACGGGGAGGGACATAGTGGCGTGACTGTTAAAGTAAATTGTAAGCAGAGTATTCCGTTTAGGAGTCCCTGCCTGCATTGTAGGGAAGTGGATTATTATAGTCTGGGTCTGCTAATGGCTCTATATTAAGTCTGGAGTTCACATAGCAAATGGACTGTTGCAATACACAGTGCAATGGCCTCTCCTAGCTGCCTTTAGCATTATGTAATAGCACAGAACAGAAGTGACCTGCAGGGTAGACACATCTTCCCCAGCGCTGGGCTCTGTGAGATGATGATATTTTTTCTGCTCTAGATTAGTGCAGAAAGGTCTTAAGTTTTATTAAATATGTAGGTTTGTGTAGGTATGCAAAGTACTTTTGTTTTTTGCTGTTGCACAGTGTGATACACTACTGTAGACATTGAATGGCTGAAGTACAACTGGAATAATGTAGAGTAATTCTTCTAGTTGGCAGCATTTTATGTTACATATACAGTATTTCACAAAAGTGAGTACACCCCTCACATTTTTTGTAATTATTTTACTTTTTCATGTGACAACACTAAAGAAATGACACGTTGCTGCAATGTAAAGTAGCGAGTGTACAGCTTGTATAACAGTGTACATTTTCTGTCCCCTCAAAATAACTCAACACACAGCCATTTAATGTCTGAACCAAATAAGTTAATCTTGGTCTCATCAGACCACAAGACATGGTTCCAGTAATCCATGTCCTTAGTCTGCTTGTCTTCACCATGCAGGCTTTCTTGTGCATCATCTTTTAGAAGAGGCTTCCTTCTGGGACGACAGCCATGCAGCCCAATTTTATTTTTTTGCGCTATAAACAAGACTGAAAATTTTGAAGAAAAACAAAGATTTTTTACTTTCTGCTATAATACAGATCAAAAAAATTATTTATATATATATATATATATATATATATATATATATATATATATATATATATATATATATATATATATATATATATATATATATATATAATTTTTTTGATCTGTATTATAGCAGAAAGTAAAAAATCTTTGTTTTTCTTCAAAATTTTCATTCAGGGGTGTACTCGCTTATGTTGCCAGCAGTTTAGCCACTTAAGGACCGCCTCCTGTAAATATACGTCAGCAGAATGGCACGGCTGGGCAGATGCACGTCATGTACATCTACCCAGCCGTGAGTCACAGGCGCTCCGGGACCATGGGACCTGCGGACCCGATCGCCGCTGGGGTCCCGCGATCGGTCCCCGGAACTGAAGAACGGGGAGAGCCACGTGTAAACACGGCTTCCCCGTGCTTCACTGTGGCGGCTGCATCGATCGTGTCATCCCCTTTATAGGGAGACACAATCTATGATGTCACTCCTACAGCCACACCCCCCTACAGTTGTAAACACACACTAGGTGAAACCTAACCCCTTCAGTGCCCCCTTGTGGTTAACTCCCAAACTGCAACTGTCATTTCCACAATAAACAATGCATTTTAAATGCATTTTTTGCTGTGAAAATAACAATAGTCCCAAAAATATGTCAAAATTGTCCGAAGTGTCCGCCATGATGTCGCAGTCACGAAAAAAATCACTGATCGCCGCCATTAGTAGTAAAAAAAAATAAAAAAAATGCAATAAAACTATCCCCTATTTTGTAAACGCTATAAATTTTGCACAAACCAACCGATAAACGCTTATTGTGATTTTTTTTTTTATACTAAAAATATGTAGAAGAATACGTATCGGCTTAAATTGAGGAAAAAAATTTTTTTTGTTTTCATATATTTTTATGGGATATTTTATTATAGCAAAAAGTAAAAAATATTGATTTTTTTTTTCAAAATTGTAGCTCTATTTTTGTTTATAGCTCAAAAAATAAAAACCGCAGAGGTGATCAAATACCACCAAAAGAAAGCTCTATTTGTGGGAAAAAAAGGACGCCAATTTTGTTTGGGAGCCACGTCGCACGACCGCGCAATTGTCAGTTAAAGCGACACCGTGCCGAATCGCAAAAAGGGGCTTGGTCCTTTACCTGCATTTTGGTCCGGGGCTTAAGTGGTTAGACATTAATGGCTGTGTGTTGAGTTATTTTGAGAGGACATCAAATTTACACGCTGTACACTCACTACTTTACATTGTAGCAAAGTGTTGTTTCTTCAGTGTTGTCACATGAAAAGATATAATAAAATGTTTATAAAAATGTGAGGGGTGTACTCACTTTTGTGAGGTACTGTAGTTACACATAGCTACATAGTTGAAAAAAGACACAAGTCCATCCAGTTCAACCAACACAGAGAGAAAAAAAATACACACAAATTGAAAACCTCCATATACAATCCTCTACCCACAGTTGACCCAAAGGAAGGCAAGAAAAACCCCATCAATAAAGTCCTTCCTGAACCCCAAGAGGCAATCGAATATTCCCTGGATCAACTTTACCTATACTATAAATATTAGTATCCAGTTATACTTTGCATTTAGGAAAGATTAAAACAATCTAATGAGCTGGCTAGAACCAGCTCTTGAGGGAGTCTATTCCACATTTTCAAAGCTCTTGCTGTAAAGAAGCCTTTCCGTAGTTGGAGATTAAATCTATTTTCCTCCAGACGTAAAGAGTAAAGCCCTGTACACACGATCGGTTTGTCTGATGAAAATGGAGCGATGGACCGTTTTCATTGGACAAACCAATCGTGTGTGGGTCTCATCGGTTTGTTTTCCATTGGTGAAAAAGAATAAAACATGTTTTACATTTTTCCTATGGATAAAAAAAAGATAATCTGTGTGGAAGTCCATTGGTCAATAATCCACGCATGCTCAGAATCAAGTCGACGCATGGTCGGAAGCATTGAACTTCATTTTTCTCAGCACGTCGTAGTGTCTTTCGTTACCTCATTTTGACACAGTCGGATTTTTGACTGATGGTGTGTAGGCACGATTGATGAAGGTCAGCTTCATCGTATATCCGACAAAAAAATCAATCGGATTACATTCCATCAGATATCCGATCGTGTACGAGGCTTTGGAATCATTAACCACTACTCTATGAATTCTGTCTTTTAGTCAGTTTTCTATCTATTTACAAACTGATTTTTTACAAGCCTGTAGACTTTACCTTGCACATTGGCCGTGTGCGGAACTGTGTCAAATTCTTTTGCATAATCCAGGTCTACCACTTCCACAGTCAATCCTTTTTGTCTAAAGTTTTACTTCCTCCATTAAAGATTTGTTTCACAACTTCTGTCTTATGAATCCATGCTGACTTCTGCTTAAAATGTGTTTTGTTTTGTTTTTTTCTGGCAAAAACTTGTCTATGTGGTCTTTTATTAAACTCTCCAGTATCTTCCCAACTATAGAAGTTAAACTAACAGGTCTATAGTTGGTTGGTAAAGACTTTGATCTCTTTTTAAATATGGGCGCCACATTGGCCCTGCGCCAATCCAGTGGCACTATCCCAGTCATTAAAGAGTCCCTAAAATTTAGGAACCATGTCTTTAAATGATAGAGCTCAATTCTTTTAGGATCCGTGGGTGGATGCCATCTGGTCCAGGTGCTTTATCCACCTTTATTCTGTCTAAATATTTCTGGACCATATCAATTTTGAGCCATTGTGGATCATTTGGGGCTGTGTCACTACCACCCCCATTATGCACATGAGCTTCCCCATGCTCCTTGTTGCACGTGTAGTTGGTAAAATAAGAGGACAAAAAAAAAAAAAAAAACGTATTCCAATAGTTTGGAGGGGGAAAAAGAAAAAATGGTAACTGACTTTTCTTATGTTTTCCCAGGATTGTATTCTGGAAAGTACGAAAACTTCTAGGAGGGAAGTTGAGGGTCCTACTCTCTGGCGGTGCCCCTCTATCGGCTGCTACTCAGCGCTTTATGAATATCTGCTTCTGCTGTCCAGTAGGACAGGGCTATGGACTCACGGAGACATGTGGTGCTGGCACCATTACTGAATGTAAGTGTGGACCACAAATGTTCCAAAATGTACCACTTTGCAAGGAAACCATAAGATGTACAAGATGAATTGTATACCATCTGTTTATTTTTCCTCTTACTTTCTCATTATTAATCATCACTGTCAAAGTTGGTTCTCTAGTATGATTCATGAAATATTCTAAAAATCCAAATGTCTCTGACAGTCCAATACTTATTCATTATAACATTGGAATTAATGGCAAGTTTTTGCTGCCAAGCTTCATAAAATAAAATCATAAGCAATGCTGTTTGATATACATCAATAATGCTATAACACTCAGATGAGGACTCTGAAATGATTAAAATTATTATTTCTCTTTCGTTCATAGACGGACACAGCATCCTTTGACCTTCGGGTTATGTTCTTCCTACCAGGAGATTTTAGGCAGAATTCCCACAGCACTCAAGGTGTTAAAACTTTCCCTCATGCCGCTCCTCCCAGGGGGCGTGGCTCCCCCAGGCATAACCCACACCCTGCTCCAGCAGCTTCAGTTTGTTTCTGCCTAACCGTCAGGAGAGTCAGGCTCTCTCTGGAGTCCTGGACTCTGGAGTTTTTTCTTGCAAATTTTTTTGCATTTTGCGAGTTTTTTCCTCGCTTTTTTATTCTATTTTTATTTTTGAATCCTGCGATTCTTCTATCAACAGCCGACTGGGTGACAGGCTGGGTCCTCGACCCTTGTAGTCCCCCCAGGTTCGGCCTTCGAGCGTGTGCCGGCCCTCAGCTCCGCTTTGGGACGTCCACGACAGGCCCCATTGCTCCAGGGGCGGCCGGGGAACTTCGGTTCTAGGGCACACATATGATCGGTCTCTATGGCCTTGTCACAGTGTGTCTGGCTGACAGCCATGCCGTTCGCGGACGTTGGTTCTGTCTGGGATACCTCCAGCCGGGTAGTCGCAGGACAGGTAAGTAGTGGCCCCTTACTCAGGTAAGTGGTCTGGCTGGAATGTTTTCCCTTGGGAGGTCGACTGAGGGTTTTCCCCTGCTTTCCTCTCTCCCTTATTCCTCTCCCTCCTTCCCCCTTTGGGTGACGGCTGTGCAGGGGGTTTTTTCCCTGGGGCTCATATTTTTTTCACTCGGGTATGGCTGGGGCTGTTCTGTGTCACTGCAGGGGACTGTGGTGGACATTCTGGGCATTTTTGTGTGTGCTGTGTGCTGTTTTGGTGTACTGTCATTTTTGGGTACACTGTCTTTTTAAAACTGCGCAACGGCGGCCATTTTGCCGGAGCCGCGCTTGTATTATTCGGCGGCCATTTTCTTGTGGCCGGCGCCGTTTTCAGCACTAGTTCGGCCTCTAGTGGCCGTTTCGGCGGGGAAAAAAGACCGCGAATCATCTGAGGGGACAGACGCAGCGCTGCAGCTTCTCCTCAGCACACACTTGTCCTTCACAGACCGCGCTGTACCAGGGGGGTGGTGAGTCTCAGGGGGCCCCAGACTGTGCTCTAGCGGCCGGGAGGTGACCTGTGGGGGACTTTTTTCCTGCCATTGGCAGTGGGGGTGACACGGCAGCTGCAATATGGAGCCTGAATCAGGCCCCTCATTCCTCACAATGCCGGAATTAACCCTTAGCGCCCCTCCCCCTGCCACATCTGTTGAATCGGTGTCGGCTGTCCTGGAGTCTTTTCTCACCAGGTTTGAAGCTGCCAGTGCTCGGTTGGGGGGTAAAAAGCGCCCCCCCCCAGAGGCTGTTTCTGGGGATATCTCTGACGCAGAATCGGATACCGCTGTTGCTGCTTCTGGTTCTGTCATGTCAGAGGATGCGGGCTTAACCCACATGGACAGCGAGGATGACTCTGCTGCGGAGTCTGCTGACAAGGAATTTGTTGGAGCTCTTATTACTGCGGTACGTGAGACTCTTCATTTAGAGGATGTGGCGGAGACACCAGCGGTGTCAGTCCCTTTTGGATTCCGCAAACCACCGCGTACCGCTAAGGTATTCCCTTGTGTTCCTTATTTGGACAATTTGTTGTATAAGGAATGGGATACACCGCAAAAGGCTTTTACTGTTCCTAAAAGCTTTGCTACCCGTTACCCCCTGGAGGAGGACTTTTTAAAAAAGTGGGTCACTCCTCCGTCGGTGGACCCTCCTGTGTCCAGACTGAGTAAGGCTACTACGTTGCCTGTGGAGGGGGCTCCTGCTTTCAAGGACCCCGCTGATAGGAGAGTGGAGGCCGTGGCCCGCTCCCTGTTCTCGGTGGTGGGTTCGGCGGTAAGGCCGGCTCTGGCCGGCGCCCTGGTTGCTCAGACGCTAACTGAAAGGGCGAAGCTCCTGCTGCAGGATCTGGAGGTCCAGGGTGCTTCCGAGTCCTCTAGGGACCTGGCTGAGCAGTTGATTCAGGGTCAGAAGTTTCTCTGTGAGGCGGCTATGGATTCGATTCCTTTGCTTTCCAGGGCTTCTGTCTACGCAGTGGTTCTGCGCCGCCTTATATGGCTGAAGTGCTGGTCGGCTGACCAGTCCTCGAAAAAGGCCTTGGTGGATTTGCCCTTTAAGGGCGGACGGCTCTTTGGGGCATCCCTGGATGACATCATTAAGGATGCCACTGGAGGTAAGAGCACCTTGCTCCCTCAGTCGGGGAAGGGTAAGGAACCTCGCCGCAAGCAAGGTCCTACTTTTACTACCCCTAAGCGTTTTTTTCGTGCGCCCAGCGCGGCTGGAAAAGGTCCGCAAGGGGCAAAAGCCCCTGCTGCCGGGCGTAAGCGCCCCTGGTTTAACAAACCAAACAAGCCTGCGGACAAGCCTGCTTCCGCATGAAGGTCTGCCCCCGCCCGGGTCTCGGGTGGGGGGACGGCTTCACGACTTCGCGGATCGGTGGAACTCTCTTCTGACCGACCGTTGGGTTTGCGAGGTGGTCGCCTCGGGGTACAAGATAGAGTTCCTCTCTTGTCCCCCAAACAGATTTTTTCCATCCAACCTCCAGCTTCCTCAGGATCGGCGGCTAGCCCTATCCGGGGCTGTCCAGGATCTTCTGGTCAGAGGGGTGGTTGTGCCGGTTCCCTCGCTGGAACGGTTTCGGGGGTTCTACTCCAATCTGTTCGTGGTTCCCAAGAAGGGAGGGGTTCGCCCTGTCCTGGACCTAAAGGCCCTCAACTCCTTTGTCAAGGTGCAGCGATTCAGGATGGAGTCGGTCCGTTCTATCATAGCGGCCCTCCACCAGGGGGACTTCATGGCGTCCTTGGACATCATGGACGCATACCTGCATGTCCCCGTTTGCACAAGCCACCAAAGGTATCTGCGTTTTGCGATCGGGGAGGACCACTATCAATTCGTGGCCCTCCCGTTCGGGCTGGCGTCGGCACCACGTGTGTTCACCAAGGTGCTCGCCCCGATCCTGGCCTTGCTAAGGCAGCGAGGGATCGCTATCGTGGGATACCTGGACGACCTTCTCCTGAGAGCTTCTTCAAGCTCAGAGTTAGAGGAGGACGTGTCCATCACGTGTCGGACTCTGCAGGAGTTCGGCTGGCTTCTGAATCTCAAAAAATCAGTGTTGGTTCCGTCCCAGAGGCTGGAACACCTGGGGCTGGTTTTGGATTCGGGGGAGGCAAAAGTGTTCCTCCCATTGGAAAAACTGCGGACCCTGCAATCTGCAGTGAGACAGTTGTCGACCCAGAAGTGGTCGTCTCTTCGCTTCTGCATGCGGGTTCTGGGTCTGATGGTGGCCTCCTTCGAGGCAGTTCCGTATGCCCAATTCCACACCAGGGTACTACAGAAGGAGGTTCTGTCACGATGGGACAGGGTCCCATCTTCTCTGGATCGCCAGATTCGGTTGAGCCATCTGGCCAAGTCTTCCCTGGCATGGTGGCTGACGTCTCCGGTGCTTCGGTCCGGGAAGTCTTTTCTTCCGTGCCGCTGGACAGTGGTCACGACGGATGCCAGCCTCTTCGGCTGAGGGGGCGTCTGGGGCACCCAGTCAGCCCAGGGGCGCTGGACTCAGGAGGAGTCCCGCCTGCCGATCAATATCCTGGAGCTCCGAGCGATCAAGCTGTGCCTTGTCAGGTGGTCCCTGGAGCTGCAGGGCCGTCCTGTCAGGATCCAGTCCGACAACGCCACGGCCGTGGCGTACGTCAATCATCAGGGCGGCACAAGGAGCTCGGCCGCGGCGATGGAGGTCGCTCACATACTTCGGTGGGCCGAAAGGTCCGTTCCGGCCCTGTCAGCGGTATACATTCCGGGAGTTCTGAATTGGCAAGCCGACTTCCTAAGTCGCACGACTCTGGATCAAGGGGAGTGGTCTCTCCACCCGGAGGTTTTTCAGATCCTGTGCCAAAAATGGGGCACTCCAGACGTGGACCTTCTGGCGTCCCGTCTCAATCGGAAGGTACCACGGTTTGTGGCCAGGTCAAGGGACCCGTGGGCAGACGCGTCAGACGCGTTAGTGGCTCCCTGGGGTCAATATCACCTAATTTACGCCTTCCCTCCTCTAAGGCTCCTACCCCGCCTGCTGCGCAGGGTGGAAGCCGAAGGGATTCCAACGATCCTGATCGCCCCAGATTGGCCGCGTCGCTCTTGGTACGCGGACCTGGTACGTCTGGTGGCAGACGCCCCCTGGCGCCTGCCTCTGAGGGAAGATCTCCTGTCTCAGGGCCCGATCTTCCATCCTGCTTTACGGTCACTGGCTTTAACGGCGTGGCTGTTGAGAACCAGGTACTGAAGGACCGGGGCCTGTCGGGCCCGGTAATCTCTACCATGATGCGTGCACGGAAGTCCACTTCTCGGAAAATTTATCATCGTACATGGAAAGCATACATCTCTATGTGTGAGGAGATGAAGTGGCACCCCCGTACTTACGTGGTGTCCCGGATCCTGCTGTTCCTACAGCGGGGAGTGGACCAGGCTCTTGCCTTGAGCACGATCAAGAGTCAGATTTCTGCTCTGGCTGTTTATTTTCAGCGTCCCGTGGCAGCGCACTCTTTGGTTCGCACGTTTGTGCAGGGGGTCCGGCATGTGGCCCCCCCGGTGCGCCCTCCGCTACCTTCTTGGGACTTGAACTTGGTCCTCTCGGCGCTTCAGCGTGCCCCCTTTGAGGACATTCGGGAGATCCCCTTGCTGACTTTGTCACAGAAGGTGGTCTTTCTGGTAGCTATTACCTCTATCAGACGAGTGTCTGAACTGGCGGCCTTGTCTTGCAAGGCCCCCTACTTGGTCATCCATCAGGATAAGGCGGTGCTGCGCCCGCGACCTTCTTTTCTTCCGAAGGTCGTTTCGGCCTTTCACATTAACGAGGACATTGTTGTTCCATCATTATGTCCTCAGCCGAAGAACCCGAAGGAAGCCGTTTTACATTCTCTAGATGTGGTTCGGGCCCTTCGAGTTTACTTGTCGGCGACAGCTCCGTTCCGGAAGTCGGACTCGCTGTTCGTGTCTGTGTCCGGTCCCAGTAAGGGCCTGGCAGTCTCGTCGGCCACCATTTCCAGGTGGATCCGACAGGTTGTGCTTCAGGCCTACGCCCTGAAGGGGCGGGCGCCTCCCTTTCGGGTCACGGCGCATTCGACCAGGGCGATTGGAGCCTCCTGGGCTTTCCGACACCAAGCCTCTGTGTTACAGGTGTGTAAGGCTGCGACCTGGTCGTCGGTCCACACTTTCTCAAAGTTTTATAAGGTGGATGTGAGTGCATCTTCTGATGCCTCATTCGGCCGCAGGGTGTTACAGGCGGCAGTTTAAGGTTGGAGTTCCTCCGTTGAGTAACTCCGGTTTTGTTTGGGGTGTAACCTGTTGTTTGCTGTGTTATTTTTCCCACCCCTCGTTTTTTTGACACTGCTTGGGGACGTCCCGAAGGTCAAAGGATGCTGTGTCCGTCTATGAACGAAAGAGAAAAAAGGATTTTTGTACTCACCGTAAAATCCATTTCTCTGAGTTCATAGACGGACACAGCACCCACCCCTCCTTGGTTTGTACTGCTTGTTACGAACTGAAGCTGCTGGAGCAGGGTGTGGGTTATGCCTGGGGGAGCCACGCCCCCTGGGAGGAGCGGCATGAGGGAAAGTTTTAACACCTTGAGTGCTGTGGGAATTCTGCCTAAAATCTCCTGGTAGGAAGAACATAACCCGAAGGTCAAAGGATGCTGTGTCCGTCTATGAACTCAGAGAAATGGATTTTACGGTGAGTACAAAAATCCTTTTTTTTATTTTTTAGACAGACTTCATTCTTGTGTTACCACAATCCTTATTAAAGACGTTAGTTTTTTATAGTGCCATTTATTTTTAATGGAACCCCAACACACTTATGGCCCGTACACACGAACCAGAAAATCGGACAAATTGAGTTTTTTTTTTTTTTTTTGTTTTTTTTTTTGTTTGTTTTTTGCATGCTAGTCGAAAGTTAAACGAAGTTAAACGAAAATCGCACGATCTGGTATCGTACAAAATCATTTTTCGTGCTTGTCCGATCGGATAATATCAGATAAAGTGTTATGATCGGCTCTCGAAAAGCTCTGTGTGAACGATCCATTTATCGTACGATCGTTTTTGAAAGCGGTATTTTTCTTTCAATTTTTTTTGCATTGTGTGTACAGGCCATAAGGCCTCACGCTTGTATTGCGGTACACTTTGTGCAGTTAACACTATAGTGTATTACCACGCAGCGGTCAAAAGAAGCGCACTATAGGCAAAAAGAACAAAAGCTAAATCGAACATAGCACATGTGATGTGCAGTGTATCAAGCATAGTAACAAATTCAAAAAGTGCAAAACAACCCTATTATAAGTTGAGGGTATTATAAGTTGAGGGTACAAATACCCTCAGCATAACCATGCAGTGTGTGTCCCACAGGAGAAATATTCAGGAAAAAAGCAATTGTAAAAAGTATCTGTTGCCAGTGCACTATGTGCTGTGGTCCACTGCATCAAATAAAGAGGCGCAGGTAAGTCCTTTGTGACCTAACCGGAATGCATCAAAGCATCACAATGGAGTTCTTGGGGCTCATTTATGCATGGTTATGCTCCCATCTCCAATGTTATTGGGTCCTTAAGTTTCTCTTTAAGAATGCACTAAACTATATAGCACAGAAATGTGAACCAGCTGTATAACAATTATGTAATTTCCACTTAAAATGGTTTGGAAAGCTGACAAGTGTGAAATGATCACAAAGGGGGATGGGGAAAATCTACTGGTAAACTAGAAAGCCCTTTTTTTTTTTTTTTTTTTTTTTTTTTGAGGCATGTTTTTAAATCTCAACTCCAGCCTTACCTTCAGTCTTGCAGTTTTTCAGCCTCCTATCCTGAAATATTTTAGTCAGATTTTACTGCATATTGTGAGCTTGCAGTGCACATTGTATGCTTTAGAAGCTGCAATCTCCCAGAGCCCACCTCATTTCCCAGCGGAGGGACCTCTGTCATCATCTATTCTTTGCCTTGGTGTTCCTGGTCTGCCCCTTTCATTCATTGGATTTCAGTTCTTTCAGCCATGAAGGGTCTGCATCGCATGCAGGCATGCCCTTGATTGATCTGCATGCAAATGCAGCTTGTTTAGCAACTTCTCCTCCAGGATGACACCCACCCATTAAGACATTTTGATATCTGCATAACTCCTCTAAAGAGCCGGGACAAAGTTTTCATCAAGGCTGAGGAGTATTGAGGCAGGGGAAAGTGATGAAACCTATGACCTGCCTGCATTGCATAAAGAAGCACAGAGACCTGCTGATGACGCCATCACTGGGTCTAAAATAAGGTTTATAAAGTAAAACCAGAAAAGGCTTTTATTTTTTATATAGAGATACAGATTATAGTTGGTGTAAAGGTTTTTTACCTTGGTCCAGCACTGTACACTGTGCAGCACCTCTTCTCTCCTTCTCCTAGCTCTCGTACACTTGGCTGAGAGCAGTGGGGGGCGGGGCCCAGCTGGGCTGTGTTTCTGAATAGACTCAAACCAACCGGCTCGGGAGCGAGAGACCACACGAGTTCCCCCATGGGTAGCGGCTTCCTATGGGGGTGCCATGCGGGAGGGAGGAGCCAGCGGGGGACCCAAAAACGGGAGAATCGAGGCTGCTCTGCAAAACCATTACCAGAGCAGGCAAGTATGACGTGTGTTTATTTTAATTAAAAAGTGATACTAAAGTGTTTGTTTTGTTTTGTAAACCAGCTTTAATAACCTTGTTTATGTTGCGGAAACTTGTTTTAATATGTTTAAGACCTTCGTATAGTCCAATTGAATTAGTTGTGTGGTATTTTTTTTTTTTTTTTTTTTATTAATTTTGTTTGTGCGTGGAAGATACCCACGTATTGCATTTAGTAACAGGGCTTCTCTTCTCTTTTAGTTTGGGACTTTAGTACAGGCAGAGTGGGAGCACCTTTGGTATGTTGTGAAATAAAGCTCAAGAACTGGGAAGAAGGTATGTGTGTTTTTTTTTTTTTTTTTTAGGTTGAAAAAATGTTTCACCTCTACATATGTACAGTATGGAGTGTCTGGGTCCATAAATGATGATGTATACTGTGGTGCAAGCATGTCATCACAGTTGTGACGGACCACACACACTCCTTGAAGGCATTCCCTGCATATGTTTAGCCAAAGTCTTCCCCCACTCCATGTGGTTCAAGCCCATTTGTGTAAAGCAGAATGCACCCATAGAGGTTGCAACTTATGTGCTTTTTGTCCTCAGGCCTAGTTTTCAGGTGTACATCGCTATGTATTACACACTTAATCAGTGCAAATTGGATGCCTGCAAGGAATGTCATTTTACACTGGCCACTTGGCACCATGTTAGGCTGGGTTCACACTATTGCGAATTGTATGTGGCTTACCCCACATCCAGTTTGCATAGCAGAAGATTGTGACTGGCTCTCTATGGAGCCGATTCGCACATCTGCGCAGTGGTTCTGGTGCGAATTGCACAAGAGACCTGTGCGTTTTTCGGACCGTTTCAGGTCCGAGTTCAGGCCAAAATTCAGGCTGAAATCGGACCTGAAACGGTGACTGGAGGCACGCCAGACTCCTGCTGTGAGCCGCTGTGTTTTCTAGTGTGAACCCAGCCGTGGGCTCCATTCACACAATGGGGTTGATTTACTAAAGGCAAATCCACTGTGCACTGCAAGTGCATTTGGAAGTGCAGTCACTGTAGATCTGAGGGGAAGATCTGAAATGAGGGGGAAGCTCTGCTGATTTCTATCATCCAATCACGTGCAAGCAAAAAATGCTGTTTTTTATTGCCCTTGCATGTCCCTCTCAGATCTACAGCGACTGCACTTCCAAGAGCACTTTCAGTGCACAGTGGATTAGTCTTTAGTAAATAAACCCCAATGTTTTTTTTTTTTCAAGCTGTTTGCAGAAATGCAGAACTTTTTTTTTTTTTTTTTTTTTTTTTTTAACATGGGTTCCTATGGAATGTATTTGTGTGCCTCTACATGTTTGGCGAAATGGTCAGGGACTTTTTTTTTTTTTTTAGATGCCGTGAACAAAGGAATTTTAAAACCCAAATCAAACTTAAAAAAAAAAAAAAAAAAACAGCACTGCAGAAACTCTGAAAAGCAACACCATTAAAAAGGATGTAACACTGTCTTTATGGTGGAGTTAAGCCTTTAAGTGAGGAGTTGATCCAGTGTTTTTAGATGAGCAAGTAATGGTCCTATATTGAATGTGATTTAGGAAACTCTGTACTTAAATGTTTGCGAGAATGTATGATATTTTGGATTTCAATGAAAGATAGTTTGGCAGGAAACTACTTTTGAAGATCATGAAAAGCTCAATTCCTGTGTGACATGTCATGTTATTCCTAAATGTGTTTTCTCATGATTAGGGTCAGCAGTTTTTCGATGTGTGAGGATTAATCTTTGTGGGAATAATTGCATGTTAATGTGACAAGAACTTGATCTTTTTATTTTATGTTGGTAAATAGTCCCTTGTGACATGTTCTGCTGCCTGACATGTTAACTGATCTCTTCCACAGGGGGTTACTTCAATACTGACAAGCCATTTCCCAGAGGAGAAATCTTGATTGGTGGACCTAATGTTACAATGGGGTATTACAAGAATGAGCTGAAGACAAAGGAGGACTTTTGTGTGGATAAAAATGATCAGCGCTGGTTTTGCACGGGGGATATTGGTGAATGCCACCCTGATGGCTGCTTAAAAATCATCGGTAAGGGGGTGTTTAAAGCGGAACTTCAGTAATTTTTTCATCTTTCCATCTATTACATTTTCTGCCCTTGCTGTTTTAACTTTGGATAGTAAATCTTTTTTCTCCTGCCAGTAAATACCTTATACAGCCCACTTCCTGTTTCTTGACTGGTAAAAAGCCTAGGCTTATGACATCATTCACAGCTCGCGCTCTCTCTTGTGAGCGTTTGCCAGGAAGGGGGGGGGGGTGTCATAAGAGGGCCAATGGGAGCTGCAGAGCTGGAGGTGTGTGTCTGTGTAAATCCAGGAAGTGAATAGGCAACAGCTTCAGCTTCCCACAGTTAAAATGGTTGCAGCCATTTTTCAGTGGAGGGAGATTTCTGTAGCATATTTGGCAAGTACAGGATATATAAAATAATATGCAAAGTGCTTGGGGGGGCAAGCTTCAGAATGGCAGAGGTTTTTTTTATTACAAATTATGTGAGCAGACTGCATTTCCTCTTTAAGATCAGAAGTTCCTGTTGTGGCTTTGGTTGAAAAATAGGTCTATAACAAATACTGAGACCTATGCGAGGGACCCCCTAATGCTGAAAGTTCTCCTATGTTGAGTTTTTTTTATTTCTCTTTCGTTCATAGACGGACACAGCATCCTTTGACCTTCGGGTTATGTTCTTCCTACCAGGAGATTTTAGGCAGAATTTCCACAGCACTCAAGGTGTTAAAACTTTCCCTCATGCCGCTCCTCCCAGGGGGCGTGGCTCCCCCAGGCATAACCCACACCCTGCTCCAGCAGCTTCAGTTTGTTTCTGCCTAACCGTCAGGAGAGTCAGGCTCTCTCTGGAGTCCTGGACTCTGGAGTTTTTTCTTGCAAATTTTTTTGCATTTTGCGAGTTTTTTCCTCGCTTTTTTATTCTATTTTTATTTTTGAATCCTGCGATTCTTCTATCAACAGCCGACTGGGTGACAGGCTGGGTCCTCGACCCTTGTAGTCCCCCCAGGTTCGGCCTTCGAGCGTGTGCCGGCCCTCAGCTCCGCTTTGGGACGTCCACGACAGGCCCCATTGCTCCAGGGGCGGCCGGGGAACTTCGGTTCTAGGGCACACATATGACCGGTCTCTATGGCCTTGTCACAGTGTGTCTGGCTGACAGCCATGCCGTTCGCGGACGTTGGTTCTGTCTGGGATACCTCCAGCCGGGTAGTCGCAGGACAGGTAAGTAGTGGCCCCTTACTCAGGTAAGTGGTCTGGCTGGAATGTTTTCCCTTGGGAGGTCGACTGAGGGTTTTCCCCTGCTTTCCTCTCTCCCTTATTCCTCTCCCTCCTTCCCCCTTTGGGTGACGGCTGTGCAGGGGGTTTTTTCCCTGGGGCTCATATTTTTTTTTTTTTTTTTTTTTTTTTTTTTTTTTTTTTTCACTCGGGTATGGCTGGGGCTGTTCTGTGTCACTGCAGGGGACTGTGGTGGACATTCTGGGCATTTTTGTGTGTGCTGTGTGCTGTTTTGGTGTACTGTCATTTTTGGGTACACTGTCTTTTTAAAACTGCGCAACGGCGGCCATTTTGCCGGAGCCGCGCTTGTATTATTCGGCGGCCATTTTCTTGTGGCCGGCGCCGTTTTCAGCACTAGTTCGGCCTCTAGTGGCCGTTTCGGCGGGGAAAAAAGACCGCGAATCATCTGAGGGGACAGACGCAGCGCTGCAGCTTCTCCTCAGCACACACTTGTCCTTCACAGACCGCGCTGTACCAGGGGGGTGGTGAGTCTCAGGGGGCCCCAGACTGTGCTCTAGCGGCCGGGAGGTGACCTGTGGGGGACTTTTTTCCTGCCATTGGCAGTGGGGGTGACACGGCAGCTGCAATATGGAGCCTGAATCAGGCCCCTCATTCCTCACAATGCCGGAATTAACCCTAAGCGCCCCTCCCCCTGCCACATCTGTTGAATCGGTGTCGGCTGTCCTGGAGTCTTTTCTCACCAGGTTTGAAGCTGCCAGTGCTCGGTTGGGGGGTAAAAAGCGCCCCCCCCCGGAGGCTGTTTCTGGGGATATCTCTGACGCAGAATCTGATAACGCTGTTGCTGCTTCTGGTTCTGTCATGTCAGAGGATGCGGGCTTAACCCACATGGACAGCGAGGATGACTCTGCTGCGGAGTCTGCTGACAAGGAATTTGTTGGAGCTCTTATTACTGCGGTACGTGAGACTCTTCATTTAGAGGATGTGGCGGAGACACCAGCGGTGTCAGTCCCTTTTGGATTCCGCAAACCACCGCGTACCGCTAAGGTATTCCCCTGTGTTCCTTATTTGGACAATTTGTTGTATAAGGAATGGGATACACCGCAAAAGGCTTTTGCTGTTCCTAAAAGCTTTGCTACCCGTTACCCCCTGGAGGAGGACTTTTTAAAAAAGTGGGTCACTCCTCCATCGGTGGACCCTCCTGTGTCCAGACTGAGTAAGGCTACTACGTTGCCTGTGGAGGGGGCTCCTGCTTTCAAGGACCCCGCTGATAGGAGAGTGGAGGCCGTGGCCCGCTCCCTGTTCTCGGTGGTGGGTTCGGCGGTAAGGCCGGCTCTGGCCGGCGCCCTGGTTGCTCAGACGCTAACTGAAAGGGCGAAGCTCCTGCTGCAGGATCTGGAGGTCCAGGGTGCTTCCGAGTCCTCTAGGGACCTGGCTGAGCAGTTGATTCAGGGTCAGAAGTTTCTCTGTGAGGCGGCTATGGATTCGATTCCTTTGCTTTCCAGGGCTTCTGTCTACGCAGTGGTTCTGCGCCGCCTTATATGGCTGAAGTGCTGGTCGGCTGACCAGTCCTCAAAAAAGGCCTTGGTGGATTTGCCCTTTAAGGGCGGACGGCTCTTTGGGGCATCCCTGGATGACATCATTAAGGATGCCACTGGAGGTAAGAGCAACTTGCTCCCTCAGTCGGGGAAGGGTAAGGAACCTCGCCGCAAGCAAGGTCCTACTTTTACTACCCCTAAGCGGTTTTTTCGTGCGCCCAGCGCGGCTGGAAAAGGTCCGCAAGGGGCAAAAGCCCCTGCTGCCGGGCGTAAGCGCCCCTGGTTTAACAAACCAAACAAGCCTGCGGACAAGCCTGCTTCCGCATGAAGGTCTGCCCCCGCCCGGGTCTCGGGTGGGGGGACGGCTTCACGACTTCGCGGATCGGTGGAACTCTCTTCTGACCGACCGTTGGGTTTGCGAGGTGGTCGCCTCGGGGTACAAGATAGAGTTCCTCTCTTGTCCCCCAAACAGATTTTTTCCATCCAACCTCCAGCTTCCTCAGGATCGGCGGCTAGCCCTATCCGGGGCTGTCCAGGATCTTCTGGACAGAGGGGTGGTTGTGCCGGTTCCCTCGCTGGAACGGTTTCGGGGGTTCTACTCCAATCTGTTCGTGGTTCCCAAGAAGGGAGGGGTTCGCCCTGTCCTGGACCTAAAGGCCCTCAACTCCTTTGTCAAGGTGCAGCGATTCAGGATGGAGTCGGTCCGTTCTATCATAGCGGCCCTCCACCAGGGGGACTTCATGGCGTCCTTGGACATCATGGACGCATACCTGCATGTCCCCGTTTGCACAAGCCACCAAAGATATCTGCGTTTTGCGATCGGGGAGGACCACTATCAATTCGTGGCCCTCCCGTTCGGGCTGGCGTCGGCACCACGGGTGTTCACCAAGGTGCTCGCCCCGATCCTGGCCTTGCTAAGGCAGCGAGGGATCGCTATCGTGGGATACCTGGACGACCTTCTCCTGAGAGCTTCTTCAAGCTCAGAGTTAGAGGAGGACGTGTCCATCACGTGTCGGACTCTGCAGGAGTTCGGCTGGCTTCTGAATCTCAAAAAATCAGTGTTGGTTCCATCCCAGAGGCTGGAACACCTGGGGCTGGTTTTGGATTCGGGGGAGGCAAAAGTGTTCCTCCCATCGGAAAAACTGCGGACCCTGCAATCTGCAGTGAGACAGTTGTCGACCCAGAAGTGGTCGTCTCTTCGCTTCTGCATGCGGGTTCTGGGTCTGATGGTGGCCTCCTTCGAGGCGGTTCCGTATGCCCAATTCCACACCAGGGTACTACAGAAGGAGGTTCTGTCACGATGGGACAGGGTCCCATCTTCTCTGGATCGCCAGATTCGGTTGAGCCATCTGGCCAAGTCTTCCCTGGCATGGTGGCTGACGTCTCCGGTGCTTCGGTCCGGGAAGTCTTTTCTTCCGTGCCGCTGGACAGTGGTCACGACGGATGCCAGCCTCTTCGGCTGGGGGGGCGTCTGGGGCACCCAGTCAGCCCAGGGGCGCTGGACTCAGGAGGAGTCCCGCCTGCCGATCAATATCCTGGAGCTCCGAGCGATCAAGCTGTGTCTTGTCAGGTGGTCCCTGGAGCTGCAGGGCCGTCCTGTCAGGATCCAGTCCGACAACGCCACGGCCGTGGCGTACGTCAATCATCAGGGCGGCACAAGGAGCTCGGCCGCGGCGACGGAGGTCGCTCACATACTTCGGTGGGCCGAAAGGTCCGTTCCGGCCCTGTCAGCGGTATACATTCCGGGAGTTCTGAATTGGCAAGCCGACTTCCTAAGTCGCACGACTCTGGATCAAGGGGAGTGGTCTCTCCACCCGGAGGTTTTTCAGATCCTGTGCCAAAAATGGGGCACTCCAGACGTGGACCTTCTGGCGTCCCGTCTCAATCGGAAGGTACCACGGTTTGTGGCCAGGTCAAGGGACCCCTGGGCAGACGCGTCAGACGCGTTAGTGGCTCCCTGGGGTCAATATCACCTGATTTACGCCTTCCCTCCTCTAAGGCTCCTACCCCGCCTGCTGCGCAGGGTGGAAGCCGAAGGGATTCCAACGATCCTGATCGCCCCAGATTGGCCGCGTCGCTCTTGGTACGCGGACCTGGTACGTCTGGTGGCAGACGCCCCCTGGCGTCTGCCTCTGAGGGAAGATCTCCTGTCTCAGGGCCCGATCTTCCATCCTGCTTTACGGTCACTGGCTTTAACGGCGTGGCTGTTGAGAACCAGGTACTGAAGGACCGGGGCCTGTCGGGCCCGGTAATCTCTACCATGATGCGTGCACGGAAGTCCACTTCTCGAAAAATTTATCATCGTACATGGAAAGCATACATCTCTATGTGTGAGGAGATGAAGTGGCACCCCCGTACTTACGTGGTGTCCCGGATCCTGCTGTTCCTACAGCGGGGAGTGGACCAGGCTCTTGCCTTGAGCACGATCAAGAGTCAGATTTCTGCTCTGGCTGTTTATTTTCAGCGTCCCGTGGCAGCGCACTCTTTGGTTCGCACGTTTGTGCAGGGGGTCCGGCATGTGGCCCCCCCCGGTGCGCCCTCCGCTACCTTCTTGGGACTTGAACTTGGTCCTCTCGGCGCTTCAGCGTGCCCCCTTTGAGGACATTCGGGAGATCCCCTTGCTGACTTTGTCGCAGAAGGTGGTCTTTCTGGTAGCTATTACCTCTATCAGACGAGTGTCTGAACTGGCGGCCTTGTCTTGCAAGGCCCCCTACTTGGTCATCCATCAGGATAAGGCGGTGCTGCGCCCGCGACCTTCTTTTCTTCCGAAGGTCGTTTCGGCCTTTCACATTAACGAGGACATTGTTGTTCCATCATTATGTCCTCAGCCGAAGAACCCGAAGGAAGCCGTTTTACATTCTCTAGATGTGGTTCGGGCCCTTCGAGTTTACTTGTCGGCGACAGCTCCGTTCCGGAAGTCGGACTCGCTGTTCGTGTCTGTGTCCGGTCCCAGTAAGGGCCTGGCAGTCTCGTCGGCCACCATTTCCAGGTGGATCCGACAGGTTGTGCTTCAGGCCTACGCCCTGAAGGGGCGGGCGCCTCCCTTTCGGGTCACGGCGCATTCGACCAGGGCGATTGGAGCCTCCTGGGCTTTCCGACACCAAGCCTCTGTGTTACAGGTGTGTAAGGCTGCGACCTGGTCGTCGGTCCACACTTTCTCAAAGTTTTATAAGGTGGATGTGAGTGCATCTTCTGATGCCTCATTCGGCCGCAGGGTGTTACAGGCGGCAGTTTAAGGTTGGAGTTCCTCCGTTGAGTAACTCCGGTTTTGTTTGGGGTGTAACCTGTTGTTTGCTGTGTTATTTTTCCCACCCCTCGTTTTTTGACACTGCTTGGGGACGTCCCGAAGGTCAAAGGATGCTGTGTCCGTCTATGAACGAAAGAGAAAAAAGGATTTTTGTACTCACCGTAAAATCCATTTCTCTGAGTTCATAGACGGACACAGCACCCACCCCTCCTTGGTTTGTACTGCTTGTTACGAACTGAAGCTGCTGGAGCAGGGTGTGGGTTATGCCTGGGGGAGCCACGCCCCCTGGGAGGAGCGGCATGAGGGAAAGTTTTAACACCTTGAGTGCTGTGGAAATTCTGCCTAAAATCTCCTGGTAGGAAGAACATAACCCGAAGGTCAAAGGATGCTGTGTCCGTCTATGAACTCAGAGAAATGGATTTTACGGTGAGTACAAAAATCCTTTTTTTTATTAACATTGCGCTGCTGCAAATAAAGCCTCTGTTTAATCAACTGCCATGAAGCTGCACATGTGTTCAGTTATGACACCAGCCATTGGATGGTTTTACATTTGGTTGAGAGCACAAGCAATGTGACCGTTACATTTCCGACACATGCCAGGAATGTAACGATTTTTCGAAAATGGTAAATCTATGGATTTAAAAAATGGGAGCAAAGCCGCGCCATAAACATAAATTATATCAATAATGATTGCCAGGGGTGTAGTGTCCATACACAAGTTTTAATCAGCATAGGTCACTCTTGAATCAGAACCAGTCCATATGAAGAGGTTGGTATAACTGTTTAGGCATAAATCATACAGATCTCGATTTGAAATTTCAGCAGATGAGGTCGAAGACATCCACACCACCAAAGTGACTGAACAAATCAAACTTAGTGAACCCTTCACCGGTAATGAGAGGCCGCTTACCAGAGGGTAAGCAAATTGCGCATTTGGCTATAGCCCAGCCGCGGCCTTTGTGTTCACAGGATTCCCCAGAGTCAGACAGCAGGAACCGCTCAATAGTATCAACATCCAATACGTCCAGTGAGAAAGTGGAAAAGAAGATGCACCATAGCGTAACTCCGTATCAATTAGGCATTTATTAAAACAGTAGATATACTTACAAACAAAGATGTAAAAACAGCATTAAGAACAAATGAAGCCGGCCGGCATACAAGGAACCCTCCTCCTTTGCGTGGTGACGTCACTGCGCGTCATTCCAGACGCGTTTCGTCATCAATAGGACGTTTTCAATGGGGTGGGGCATAGCAGTGATTCACCAGTTTTAAAGAGCCAAGCCCCATTGTGAAAAGCGGAGCAATAGCAGCAAAAACGCCATCTTAACTAAGGTAAAATTGCCCATAGTATGCGGTGCGGCGCTACACCGCTAGGCAGTAAGGCTACGTATTAAACTAATGACAGCCACCCTAGTTAGCATAAACATGAGGTCATGAAATTTATGTCTACTAATTATAAAACGTCAAGCCTCATTGCAGAGAGTGGGGCACTAGCGGCAAAAACGCCATCTTGACTGTGGTAAAAATGCCCATAATAAGCGAAGCAGCATTACACCGCTGGGCAGTAGGATAATATGTTAAACTTATAAAAAATAGCCATCTAAGTTACCAGGACAAGGAGGTTATAAAGTTAGGTTTACATAGTCGGACGGAAATATTAACCAAGGTGGCCTGGCACAAGTCACTTGTCATTGCATTCAGCCATTCCGAATGCTCTCTCTCGCCATCTGGAGTTCCGCTGCGGGAAGCACCATAAAAATTAGAGAAGTGGACCAGCTAGGGACGGGAGCTGGAGTCATTTAGGATACACTAACATGATATCCAACTTCACACAGCGCCCATAACAGGTGGATAATAAGTACGAACATGAGCCCATAGAGTCCAAACAACTGGCTCGATCCACCCAAAAAATAAGGAATAATACCATAAGTGGCTAAAATCCAAACAAAGAGCAAAGTAAATGCCCAATATACTAAGTTGGATATAGCCTAACACTAAAAATAAATAAGGGATATTTAAAGGATTGGTTATATGTATTACAGACAAATCCTTATCTATATCAGTGGAAACCTATCTGCACCAGTGAGGGACTATCTCACTCACCAATAGCAATAAGAACAGACCATCCAATTGATGCGTCTGTCATCCAGTGAAGAATGAACCCAGTAAGTGCGTCCAGCTACACTTCCCGTTGGGGTATAACTGTGATAAAGCTCACCAGAAGTGATCCTCATAGTATAGTATTTTTAATATGAATGCAAGTACACATAAAATCAAACAACTGTATAAAATACTTGCATTGAAGACTGCTGCCGACCCAGTATAGAGCAGTAGCATGACGTCAGCACTAGTATATCCTTCCAGACATGTTTGGCAGGGGACCCGATAATAGGAGAATTGGGACAGCTCTGTGCAAAATCATTGCACATAGAAGGTAATTATGGCATTGTTTAAAAAATTAAGAATTGTTGAACAGAAATTGGCAATGTGGTGTTCACTTTTTGAACTCATTCAGAAGTGCTGAAGTTAAAACTCATTACCTGTGCAATTCATTCGCTGTATATAATGGCCAATATACTCAGCACAAGTTGTATGAGAAGTAATGGGCAGGTTCCAGTGCTACAAACAATAGCAATCTGTCTCTCTGTCCATCTTTTTTGGAGAGACATCTGCTTGTCTATGGCTAGCCCTTCTACTAGTCTGATTAAATGAGCTGCAGATAGACTGCAGTTTTCCAAAGCCATTTGGTCCTTCAACAGCTGAATTGCTGCTGCCACATTATGAAGTTGATAAAGGAAACCTTGCCTCCTTCCTTAAAGGTACTTTTCTTTTGTTTTTAGCATGAAATATTAACTTCTGGCATATTACTGTTACTATTGGTTATTTGCGGAAACGTTAAGGTACAATTTTTCAGCGTTACCCTTCAATGCCTGTTAACAATATTATGCTTTCCAGTAGTCTGCGTACTACCAAAGAAGTAAATCGACTTTTATAATCTAGCAGCTCTTTTAGTACCTTGGTAATTGTATCTGATTTGTAGGTTGTACTGGTCATTACTAACATAACTGTCTATTTAATACACTGACCCACAGTTACTAAGCTTTTGTACTTCCACCCTTGGCTGCTAGTCTGCTTAAAGTCAATTTCCAGCATAAAGCCAAATACGCAGCTGAAATGCATGTATGTTCACTGTTTTACTTGCCAAAGGGTTTTTGATTCTCTACGGCCAGTCTTTTTTATTTTACACACATTTCCCCATTGTAACTTCATACAGGAGGCACAAAGTTCCTGGTTAACCACTTAAGGACTGCCTCCTGCACATATGCGTCGGCAGAATGGCACGGCTGGGCACAGGCACGTACAGGTACAGGTGGGTCGCACACGCGACGCGGTCCGAAGCTCCGTGGCCGCGGGATCCACGGACCCGATCGCCGGTCGGTGTCCCGCGATCGGTCACAGGAGCTGAACGGGGAGAGATGTGTGTGTGTGTGTGTGTGTGTGTGTGTGTGTGTGTGTGTGTATAAACACACCTTCCCCGTTCTTCACAGTGGCAGTGTCATTGATCGTCTGTTCCCTGATATGCGGAAAGACTATCAATGATTTCACACATCCAGCCCCACCCCCTACAGTTAGAAACACATGAGGTCACACTTGACCCCTACAGCGCCCCCCTAGTGGTTAACTCCTAAACAGCAATTGTCATTTTCACAGTAATCAATGCATTTTTATAGCACTTTTTGCTGTGAAAATGACAATGGTCCCAAAAATGGGTCAAAATTGTCCGATGTGTCCGCCGTAATGTCGCAGTCACGAAAACAATTGCTGATCGCCGCCATTAGTAGTAAAAAAAATTATTACTGAAAATGCCATAAAACTATCCCCTATTTTGTAAATGCTATAAATTTTGCGCAAACCAATCATTAAACGCTTATTGCGATTTTTTTTTTTTTCTTTTTCAAAAATAGGTAGAAGAATACGTATCGGCCTAAAGTTTTTTTATATCTTTTTTGGGGATATTTATTATAGCAAAATGTTAAAAATACTGTTTTTTTTTTCAAAATTGACGCTCTATTTTTGTTTATAGCGCAAAAAATAAAATGCGCAGAGGTGATCAAATACCACCAAAAGATAGCTCTATTTATGGGAATAAAGGACGCCAATTTTGTTTGGGAGCCACGTCGCACGACCGCGCAATTGTCAGTTAAAGCGACGCAGTGCCGAATCGCAAAAAGGGGCAAGGTCCTTAACCTGAGTATTGGCCTGGGTCTTAAGTGGTTAAGAAATTCATTGTTCAGCATTCAGCTTCTTCTGTCACTTCTCCACCTCCAACCTCTTCATTGGACAGTGAATCTGCATAACCACTGCTGTTCAATGACCCAAGACGTAGTAATGTTAAACCAATGCATCTTACTGACTTGCAAAGATTCATTTAACTTGGCTGGCAGGCTACAACTCCCGATAAACTCTCACTTCTAGTCTTTGTGGAATTGGGGGTTTGTGTATTTCTGGAACAGGTAGTCATAGACGGCAGTAAAAACATAGAATTAATAGCCCTACTTTAGTTTACTAAATGCATGTTTTTGCTTTTATTGTTGTCCATGTTGGAGAAAATTCCCATCACTTCCTATCCTGACAATGTCAGTAGAAATCTCCCCAGTAGGGACACAATGGCACTAAAAATGTAGCAGAGGTTGTAACTATTTCTTTCTCAATCCAAAGCAAAACGAGATGTTATGACGGATTGCCTGGATGCATAAAGGCAGAATTTAGGGGCCAGCAGCCATCTTTAATGGGAGCGAGTGCTCATGCTCCCATTGATGTAGTAGAAAAGGCTCCAAAGAGACCCTTTTTAAAAAAAGATCTTGGTCTTAGTGGTTTTCTGTGTAATATAATCTCTCCAGCCATAAAGTCAATATTTTACACTATTAGATATTTTAAATGGTTATTTTTTAGACAACATTATTCTTGCAAAGTTAAGTTTACACAATGGCTTTCTAGAACATTGTTTATATCTGGGTCCAAACACCTTGCTTTTTTTGATTCAATCTCTAGATTTCCAGGCAGGAAAATTGGCACCTTCAAGCCTAAGTTTACCTAAAATAAAAACCGCACAAGGGACATTACTCCTCTTCACTGACGTGTCCCTTGTGCTTATGTTCCCCCTTTTGCGGAACTCTTCTTCCTCCACCGATGTCCCCCTACCTTAGCGATGTGATTGTTGGTTGTGGAGGAGGTTATAACAACAAAGGCGCTTTATCAGAGTGCCCCAACTATGCCTGCCTTTTCTGCCCGGAAAAAGAAACGCATTCTATGAATGGGGGACAGGTGGATGATAGGTCCCCCCCCCCCCCTCCTATCATAGATTGTGTTTCATGCATAGAAGCTATAATAGCGGTTTCTATGAACAAAGTATCTGGGCAGTAAGGGCAAGCGGACTCTTCATAAATGCCTGTCAGTCTTTGTTCATTTCCACTGCAGCAGATTATGGTGGGGATTGGAGGAAGATTTCAACAAAAGGAGGACGGCAGGCAGCACAAGGGACATATATCGCTGAAACAATGTCCTTTTATGTTTTTTTTTTGTTTTATTTTTTCTTCTAAACTTAAGCTTTAATAGCTCTCATTACCACACATGTGAGAGACTGCCTACCTGACAGGTTAACCCTGTGGGTAGAGGCCACCCATCAGGGTTCCAGCCAGAGGGGAGAATTAGGAGTTTAGATGTACAGAAACCTAGTTTATGATCTGCACTGATCTAAACAAACGACTATTTTATATAACACCTGTAAAGTTTATAGGCCAAATTCCTTTAATTCAAGTAAAGCCTTTATTGTGTGTTCATTAGCTATTTACTGTCTGCAGATGATTGTACTTTTATAGACTTTATATCATTGCAAGGATGGTTTGAGGACCATTATATTTTTTTATTTATTTTTTTAGACCGGAAGAAAGACCTGGTGAAGCTCCAAGCAGGGGAATATGTTTCACTTGGGAAAGTGGAAGCTGCGTTGAAGAACCTTTCCATTGTGGATAACATCTGTGCATATGCAAACAGGTAAGTGCAGCGACCTGATTGATTTTTTTTTCCTGCAGTTGACATTGAGACCTGGTTCACACTGGGGCGACACGATAGGCGGCTCAGCCGCCTGACGTGTCGCGTCCCATTCAATGCAATGGAACCGTTCTAATAGGAGCGACGCAAGTCGCTCCGACTTAGAAAAAGGTTCCTGTACGACTTCAGGGGCGACTGCATTGACTTCTATACAGAAGTCGTTTTGCAAATCGCCTCTGAAGTCGTCCTCAGGACGACTTGCAGAGTCGCCCCCGAAGTCGTGCCGCTGCTGTGTGAACCGACTCTGAAGGAGTGGACATTGAAGAAATTCAGGAGTAATCTGACCGAGCTCTGCCACACTGCCAGGCAGGGAAAATTTATGAAATCAATGGGCAGCGCCGGCAAAGTGACGCTGATGCCCCCAACGCCTGGGTGTGAAATTAACCTTAAAGTGAGAGATTTTTTTATCCATTAGGAGGGAAGGTTACTACATCTTGTAGTAATTTTTTTTTTTTTTTTACTAACTTTCAGACTCAATATTTAGAATTGCCTGTCTTTTGTGAAAAAAAAAAAAAAAAAAATTGCCTGTCCTTCTTTTTTTTTTTTTTTTTTTTCCTACCTTTTATGTAGCGTTGTAAATTTGATTATTCATACACATTTGGAAGTCACTAAACCCACATCATAAAAAACTATCAAATGCTGTTCGTACTCACGAAGAGCCCTTTCACGCTAACAGCGCTGCCACATTAGCGGTAGTTTAAGCTGCACTTTACCGTTGTTTTAGCTGAAGAAAGAGTTAATGGCACTCGTGTCGCGCCGAAGCGATTTGCAAGCACTTCGACAACGGTGCCCATTCATTTCGGTATACACTGCTCCTCCACTACCCTAAAGATGCTGCTTGCAGGGATTTTTTTAAAGTCCTGCCAGCGCAGCGCCCAAGTGTGAAAGCACTCAGGCTTTCACATTGGGGTGGCAGGGGACCATTTTTCAGGTGCTTTACAGGCACGATTTTTAGCATCTGAAAAAATGCCTTGTGTGAAAGGGGTCTAGGAGAATTCTTTTCTGTAGTCTACAAAAAAAAAAACCTGCTGCTCACCATCTCCATGTTCTGTTCATGTCCCCAATTCAACTAGGGATTTTGCAGCTGTAGTGTCAACTCTGCACATGCTCAGTTTTCAGTGAGTTGCCAAGCATTCCCTCACTATCACATCTGAGCAGCCCATGGGACTATAGAGTCGCACATGTGGGCATATGCATAAAGGTAAAAGACAGTCCACTCCTCCATGCCCGCTAAACACAATGAGGGTTGGATATTGCATGTATATTGATTGAGGCTTCACCTTACTCTTATTCTAAGACATAGACTGGAGGTGAGTGATGCAGCCTGTGAAATCTACCCACCCCATGTTGCTTTCACAAATAATAAAGGTTTAATTTTATATATATATATATATATATAATTTATTGTATGCCAATTTAAAACTGTTTGTTATAAATTAATTATTTTACTCTGTATTCCAAAGGCTTTTTTTTTTTTTTTTTTTTTTTAAAGTATGTGACCAGCAGCAGAGGACTAGAAGCTCCTCCTGCTTAAATTTCCCTGCAGTCAAGCTCGGAAAGAGCTGGGTCATATGACAGCTGTCTATAGATTGGGGGGAAAAGGGTGTGTGTGTGCGTGTGTGGGGGGTTAGTAAAATGAGTGCTATCATCCACATACAAGAAATAGTAGGGATAATGTAAATTAAACAATGTGTGTATCACTTTGAAACAAAGTTTAATCCATACTAGACCCAAATGTCTGAACATGGAAAACCCTTAATCTCTGAAATAGTTTTGTGTAGAACAGCTAACTTTGTGCAATAGAATGTTGGTTAAAAGTCATCATCGCAGTGCAGGGTTGTTGGAAGCTCGATAGCCTGGGTGGATAAACAGATTGTCTAAGGCCAAATGTTAACATGAACTGATGTTCACATAGCAGTGACAGCTTCCGTGCTCTCTGTCACGACTTCCACGGTGTCTGGCAGCAAGATGCTCATATACTTCCTGTCTAATAGTTTGGGAGAGGAATCCTCAAACTGTGCTGGGTGAAAAGTGTATCAGCAGCTTAGTGACTCATTCTAGTTGTATCACAGAACTCGCAAGCATCAACGCTGCTGTCACCGTGACCATTTCTGCTGCTTTCCTTTTCAACACAGTGTGCATTTAGGACTATGATGTGTGTCTGTGCAGCCTTTCTGGGGCAGGGTTATTTCTGCACGCATTTCGTGTCCATGTGTTATTGCCCAGACCAGGTTCTAGCTCATTATGCAGTACAAGAATAAGGCTGCATTCACACCTGAGCGTTTTGTTGCCTGAAGTGCGACGCCCCAAAACGCTAGAGAGGAAAAAATACATTATTCACTATGGAGATGGTTCACATCTCCACTACAAAACGCCTGAAGCCCGAACAAGTTCTGGACCCTTTTTTTGTCGCTCGAATTTGGGCGTTTTACATTGGTGACCCTAGACCTGTACAAAATCGCGGTAAACGCCATATTTTGTCGCGGCAAATCGTGGTAAAAAATGCAGCGTTTTGTCGCGGCAAATCGCGGTAAAAAAACGCTGCAAAACCATACGCTCAGGTGTGAATGCAGCCTAAGGGTATACCTAACCTTCAATACCAAACCATGGAGAAACTGGGAGGTTTTAGGCAGCACTAAACCTTGGTTATTCAGATATAATTTTCAATATCAAATATGCACATTCTTATTGTGGTCAAATGTGATTATAAACATGTGCAGTAATGGTCTAATCTTCACCAATTCATTGCAACAAAAAAAGAATATCATGGAAGTAACTTTTTTTTTTATTTAAATCCATCTGTTACTTTTTCTACTGTTGCATAGTTACATAGTTAGTTTGAAAAAAGACACAAGTCCAGCTAGTTAAAAAAAAAAAAAAAAATCTATATCGTACAATCCATATACACAATCCTTCACCCACATTTGATCCAGAGGAAGGCGAAAAACCCCAGCAAAACATGAACCAATTGTCTACAGCGCTGAAAAATTCCTTCCTCATCCCCTGAGAGGAAATCTGATATTCCCAGGATCAACTTTACCTATAAATGTCAGTATACAGTTATATTGTGTACATTTTAGGAAAGAATCCAGGCATTTTTTTTAAAGCAAACTTCTGAGCTGGCCAGAACCACCTCTGGAGAGAGTCTATTCCACATTTTCACAGCTCTTACTGTGAAGAAACCTTTCTGTATTTGGAGATTATCTTTTATTTATTTTTTTCCCTCTAGACGTAGAGAGTACCCCCTTGTCCTCTGTAATGACCTAAAAGTAAATAACTCCACACCAAGTTTACTATATATGTATTTATAATGAATGAAAAATGAATGAATGAATGAATGAATGAAAAACTTATATAGCGCGGCACATGCGAACTGAATCGCCTCTGGGCGCTTGTTGTTAGTGTCTCATGCCTTTCAGAAAAGCAGGGTTTTGATCTGCCTTCTGAAAGACAGGTGGTTTTGCTCCAACCGAATGCTGGTTGGTAAAGCATTCCAAAGCCTGGGGCCCTGGAAAGCAAACCTTCTTTCTCCTTTGGACTTGTATTTGGTTATAGGAACCTTGACCAGATTTTGGTCGGTGGAACGCAGAATGCGGCTGCAATTGTGCGGTTTGATCTTGTCGCATAGATATCTAGGAGCCTTCCCATGGATGCACTTATGTGTCAGGCAGAGTGCTTTGAATGCAATTCTGTCTTTCACTGGCAACCAGTGAAGGGTTCTCAGCGAAGGTGAGATTGATTCCCAAGATTTTTTCCCAGTCACCAGTCTAGCGGCCGTATTTTGTACGACTTGGAGACGAGCGATTTGGTACTTGGGTAGCCCGAGGTAAAGGGCATTTGCATAGTCCAGTCTGGAATTCACGATAGATCCCACCACGACTGCTACGTCTTCTTTGGGAATAAATGGAATCAGTCTGCGTAGTAGGCGCATCAAATGGTGCGCCCCGCTGACTACTGACCCTATTTGTGCGTCCATTGTCATGAAGGTGTCAAACGTGACTCCCAGACTTTTGACTTTGGAGCTAGGGGCGATGATTTGTCCCAGGATGGGAGATGGTGTCCAGTTTGTTGTCGGTGATTTCTTCCGACTGGCATCGAAGATAAAGAGTTCTGTTTTAGCACTATTGAGTTTGAGATAACTCTTAGTCATCCAGTTTTCTATTGAAGAGAGACAATTCTCTAAACTTAGATGATGATCCTTTTTGTGGCAGATGCGAAAATACAACTGCGTGTCGTCTGCATAAGAGTGATAAAGTAGTTCATGGCTACTGATAATATCAAAGAGAGGACGAAGATAGATATTAAACAGCACTGGTGATAAGGGGGATCCTTGGGGGACCCCACATGTCACCGTGCGTTTTTCTGACGTGAAGGATCCCAGTTTCACTGTTTGTGATCGGTTTCCTAGAAAAGAGGAGAACCATGGTAAGGCATCTTCTGAGACTCCGGCGACTTCTGTTAGTCGTCTCAGTAGCAATCCATGGTCTACTGTGTCAAAAGCAGCGCTTAGGTCCAGCAGAACCAGGAGAGATGATTCTCCTTCGTCTGCGGCCTCGAGCGCATCGTCCCATATTTTCAGTAAGGCCGTTTCTGTCCCGTGTCCGGGACGGAACCCGGATTGAAATGGATCGAGTAGGTTGTGGGTGTCCAGATGCTGTTGCAGCTGATTTACCACCACTTTCTCCATTATCTTGGACAGAGAATTTAGACTTGTTATGGGACGGCGGTGAGTTGGGTCCATAGGATCCAAATTAGGTTTTTTCAAGATCGGCAGGATTGTGCCCTCTTTCAGCAGGGAAGGCACTATGCCTTCCTTAAATGACTGATTTATAAGCTGCGTGATCGGAGGCGCCAGGATGTCGGCACATTCCTTCAGTAGCTTGGTGGGAATGATGTCATTCGGTGCTGTGCTGTCGCGCAGCAGGCCAATGAATTTTTTTGTTGTATCGATGGAGATGGGTTCCAAAGTGAACTTAGTTGATTGTAGAGGCGTTCGGTCGTTGTTTTGATTGAAGACGGGGCTGAGTGGAGTATTGTTTTGCCGAATACTTACCCGAATTTTCTCAATTTTGTCGATGAAGAAATCCGATAGTTCATTGCAGAACTCTTGGGTGTCTGAAGTGGGGACTTCTAGACATCCAGGATTCATGGTCTGGGTGACCATCCTGAAGAGTTCGCGAGGGCGATTCAGTGCGCTGTTAATCACCCTGGAGAAGTGAAGTTTTTTGGCTTTGAAAATTTCCTTGTGATAGCGCGTAGTTACTGCTTTGTAGATGTTGAGGTGGTCTTCTGACGGACTTCTTTTCCAGGAGGCTTCCGCCCTTCTGCGCTCTTGCTTCAATAGCGACAGTTGGTTATTGAACCAGCTGGACTTATTTTCCCGGCTGCGAAGTTTGCGCTTTGGTGCTGCTAAGTCGGCTGACTGTAGCAGAGCTGCATTAATGGCATCCAAAGTATCTGAGGCTGCTAGCTGAGGAGGAATAGCCCCAATACAGTTTCCCAGGGTAGATCTGAAGAGTTCCGAGTGGAGCTTCCTCTGAGATCTAGCCCAGTGTATTGTCACCGGCTTGGGTACTTTCATGACTAATGGAGTTCTGGGGATTATGAAGCTGATTGCATGGTGGTCTGTCCATGGCAAAGGTTCATTTCCCACAATATTAATTTTCAGATTTTGTCTGAAAATTAGGTCGAGTGTGTGACCTGAAGCATGCGTTGGTCCGCGTATAAGTTGTTGAAGTCCAAATCCTTCCAGGTGGTTGATGCAGGCATCCGCGATGGGATCCTGTGAGGAGTTAGCCCACAAATTGAAATCCCCGAGCAGCAAAAGATGATTACCGCTAAGGGTGTAGGTGGAAATGAACTCCGTTAATGCTGATATCAACTGCGATTTGGGCCCAGGGGGCCTATAGCAGAGGAGAATATGAACGGTCTCCTGAGAATGAGCTTGAAGTTGAAGCGTAAGGGTTTCCATGAAAGGAAGAGGATTTTGAAGGACCGGTTTAGTGATTGCAATATGCGACTTATGAATCACCGCCAGTCCTCCTCCCCTTTGCCCTATTCTATTTTCCGTTAAGATGCGATAGTTTGCTGGCACCAGTTCTCCGAGAATGGTGTTGCAATCGTCTGACAGCCAACTTTCCGTGATAAAGAGGCAGTCTAGATCGTATTGTAGTAAGAAATCATGGATTTCTGATCGGTGTTTAACTGCTGATCTAGTGTTAAGCAAAGCACATGATATGTGCTTGAGCTGTGTTGAATGATTGAAATATTTGATGATCGATCGATGATCGAACCTCAAAAGTTGATCTGATTTTAAGGTTATTGTGGTGGCGGCAGGCAATGTAGTAGCGAATTGTCTCAGACCCCAAATGGTTTCTGCAGAGTAACGCAACTTAACCATTGTTGCCAGTCACCAAGGGCTGGGGTGCGGGCGTAGGGTGAGAGAGGATTCGAGAATCCTAGCTCAAGGGAAAATGGGATTTTATTTTTGGTCCAGAGGAAGGCAAAAAACCCTGGGCAAGCTGGCCAATGTGCTGCGGCAGGGAAAAAATTCCTTCCTGATCCCTAAAGGCGATCGGCTCAAAACCCTGGATCAAAAGACTAACGGCTTGTGGAGGGGAAAAAAGGGGGGGGGGGAAGCTGGGTGTCACTGCTGCTGGGTGTACCAAAATAATGGCTGCCAGGCAAAGCACAGGACCCGGGCTGGGGGGGGGGGCTGTCAGCTTGGTAAAAATGCTATTTACCGATAAAGTTGCTGAGCAGGGGGCCTCTGGGGGTGTGGGGGTGAATATCCAGAGCAAACTGTGCTTAGGAATTAAGTGTAAGGAGAAAAAGAGCGGCGCGCCGGTAGGCCGCGGCTGAAGCCGCGGACTTTCCTAAGGTGCGGCGGCCGCGAGAAGGAGCAGGCCGGCGCGGGGGTGAAAGAACACCCAGAAACGCCGGAAATACACCCAGGGGGGGTGATTTGGGACCACCACAAAGTGGGTGGCCGTGCGGGCGATAGATGCCGGCGAGAGGTAGTATGGAAAGCCGCAGTGTGGGGTCTGTGTGACGGCTGCCCTGATAAGGACGGCCGTCAGTGGATCCCCAGGATGTCAGGCCCTGAGATGCAGGGTCTTACCTGCGGAAGAGAGGAGTCCTCGTGGAGAGCGAGATGCTGGTTCCAGGTTCCAGGGAGCTTGTTTCATGGAGCGTCTAGCCTAGCAGCTGCCTAGCCTCTGACTGCCAGGTCTGGGTGGAAGCAGGCTCGTATGCGGAAGGTCCGAAGCGCCCTACTCCACCGCTGACACTGACTGACTGATCTGACTGACACTGATTAGTGCTGATTAGTGCTCCCTGGTGTGGAGAAAACCTCTCCACACCAGATGTTGATCATATCCTCCCTTGATCTTCTCAAGGGAGAATAAATTCAGTTCCTCTAATCTTTCCTCATAGCTGAAATCCTCCATGCCTCTTATCAGTTTGGTTGCTTTTCTCCGCACTTTCTCCAGTTCCCAGATATCCTTTTTGAGAACTAGTGCCCAAAATGGAACTGCATATTCCAGATGAGGCCTTACTAATGATTTGTACAGGGTACTGTATTTTCTCTTATCTTCCATGGACGGAAACAACCTTCTGAAGTCTTGACAAGTGGGTTATGTTCTTGTTCACAGGAGAGGACTAGGCAGAAACATGTTAGATAATTAAATACATGTTACTTTAAGTAGTTGAACAGCCCCACCCAGGGGGGCAGTCCCTCCGGACATAACTCTCCTCCCTGCAGCATGCAGCCTTAGTTTTTTTTTTCTGCCTAGCCTAGAAGGACGTATGGCTCCCTTTGGGCCCAGCACCCTGAGACATTTTTTATAAAAATTTTTTTCTTTATTTTATTTCTTTGAGAATCTTCTATCAACTGCCGGCTGAGAGACAGGCTGGATATATAGATCCTTGTAGTCTCCTCAGTCCGGCCAGCGAGCGTGGGCACACCATTGCTAAGGGCTGGGTCTGCCACGACATACCCCATGACTCCTGGGGTGGCCGGCGAGCTTTTGCTCCAGGGTCCACACATGACTGGGCTGTGGTGTTGTCTCACTCACAGTGGACCGGGCCGACAGCTACTCCAACGTGGTTGTATGCCTGTCAGGAGTGCGTTAGTGGGTCCTCGCATGGACTGGTAAGTACAGTCCTTGCCTCCTCGGCGGGTCGGTACGGCTGGGCATTCCTGGGGTTAAGGGGTTCTCCTTTCCCTGCTCTCTGTCATGTTTCCCTTTGCTGCTCTACTGCTGCCTGGACCTGTGGGGGGGGCTCTTATTCCCACCAGGGGACTGTAGGGTGTCTGGGCCTGTGTTTTTTTCTTTGGGTGGTGTTTTTACCTCAGGCCCCATTAGGCCTTCTCATCCACGTCTCGGTGTTTTGCCGCCATTTTTTTGTAGTCTGCTGTTTACATTGGGAATTCCCATTAGCGGCCATTTTGTTGTGGTCACGCTATGGCGCAGCTTGCTATTGCGGTCGGCCATTTTACTGTGGCCATGTCCTGTTCTCTGAGGCGCCCGGCCATTTTGGATGTGGTTTTGGCCTCTAGTGCTGGCTTCTACAGCGGCGCAGCAAAGGTCTCCTTGCGGTGTTTTACCTCACAGCTTTACCTCACAGGCTTTTCCTCACACACATACGCTGTGCACTGAGGGCGGGCAGCGGCGCTGAACAGTCTCTTCCTGGGTTGGTGAGTCCCCTGGGTAACCCTCCGGTCAGTGCAGCAAGGTGGGTGGGCTTTTATTCAGGTCTTGAATAGGTCCCTGAGAGCTGTCTGGTTATGGAGTCAGTATCTGGTTCTTCTTCCCCAAACATGCCAGAGGTGGCAGCTGGTGCTCCTGCGGTTCCCATGGACAATTTGTCGGTAGTCATGGAAACATTTGTTGCCAGGGTGGAAGCTGTGTGCGTGCGTATGGGGGGTAAAAAGCGCCCCTCCTGCCACCCCCTGGGCAATGCTCTTAGACCAGGAACTGCGGCTCAGGTCCCTGGTTCTGTGTTGTCTGAAGATGTTGACCAGGACCTTCCTTGTGAGGAAGACTCCTCCCTTAAGCTGGATAGTGCAGCTGAGGCATCCTCTGAGGGCTCTGTCTTTTTTGGGTCACACAAATCAGACCGCTCCTGTGAAGATTTTTCCTTATGTGTCCTTGTTTGACAAGTTCATTGATAAGGAATGGGAAAAGCCGCAGAAATCCATTTCGTAGTTCCTCAGCGCCTGGCGGTTTGGTACCCCTTTTGAGGAGAGCCTCTTGAAAAAATGGGCTTCTCCGGTAGCCCGATTAAATAAGGTGACCACTCTCCCTATAGAAGGGACCCATGCCTTCAAGGACCGTATTGATAGGAGGTCCGAGGCACTGACCCGCTCCATGTTTACCATGTTGGGGTCTGCATTGTGGTTTATTGTGGCTGCAACCCTGGTGTCTCAGACACTCACTGAATGGGCAAAGGTTTTGCGCCAGACTGTGGAGGAGCACCAACTCCCTCCCGAATTTATTGGACTGGCTGATCAGTTGGTCTAGGACCTTGTATATGTCTGTGATGCTACACTAGATGCAGCCCCCTTAATATCCAGAGCTTCTGTTTCGGCGGTGGTTTTGCGCAGCCTGATTTGGCTGAAATGCTGGTCTGCTGACCAAGCATCTAAAAAAGCCCTGGCTGATTTGCCCTTCAAGGGTGGGAGGCTTTTTGGCACCTCGCTGGATGACATTATCAAGGATGTCACTGGGGGTAAGGGCACTCTCCTCCCTCAGTCCACCATGGGGAAGGAGCCGTGCCATAAGCCGTGTCCTTAGTTTCCCACTCGGAAGCGATATTTCCGTCAGTCAGGTCCTGTGGGTAAACTTTCCCAGGCCGACAAGGGCTCAGCTGGGCGACAAACGTTCCTGGGTGCGTAAGCCGAACAAGCCGACACCCAAACCCGCCAATGCATGAAGACTTGCCCCCTCCCGACTCATGGGTGGGGGGACGGCTTTGCAAGTTCACAGCTCGGTGGACCTCCCTGCTCTCTGACCAGTGGGTCTGCGAGGTGGTTTCTTTACTATCCACCGAACATATTCTATCCAAGTCTCCCTCTCCTTCCGGCTCGTCGGTCTGCCCTGCTAGGGGCAGTGCAGGACTTGCTAAGTTGTGGGGTAACTTTACCTGTTCTGCAGGACGATAGGTTTCAGGGATTTTATTTGAATCTGTTTGTGGTCCCGAAGAAGGACGGGGTCTGTCCAATTTTGGACCTCAAGGCCCTAAATACCTTCGTGAGCGTGAGGAAGTTCTGCATGGAATCCATTTGCTCGGTGGTGGATGCGCTCCATTCGAGGTGGTACCGTATGCCCAGTTCCAAATCTCCTTTGTCTCTGGATCGTCAGATTCAGGTAAGCCACCTAGTCAGTCTCTCTGAATTGGTGGCTGAGATCCCCGGCTCTTCGGTCCGGGAAGTAATTTTCTTCCCTTCCAGTGGACGGTGATTACGCCGGACGCCAGCCTCACAGGTTGGGGGCGTCTGGGGGTCCAGTCGGCCCAGGATAGTCTTGACGATTAATGCCCTAGAACTCCGGGCTATCGGACTATGCCTCTCCTCGTGGTCGAGGAGGTTGCAAGGTCGCCCAATCAGGATTCAGTTGGACAACGCCATGGCGGTGGCTTATGTCAACCATCAGGGGGGAACACTGCAAGTCGCCATACTTGGTTCTCCATAAGGTTAAGCGGTGTTGCACCCGCAACCTTCTTTTCTTCCGAAGGTGGTTTCGGCATTTCACCTTAACAAGGACATATGTACTTCCATCCTTGTGCCCCGGCCAACGCATCCTAAGGAGGTTGTGCTACATACTTTAAACATGGTACGCGCTTTGCGGGTGTACCTGTCTGCTATGGCTCTGTTTCGAAGGTCTGACTCACTTTTTGTGTCGGTGTCTGGTCCAAAAAAGGGCCTGGCGGTCTTGTCGGCCACCATTTCTCGGTGGATCAGGCAGACCGTCATACAGGCCTATGCTCTTAAGGGGCAGGCGTCCCCCTTTCCAGTCACGGCACATTCGACCATGGAAATTGGTGCTTCCTGGGATTTCCGACATCAAGCGTCTGTCTCACAGGTGTGTAAGGCGGCGATATGGTCATCCGTTCACACTTTTTCCCAATTTTACAAGGTTGATGTGAGTGCATCTTCAGATGCTTCCTTCGGCTGCAAAGTTTTGCAGGCGGCTGTTTAAAGTTGCACCTCCTGCGTTGAGCTCTGCTTGTTTGGGGTGAAGTTGTTTGTTTTTACTGATACTGTTCCCACCCCTCGTTTTTTGACACTGCTTGAGGACGTCCCACTTGTCAAGACTTGAGAAGGCTGTTTCCGTCCAAGGACGATAAGAGAAAAGAGGATTTTTTGTACTCACTGTAAAATCCTTTTCGCTGTCGTCCATGGACGGACACGGCACCCACCCCTCCTTTTTAGGTTTGTACTGCTTGTTACAAACTGAGGCTGCATGCTGCAGGGAGGAGGGTTATGTCTGAAAGGACCACCCCCCTGGGTGGGGCTGTTCAACTCTGTTAAAGTAACATGTATTTAATTATCGAACATGTTTCTGCCTAGTCCTCTCCTGTGAACAGGAACATAACCCACTTGTCAAGACTTGAGAAGGCTGTGTCCGTCCATGGACGACAGAAAAGGATTTATGGTGAGTAAAAAAAATCCTATTTTTACTGCCTCTTTGGTGTATAATCCTTTCACACATCTGGCTTAAAATATCAGTACCCAGGAGACTGGGTAGAAGTAATGACATTTGGGATAGATTCTACACTTTGAGGTTGATTTACTAAAGGCATATATACTGTGCACTGCAAGTGCAGTTGCTCTATATCTGAGGGAAAGCTCTGCTGATTTTATATTATCCAATCATGTGCAAGCAATAATTCAGTTTTTACTTTCCTTGCATGTGATAGATAAAGCTTTACTTTGCAAAGAATATTCAGTCTTTCCAAGCTCTGGAGCAAGTGCACAGTAAATTTGTCTTTGGTAAATCAACCCAGTTGTGTACATAAGCGTGTGTGTGTGTGTGTGTGTGATTTTATATATATATATATATATATATATATATATATATATATATATATATATATATATAATTACAGACCAAAAGTTTGGACACACCTTCTCATTCAAAGAGTTTTCTTTATTTTCATGACTATGAAAAATTGTAGATTCACACTGAAGGCATCAAAACTATGAATTAACACATGTGGAATTATACATAACAAAAAAGTGTGAAACAACTGAAAATATATTTCATATTCTGGGTTCTTCAAAGTAGCCACCTTTTACAGCAGACACATCTCTAGAACTGTTAAGAGGAGACTGTGTGAATCAGACCTTCATGGTAGAATATCTGCTAGGAAACCACTGCTAAAGAAAGGCAACAAGCAGAAGAGACTTGTTTGGGCTAAAGAACACAAGGAATGGACATTAGACCAGTGGAAATCTGTGCTTTGGTCTGATGAGTCCAAACTTGAGATCTTTGGTTCCAACCCCCGTTTCTTTGTGCGACGCAGAAAAGGTGAACGGATGGACTCTACATGCCTGGTTCCCACCGTGAAGCATGGAGGAGGTGGTGTGATGGTGTGGGGGTGCTTTGCTGGTGAAACTGTTGGGGATTTAATCAAAATTGAAGGCATACTGAACCATGATGGCTACCACAGCATCTTGCAGCGGCATGCTATTCCATCCGGTTTGCGTTTAGTTGGACCATCATTTATTTTTCAACAGGACAATGACCCCAAACACACCTCCAGGCTGTGTAAGGGCTATTTGATCATGAAGGAGAGTGATGGGGTGCTGCGCCAGGTGACTACCTCTTGAAGCTCATCAAGAGAATGCCATGAGTGTGCCAAGCAGTAATCAAAGCAAAAGGTGGCTACTTTGAAGAACCTAGAATTTGAAATATATTTTCAGTTGTTTCACACTTTTTTGTTATGTATAATTCCACATGTGTTAATTCATAGTTTTGATGCCTTCAGTGTGAATCTACAATTTTCATAGTCATGAAAATAAAGAAAACTCTTTGAATGAGAAGGTGTGTCCAAACTTTTGGTCTGTACTGTCTGTGTGTGTGTATATAATGTGTGTGTGTGTGTGTGTGTGTGTGTGTGTGTATATATATTTTTTGCCAGTGATATTTCTTTTAGAAGCTGATTGGTCATGGCCCACATAAACTAAATGAAATTATGAATGATTGTTTATGTCTGGGTTATTTCCACACTCCAATTCTCCAGAACTGGGCTATGTTCACATGCTAGCATTGCACTTCCTTTCTACTACATGTGTCTGCTGGCTCATTTCAGTTTTATGTTGCAAAGGAGGTTGCATTCTCCCCCTTTCTTGTATGCCGAATATATACCCACTGGGGGGATAAAGTACCTAATCTTTTCTAGAATTGTTATAGCCTATTTATAGATATAGGATTGCTTGTTCTTTCCTTTTAAAGACTTCTTTCTTTCTTTCCAGTGATCAGTCATATGTTATTGGCTTTGTGGTGCCAAACCAAAAGGATCTCTTAAAGTTGGCGGAGCAGAAGAGAGTTATAGGAAGTTTTGAATCTCTGTGCAATAATCCAACAATGGAGAAAGAAGTCCTTAGAGTGTTGGCAGAATCTTCTGCAGCAGGTAAGAAGATATTGCTTCTCTAGGCTTTATTCCGATGCAATTTTGACATCCTGCTATAAATTTATTAGCTCATCGGCCCAGTTTAGGAGCCAACTTGCAATTATTCAAAACAAGCTGTATTGTGCTGCAGGGCCTTCCTGCTATGCAACCTCTCTCACACTTTCAGCTAGCCTTAAAGTATTACTAGTGTCCATGGGTTATGGACCTCTTCTCTCTATTGGTAAAAGCCTACCTTATTCTATTGCAGTTGCCCAATTCAAATGGCAAAAGGAGGCTGTCTGGTGTGCTACAGTACTTGTGTGCTCAGGAGCATGCTTTAAAAGCATAGTGACGGGGATGAGCTCATTAATGAGCTGCTTCTTCACGATCCACTTATAGGCCTTATTTCATGCTCAGCCTGTAAGTATTAACTGCAGTGGAGAGGAATCAAATCTCCTGCAATGTCATACAGAACTCTACAGTTTGGAAGGGCTATGGAAATCTCAGGACTGAAAACCACGAAATGCAAGTCTTTCGGCAGATAGAACTGCTCCATTATAAATGTGTATTTAGTGGGTTCAGTTTTAACATCATATGCAAGTATTTGTTAAACGTTTTACAATATGTAAATAAATTAATCGTTGCATGTGAATGAATTTCTTCCAGCCACCCTTGAGAAGTTTGAGTTGCCAGTAAAGATCCGCCTAGTCGCTGAGCCTTGGACTCCTGAAACTGGATTGGTGACTGATGCCTTTAAATTGAAGCGCAAGGAGCTGAAAAGTCATTACCAGGAAGACATAGAGAGGATGTATGGGGGGAAATAAAGCCCCCCCCCCCCCCAAGCCTTTTCGCCCTTTCAGAACAACTAGTTACTTCCTGTAGTGCTTGCAGATCTGGCTCAGCGAATTGGACCAGCAGTCCGCCTACAGCTAGCACCTGAGACCAATGGAAAAGCTTGAATATAACCTACATTGAACTTGTTACCAGGGAAAACAACATTTATAATTTTAAAAGACATTGCCCATTTGTTTTAGCAGTCAGTAGTGTTCTTAAGTCATTCAGTAGGTATTTAAGACTGTCATATACCTGTACTTTGCTTTTCCTCTGTGCAGCCTTGTAGTGCTTTTACAAAAAAAAAAATTTCAGAATGCCTGAACTAGGGCTGTCTGTGCTGTGGAATTCTATGAAATCGGGAACTATTCCATAGTGATATTTACCTCTGTGATTCTGTCCTTTTAGGTGTGCGCCTTTCTATACCACCCTATAGCAGAGGTAGTAAGGGAAATTCAGAGGTGCCCTCATTTAAAGCAGCAGCCACTGTGTTCCAGTTCACTGTACAATAGTTGTTTGTTTCTTCTTTGCCCTTTAAATTTACATGTTGCTACTACTTGAAGCCAACACTCTTAAAGAACTGTATATAAAGCTGCTCCAGACATTGCCTTGCTTGGATTGTTGGACCTTGCACACAGGGGCTAAGACAATATTGCAGGATGGGGGGGAAAAAATACTAAAATTTAAAAAATCCCATTCGTACAATAGGAAATTTTTTCCATGATAAGGCAATATGTATTAATTTATGTTGTCTAAACCCTGCCCTACACATTGCAATCTCCTTTGACAGAAACTGTGTATTAAGATGCATTACTTAATTGGATATAAATTGAATTGAGCATTTAAGCAGGCCCTTATATTACACTACAGAGTTGTTGGTATACTTTAAGTAGACTATTCAGAGATTGTAATTTGTATGGCCGTTTTTAAGACTAGCAGTCGTCTTCAAGATGGCTGGAGACTGTGAATAAGCTATGAAAAAAACTTTTAATGTAATTCTAGTCATTTGGGGGGGCTTTTGGCCATGCATCTGATACAAGTGATAGCTTGTATGTGGTTGACATCCTGTAATACTAAAGAGACATTTTCATACTATATTAACCTAACAGTTCATATACAGATTAAAGGAAATCTGGCTATATTTATTGTCATTTACAGAAATTTCTGACCCCAGATTACATACAGTTCTGTTTGTAACTGTCTCATGTAATTCTGAATGTGGATGACCTGTCCACTTCATAACAACCTGCTCTCGTTTAAAGGACCCATACACCATTTGATCCGGCTAGCCAGCCATAGCTTAAGATGTCTACATGGCCACATTTTAAAGAGCTAGTTCAGTGGCTGTGCTGACAGAAGCATTTGTATAATTCCATATACTAATAGATTGTCAGTTGACAGAATTATTATAGCACAAGTTGATGTCTCAATGAATGCAAATGCACAGTTGTGTATCTCTAATCCTATGAGTAGGGTTATTGCTGACAGATTAGATTTAAAATAGCCTGGTCTGTTGCTATTTCTGTATATCTTCATTAGTAATGGAAATGGGGCCATTATGGCATTGACACCGCTCAGTAAATTGTCTTTGGTAATGTTTCAGAGAGAACCGATAAAACCCTTGAAGTGAATGAGTGTCAGTTAGTTTTATGAAGTTACAGGTCATTTTCTTTAGTGGTCAACCTCTGGAAAGGAAATAGAACTACGATTTTTATTTCTTGGCTTTCCCCATAATACAATCCACATGTTAATGCCAGTCAATTAAAATCTGTAAGAAACAATGGAAAGAAAGCCTTTGTTTCTATATAAGATGTGCTAATATATTTTTCTTACATCACACTACATGTATCTGCATACTGTGTACAGGATAGAATATAACTCTCTCCTCCTGTCTTGTTGGTGTCTGTCTGTTGACTGCTGCTTTAAATGCAATACAAATCTACTTTCAGAGGAACTGCAAGGTTACATGAAACTTAATATGAAGTCTTTGTTAGTCGATAGCTTTTCTTACATTGGCAAATGGATTCATTTTATAAAACACTCAAACTGATGTTTAGACATCCATTATCTCATCCATATAGACCAGTGATGGCGAACCTTGGCACCCCAGATGTTTTGGAACCATCTTTGCCATGATGCTTATCTACACTGCAGAGTGCATGAGCATCATGGGGAATCTGAGGTGCAAAGGTTAGCCATCACTGATATAGACTGTTTATTTTCCTTCATATACATTCAGGGTGTTAGGTACACACACATAATTGCAGCATCTTGGCACACTGAAATGGCATGGGTCAGCACTTGTCTATGTGTACATTACAGTCTACATTATCAGGATGTTTGCATCTACAGCCCTGTGCCTTTTCTGGTAGTGGCGTGAGCCTGAGAAGATTTATCAATCTGCTACCATGCAAGGACACAATGTTCTTGGTCATTAATCCTCTGGACGTTTTTTTGAACAAGAATAATTTGCTGTACATTTGTATGTAAATTTATTTTTTAACTTAGTATTTGTAGGAAACCGTCCTTTGTTCTTGGTGGATCTACATGTGGCACTCCTCCACATAATGCATACGTGTCATGTCAGTTGTCTTCCTTTTTTGTCCTACATAGTGTTAGCTGAGCTCTGTATGCTTCTTGCTATAGGGGGAATGCTAGATTGTGAATAGGGCATTATTTATTCATCTTTTCTTTTATAACCTGCCAATATTGTTTACTTGCCTCATACCTGTGGAATGAGAGCATATGTATAGTTCATTATCTCATGCTTGTATGATATAGGGTGAGCCTTAAGCAAACAGTTTTTGTAGAAAGTATGTCCCTTTCAAGCTAGATCTAAAGTCTAGAATTAAACATTGCAGTTCCAAATGGTGGTGAGGAGGTAACATAATAAAAATAAACGCAGAACACTTGCGTTCTAAAGGCAAGTATAAAAAAGATTGCATCAGTGCTTCCTTGTTTAGACTACTATGACAAAAAAAAATACACACACGCACACACTAGAGAGCATTTAGTCCTCCAAATGCATGTAGGATGGTTGAATTCCCGAAGCTGTCTCCTCCTTGGCTAAAAAGGGAATTCTCAAAAACACTATCTCTGAATACCTAAAAAATAAATAAAAATCTGACATTTGAAATTGCAAATTGATTCATACATGCAGCATAAATGTGTTGCAAATTGTAATAGAGTATAGGATCAAAAAGTATTCCAACAGGCATTATAATTGTGTTATAATGGTATATGTCTGGTTTGGATTCATTTGGTTTATTTTTGGAAACCTTAAAAAAAGGTTCCTTTCCTCACCCCTAGTAGTTATTCTCTGAAAATAGAGCAGAGACCAGAAGAGGCACCATGTAAAATGTAGTCATGCCTGAAGGAGAAAAAAAAATCTTTTTTTGCTGCTTTCATAGCCTTGCAACTCCTTTCTGCTAGCTTATTCTTGCATTAAAACAATTCAAACATCAGAGGGACTAGAGGTTGCAGAGTTTATGAAAAAGCCAAGAAGGAGACAGCCTGATAACCTCAATCTCCCAAGATGCATCTGAAAAACAAAAGGCTGCCATGCTGTTTTAGACCATGAAGTGCTAATCCAACCTTATTTAACTTATGTCTGTGCAATCAGTTGTATTTTTAGCTATATTAAGCCACCCATGGGGACTTCAAGTTTCTATCTTGATTTTAGGACTGCTTTTTAGCGGGACTGTTTTTTTGATGGTTATATAGTGGGGGGAAAAACCAACATGGAGACCATCGTGTTATGTAAGTAATTTGTAATGGTTTGGTAGGTGCATTTTTTTTTATTGGTAGATACGCATAGACTACATGCATAACAATAACCCATGCTTTGATATTTTAATATGCCAACTAAACATTATAAATTCCAAGTACATTCAGTATCTCTGCACTCAGATTGGCAGGCTCATTAGTTGTAAATCAATGGCACATTTATCCTGTTACCATGCAACTAGTTTGTAATAATATCAGGCCAGCATATTACTGCGCCAAACTGTTGTACAGCTAACATGCTGTAAATGAAATTGTATATACTCTCTATTAAGTTATTTGTTTTATGTACAGCTTCATTTTCCTTTTAAGAACTCATCTGTATTTTCAAGTAAATGCAAACTGTTACATTCAGATTTATGTGCTGAAAACCAACCAAAGTCTGTGTAGAAGGTCTCCCACCAATTCTTCCTTTTTATGAAACCATTACATTTGAGGTTTATTTTATTGTGTGTGTGTTTTTTTATTTTTTTTTCATACAGACCAAGGTAAACTAGGGCTTGTTAACTATACGTCTTTGTGCTCGTACAGCAGATTATATTGTGTGTTGTGCGTTTTGGTTCAAGCGCTGCTTCCACATGTGAACAATTGAACTGTCTGAGTACATAAGAACTGTGGGGGGGGGGGGGCTTTCCAATTTGTTTTCGCCTAAAGCATGTTTTTTGTTTTGTTTTTTTATGTGACTCTCATCTTGGTGCACTGTAGAAAGTAAAGATCAAAATTAAATATTACATAACAAACTTTAAGTAAAGATATCATTTTGAAGTTCCTTCCCCTTCTGAAGTGTTATACTTGTTCCTGCTGCATCTAAAGTCGTCTAGCACATGTTTTCTTCTATGCCTGAATGACCTACTTCACTCCTATAAATAGGCCATCCACTGGCAAGACAAAAGATTCACAAAAAGCCTTTCCATAGGAAAAAACAGAAATTGGGGGTTATTTACGAAAGGCAAATCCACTTTGCACTACACAAGTGCATTGCAAGTGCAATCGCTGTAGATCCGAGGGGGACATGCAAGGAAGATAAACAGCATTTTAGCTTGCACATGATTGGATGATGAAATCAGCAGAGCCTCCCCTCATTTCAGATCTACCCCTCAGATTTACAGCGACTGCACTTCCAAGTGCACTTGTAGTGCAGTGGATTTGCCTTTTGTAAATAACACCCATTGTGTTACACATGTATAGAAGAATCAGCTGAAAGACTTTGGAAGTAGACTGCACAGTGAACATCTCTGACCTGGAGGGAGGGAGGGATGGTTAAGGGGTAAATATACAAAAAATTAGTTTACATTTTGAATATTTAAAATGTATATAAAGAAGGCCGCTTGACTGACCAGGGTTGCCTGTGCTTTTTTGCTCGAGCATTGCTGTAGTTCTTTCCACTCTCTTTTATGAGTAAAAAGGGAATCCAACTTGTTTTGTTTATGCAGGGGAGGTATTCCCAAGTACTATAAGCCCCCTTGCTTTATATACACTCCATTACACTACCAATCAGATCCCTACCTGTCTGGGAATGCTTAATGAAATGGGTAATGTATCAGAGAGAAACTGGAAGATTTATAGCACAGATATGGTGAAGCAGACACACTCAGCAACTAATTAACATGGCACTCTGCTAAAAAAAAAGACTGTCACTATAGTCTAAGCATGAAATATATTCTCATTTGATTTGGAATTTGCAGGTGTCTATGGGTCACCACCAGCTACCTACTATGAGTATTTTAATTACTAAAAAGACCCTTCCTTGGTGTTTGATCCATCAGAGAATCAGTTGGCGTTCACACCTTTTGCCATGTATTGTAGAGCAGAGCTTCCTAATTTTGTTATATATATATATATATATATATATATATTATACACTCCTTTTATTATAACAAATATGTATAAAGTACCCTGTCAACTGCTGGGCGTACATTTCTTGCCCAAAACTTTTAAGATGTGTGCCTGCCTTCCTAGCAAAGTCGTATACTTTCTAAAACGCCACAAGTAACCGAGTTCATTGTGTATAGTATATAGGAGCTGCTAAATTTTTTAAACTAGTATATGCCTAATTTACAGACTGGAATGCCCCTTTAAAGTGAACATGTTTATTACCCATGCAGAGCAATGTCTTCACTATAATGCCAGCCCCACCAGCTACACATGCTTGCATCCCTTCCCATCTCTGTGCAGGACTTCCTTTCCCTTCTGCATTTTTAAAAGAAACTGCAGGAACGTCAACAGAAAGAGGATAATCCGCTGCAATGGGGGCTTTGACGTGAACCTTTTCCCTTGTCCTCAATGGGCTAAGCACAGGCTTACTTTAAAGTTTTAAAAGTATCCGCTTGTGAAGAATCTGAAAATCCTGCTTAGTCATACTCCTTTTAAAACTTTTTCTACTAAAGATCACCTTTATGCTGTTCCTATTCTTTGAACATCTTTTACTATGGACTTTCAGAAAAAGCCCTGAATGCTTGTAAATGTCTGTTCTCTATCACTGAGAGACTGATTATTTGTATGATGTGAGCAGTAGTAGCAAGTATGATTTTTTCTTCCTTTTTGGTACTTTTTTCTTTTCAGTGTTTTTATTGGAGATTTTTACACAGATTAAAGAAATTCCAAGAAATATAACAAACATTGCATATTTTCTACAATATGAAATGCATATATAAAAAATAGCATTGTAACCAAAGAAAGAAACAAAAGAATGTGTATAACGCCCAGCCTTTGGTACATTTTGAAACGTGTGCTTTTTTCCCCCCCCACATTGTACCTGTTCTTACAAATCAGTGAAGGGGAGATGCATCAAGATGAACTCATGCTAAAACCCCTTTGGATGCTGGTTGTTGACATTCTGCCAGTTTTACGAGTAAACCAGGTGCATGGTCGTAACTGCTTACACTTGTGCGTAAGAATCTTTGCAATCTTTTGCAGTTCATTTGCAGTGTGGAGCACTTGAATAGATATATCTATAGTGATCACTTTTTTTCTACAATGACTTTTTGGAGTTGGTAATAAACATTTTTTCATTTTAGCTTTATAGTCAACACAAGTTAGGATAGCTTGTACTGCCTTACGTGGTCTTAGAAGATCAGTGATCTCTATAGCAAAATGTGTGATAAATGGGGTACACGCTCACTTATTGGCACTATATTTGTGCCAGCCCATATGCAGCCCAGTAACCAACACTGTGCAGTTTTGCTGTCTAAACGAACATGCCTTTTGTACACACACTTGTCACTTTAAATGAGGAAGTAGATGATATCAGGGTTTAGTAGTAGGCGATATGTGGGTTTTTGCAATGAAATTTTGTCTCAAATATAAAACCTTAGCAGTAAACAATATGTGGTGCACTGCAGTCTTTAAGTAGTAAGAACATCATTTATAATTTAAAATCTTCTGATACATGGCCCACAATACATCTTTTAATGTCTCTAATCTCAATTAACAGTCCATCCATCTTTAAACGATTTTGGCAGTGCACCTGAAATATAATCTAGTATATTTATTCTTCTATTGTGATATTCTTATGCTTCTATGAAGCAATTCCTTTTTCCTGGCTGGTAAGTTGCATATAGAGTGGCGTTTTGAATTTTAAAAAAGGGGTCCTTTTTGTGGTGTCTTTGTAATAAATCAATAAAACTTTTCTATAGCACACCATCTTCCTAATATTTGTGTATAAATGTGATTTGTTTGAAGCCTTGTTCTGTTGAAGTGTAAATTTTCTCTTAGTAGCTGAGCCCAGGCGCTGGCAGACTTGACAGCGGTATTATAATGGACAGGTAGGCTTGGCGTCTCCTCTACTGGGATTTGAAGCAAATGTCACTTTTGGGTTATGCTGTTTTTCAGTTTATTTATTTGTTACTCTAAATGGTTTGAGGTTTTCAAATAAACTATGTGAATGGACTTTTGTGGTTTGTGTCTTCGCGTGGGAATTTGTAGCAATGTAGAAACTATTCACTTGAAAGAGTAGAAAATGTCAGTCTTTGTATTAGAAAGTTTGTGCCGAGTAGAATACACACAAACAGTAGAATGCCATCTGCTCAAAATACTGGTAGCCTTGCTATTATTCCTCGGCCTGTAAGAAACAAAATCATGGAGTCTGAGTGCAGAGTAAAATAGGATGTAGATTTTTTTTTTTTTTTAGGTTACTAAACCTGCTTTCACTAAATCTGGTATCCCACAGTACATGGAAATGCAATAATTTGTAAATGTAAACTGCTACATATAAGCTGTATTCACAGCTCTTCACTTTTTCCAGTCTTATTCCAAAATAGATTAATTTAAATATTTTCCCCAAAAGTCTACAAACAATACCGCATAATGACCACATGAAAGAAGTTTTTTTAGATCCCTCCAGTTGTTCGTTCGGGTTCAATAATTAAAAAAAAAAGTCATAATTCTGTCCCCTATTTTGTACGCGCTTTAACTTTTGCGCAAATCAATCACTATACGCTTATTGCGATTTATTTTTTATTTTTTTTTAACCAAAAATATGTAGAAGAATACGTATCGGCTTAAACTGAGAAAAAAAAGTTTAAAAAAAAATGGAATATTTATTTACTTTATTTTAAAGTAAAAAATAGTGTTTTTTTCAAAATTGTCGCTTTATTTTTTTGTGTATAGCGCAAAAAATAAAAACCGCAGAGGTGATCAAATACCACCAAAAGAAAGCTCCATTTGTGGGGAAAAAAGGACATCAATTTTGTTTGGGAGCCGCATCGCATGACCACACAGTTGTTAGTTAAAGCAACACAGTGCCGAAAGCTGAAATTTCGCCTGGGCAGGAAGGGGGTATATGTGCGCAGTAAGCAAGTGGTTAAATAAAGCACCAGACTGATAATACTACACATCTATGTCCTCTTTAGATTTGTCAGTTGCACTCCTTTTGAGTTACTCTGCCTGTTGTAGTATCTCTACAACTATGTTGAAATAGCAACCATTACAACTTGGGCCATCCAAAACACTACCCCAGGAACCAGACCCTGAAAGGCAGGTACAGCACCTTCAGTCTCACACCAGTGCTTACCCAATGACTTCATTACATTCTGAGTTACTGATCCAAAACAACTAGGCAGATCAGGAATTCTGACATTACTGCTTATATACTCAAGTCTGTCCATTCAGAATGAATTTAACTATCTTTTCTGTGTTCATGGGCTTACCTGTTTGCCTGCTGATGCTCTATTGGCTCACTTAGTTACACAGAGCTAAGGACTTTTCTCTTTCGTTCATAGACGGACACAGCCTTCATTGACATTAGGGTTATATCCGCTTTCACTAGGAGAGTTTAGGCAGAAAAAAAGCACTTAAAGTGTTAACAAACAAATCTCAGTGCAGCTCCTCCCAGGGGGCGTGGCCCCCCGGGTATAACCCACACCCTGCTCTAGCAGCCTCAGTTTTTTCCTGCCTAACGTCAGGAGAGTCAGGCACTCTGGAGTTCCTGTACTCTGGAGAATTTTTTCTTGCGATTTTCTCGCTTTTTATTGTTTTGTTCCTGCATTTTTGGAATCCTGTGATTCTTCTATCAACAGCCGACTGGGTGACAGGCTGGGTCCTCGACTCTTGTAGTCCCCCCATGTTCGGCCATCGAGCGTGTGCCGGCCCTCAGCTTTGGGACGTCCACGACAGGCCCCGTTGCTCCAGGGGCGGCCGGGGAACTTTCGGTTCTAGGGCACACATATGACCAGTCTCTATGGCCTTGTCACAGTGTGTCTGGCCGACAGCCATGCCGTTTTATGGACGTTGGTTCTGTTTGGGATACCTCCAGCCGGGTAGTCGCAGGACGGGTAAGTAGTGGCCTCTTGCTCGGGTAAGTGGTCTGGCTGGAATTTTCCCCTGGGGAGGTCGACTGAGGGTTTGCCCTGCTTTCCTCTCTCCCTTTTTTTCCTCTCCCTCCTTCCCAGTTTCTGGGTGATGGCCGTGAGGTGGGGGCTCAGTCTGACCTGGGGGCTGCTACTGCTGTGGGTGCTGTGTTTTTCTGTGCTGCCATATGTGCGGAGGGGGTCCTGTGGGCCTGTGTACTGCATGTGTCACTGGGGCTTTGCTGTGTGTTTTTTTGCAGCTGACGGCGGTGTTATATGGCGCAGTTGTACTTGCGGCGGCCATTTTCTCGGAGCCCACAGACATATCGGCGGCCATCTTGATAAGCTCTTGTGCCTAGGATGACGGCGCGTACGGCTCTGCATTTTTTCCTTTGGATGGCGCGGCACAGGCAGCGTTTTTGGCTCTCGGCAGCGGCGGTCTGGTCGGACGGTGAGTCCTCTGGGGGGGGGGGTTTTCCCTGTTCTCTGTGGCGGCTGGAGGGATGTCCTGTGGAGCCTGCCAGTACTAGGGTATGTTAACCCTTAGTGTCCCTATTCCTGCGGCCTCCAGGGATGCTGTGCTGGCAGTCCCTGAGGCGTTTGGGTCAGGATGGGAGTGTTGGAGGAATGTGGGAGTTACAATTCATTCCCCCCTCTGCCTCCCTCTGGGATGTTATTATTTTATTTATTTTTTCTGACAGGGAATCGGGCCTCGCTGAGGCGTCTGGCTCTGGTTCCGTTTTTTTGTCAGTAGCTGCTGGCTGAAGTCCACACGGACTGTGAGGATGGCCCTGTTTCAGGGTCGGCACTTGATGGTGCTGTTGTTGGGGCTCTTGACACTGCGGTGCGGGTTACCATAGCTATGGTGGATTCGGCGGTGGCATCAGTCCCTCTTGGGTTCCGTGCCGCCCCGCATCGCAATGTGTTTTCCTTGTGTTCCATGTCTGGAATATGTTGTACAAGGGTTGGCATCAGTCGCAGGGTACAAAATACTTTGCGGTCTGTCCTCTTTTTTTTGGGGAGGATTCCTGTATCGGGGTGTCCCCCCCCCCCCTGTGTTCAGCTGGGTAGCTTGTTTTGATACAAGGCTGCCACATTACCTGTGGAAGGGGCTCCCGCTTTTGGGGACCCCGCTGATAGGGGTGCTGTGGATGTGGTCGCCCCATATTCATAGCAGGGGGGGGGCGGTGGTGAGTCCGGTTTTGGCCAGGGACTCTAGTGTCGCAGACATTTCCCGGACGAGGAGCTGGAGGCGCAGAATGCTTCTGTGACCCGCGTGGTCCTGACCGACTGGTTGGTACTAGGTCAGATATTTGTCTGTGTGTCGACCCTGTATATGCTCCCCGCCATGTTTTCTGCCCTGCCTTGTATGGCTGGGGGTTGGTCTGCGGACGGTCTTTTCAGTAGTCCCTGGTGGTATTACCCTGTGGGGGGTGTATGTCTCTGAATGTCATCATAAAAGATGCCACGGGCGGTGTGAGCACTCTGCTATCTGAAAAAGGGTAGGTGCCTCACTGTAGGCAAGGGCCCTCATTTACTATTCCCCATACGGTTTTGTTTTCGCCCGCCAAGTGCGGCAGGAAAACATTTTCCGAGGGCTAGGACGTCCACTAAGGACACAGGCGCCCCTGGTGCCGCAAGCCTGCTTCCACTTGGAGGTTTGCCTCAGCTCACATCTCGGGTGGGGGGCTCGCTCTGCGAATTCGCGGCTCAGTGGAGGTCTCTCCTCTCTGACCGTTGGGGTTGCGAAGTAGTTTCCTCTGGGTACGAGATAGGATTTCTCGCTTGTCTACCAGACAGGTCCCCCCCCCCCCATCCTCTGGCTCGCCGGTTGGCTCTGTCAGGGGCTGTCCAGGATCTTCTGGTCGGGAGTGATTGTGCCAGTTCCCTCGTTGGAACAGGCTCGGGGGTTTTTCTCCAATCTGTTTGTAGTCCCCAAAGGAGGACGGGGTTCTCCAATCCTGGGCCTCAGGCCCTTGTTTGTTTTTTTGTCAAAGTGCAAAATTTCAGGATGGGTTTTTTTCTGGCGTCCTTGGATGTCATGAACGCGTACCTGCATGTTCCCATATGCTCAAAGCACCAGAGATTCTGGGCTTTGCGGTCAGGGAGGACCATTTTCATTTTGTGGCCCCCCCCGCTCGCCTTGGTGTCGACACCACAGGTTTTCACCGAGGTGCTCATCCCGATACTGGCCCGGCTTTGGCAGCGGGGGTTTGTTATTGTGGGATGTCTGGACGACATTCTCCTACGAGCTTCTTCGAGCTCTGAATTAGTGGAGCCGTGGCTGTCACGTGTCAGACTCTCCAAGAGTTCGGCTGGCTTCTGTTTTTGTCCAGAAGTCAGTGTCGGTCCCGTCTCAGGGACTGGAATTCCTGGGACTAGTCCTGGATTCTGCCGGGACGGGAGTTTTTGGGGCACCCAGTCAGCCCTGGGGCGCTAAACTCAGGTGGAGTCCCACCTACCAATCGATGTTCTGGATCGAGCTTTGCCTTGCCTGGTGGTCCCTGGATCTACAGGGCCGACCATTCAGGACCCTGTCCGACAACGCTGTGGCGTACGTCGACCATCAGGGAGGCACACAGAGTTATGTTGCAGCGACGAGGGTCGCGCACATCCTTCGGTGGGCCGAAAGGTCCGTTCCGGCTCTATCGGCCGTGTACATTCCGGGAGTATGGAATTGGCGAGCCGACTCATAAGTCGGACTGCGCTAGACCAAGGAGAGTGGTCTCTCCACCTGTAGGGGTTTTCAGTGTTTGTACCGAAAGTGGGGCACTCCAGGCGTGGACCTTCTAGCATCCCGCCTCAACTGGAAGGTGCCATGTGTTTGGCCAGGTCAAGGGACCCGTGGGCAGACGCGTCAGGGGCTCCTTGGGGGTCACTATCGCCTACTTTTAAGCCTTCCCTCCTCGGTAGCTTCTTCGCCTGCGCAGAGTGGAAGCCGAGGGAATTTTATCAATCCTGATTGCCCCAGATTGGCCGTGTCGCTCCTGGTACGCGGACCTGGTGTGTCTGGTGGCAGATGCCCCCTAGCGTCTTCCCCTGGGGGTTGATCTTCTGTTACAGGGTCCGATCTTCCACCCTTTTTTTTTTTTTTTTTTTACAGCCACTGGCTTAGCGGCGTGGCTGTAGGCCCAAGGCCTATTGGGCTCGGTGGTCTCTACCGTGCTGCCTGCACGGAAGTCTACCTCCCGTAGGATTTACATCATCTCTGTGTGTGAGGAGATGAAATGGCACCCTCGTACATATGTGGTGTCCAGGATTCTGCTGTTTTTTACAGCAGGGAGTGGATCAGGCTCTCGCCTTAAGTACAGTTAGGAGTCAGTTTTCTGCTCTGGCTGTTACTTTCAATGAGCCTTGGCGTCGCACTCCTTGGTGCGTACATCTGTTCTGGGGGTCTGGCATGTGGCCCCTCCACTACCCCCATGGGACTTGAATTTAGTCCTTTAGGTTCTTGTGGATGCTCCCTTTGTGGACATTCGGGAGGTTTTTTGTAATTGTCACAAAAAGGGAGCAGGTTTAGCTCAGCGCTAGAGTACCTGCCCTTCATGCATTTGACTCTGGGTTCAAGCCTAGGAAGGTCTGCGTTGTCACGGCTCAGCGTGGGCATTTCCACTGTGATTTTTTTTCTGGTAGCAATTACCTCGATCAGACGAGTGTTTGTCTGAACTGGCGGCCTTGTCTTGCAAGGCTCCCTACTTGGTCATCCATAAGGATGAGGTGGTGCTGCGGCGGCAGCCGTCTTTTCTCCCCAAGGTTGTTTCGGCTTTTCACGTTGATGTGGACATTGTTGTTCCATCCTTATGTCCTCGGCCGAAATGCAAGGAGGCGGCCACTTTACATCCTCTGGATGTGATTCGGGCCCTACGAGTGTACTTATCTGCTACGATTCCGTTCCGGAAGTCGGACTCACTGTTCATGTCGCTGGCTGGTCCTACAAGGTAGTCTCGTCGGCCACCTTTTTTTCGGGGTGGATCCGACGGTTTGTGCTTCAGGCCTATGCCCTGAAGGGGTGGGCGCCTCCCCTTTTGGGTTACGGCGCATTTGACCAGGGCGATCGGGGCCTCTTGGGCTTTCTGGCATCATGCCTCTGTGTTACAGGGGTGTATGGCAGCGACCTGGTCGTCGATCCACACTTTTTCAAAGTCTTACAAGGTGGATGTGTGTGCATCTTCTGATGCCTCCTTCGGCCGCAGATGTTACAGGCAGCGGTTTATGGTTGGAGTTCCTCCGTTGAGCAACTCCGGTTTTGTTTGGGGTGTAACCTGTTTTGCTGTGTTATTTTCCCGCCCCTCAAATTTTTTGACACTGCTTTAGGGACGTCCCAATGTCAATGAAGGCTGTGTCCGTCTATGAACGAAAGAGAAAATAGGATTTTTGTACTCACCGTAAAATCCATTTCTCTGAGTTCATAGACGGACACAGCACCCACCCCTCCTTTGTTTGTACTGCTTGTTACGAACTGAGGCTGCTAGAGCAGGGTGTGGGTTATACCGGGGGGCACGCCCCCTGGGAGGAGCTGCACTGAGGTTTGTGTTTGTTAACACTTTAAGTGCTTTTTTTTCTGCCTAAACTCTCCTAGTGAAAGCGGATATAACCCTAATGTCAATGAAGGCTGTGTCCGTCTATGAACTCAGAGAAATGGATTTTACGGTGAGTACAAAAATCCTATTTTTCCATTGCATGGTGAGGGGGGGAGATCTGTGTACTCTACCCAAAAGAAACGGATTTCATAGTGCTCCAGCTGAAAAATTAGGCAGCATGGATGCATCTACAGCAAAGGTTACATGCTATTGGGTGAGCATGTTTATTGTACCTTTAATAGGCAAAGTGTTGGGTTTACTTTTAAAAAAGATCTGCGCTTTGAAATGAATGTTACCTGCTATCCACCCCCTCCCTCTGCTACACAACCAAGGCACTTTTTTTAATTTGTATTATTATTAAAAGGGTTCTGTCCAAACCCACCCCCCATGTACGTCACGCCTTTTAGATATTCACTGACGGGGGGAGGTGAGCCTAGCAGCACATCATTGGGGGCTCATCAGCTGCACCTGGAGGAGCTGACAGCCTCCCAATGACATCACACAAGAAGATGGCGGCACAAGGGCTACTGATGCTGAGAAGAGGATCTCAGCAGGACAACACTGGATCTGGTGGGTGATTACCTGAAATGTGCAGAACACATCAGGTAAGCAGAGGTCAAAAACAAACAAAAAAGGTTGGTGGGCTAAAGATCCACTTTAAAGAAGTCTACTGCTAGAAATAGTGAGCAGTGGAAATCACTAAACATGACCAATTTACACCTTTTTTTTCCTGTGCAATAGCAGATAATATGCATTCCAGGATCCAGAGTCCTAAAGGTCTTTGTAATGTGGCATTCACTTCCAATAACAAACAAAAAAAAAAAGTTTTTTTTTTTTTTACCTCTGCTTACCTGATGTTGTGTTCTGCACATTTCTGCACGCTGCAGCTGAAGATGTTTCTTGTAACTCCACAGATGCTGCTGCCCTGATACCAGCTCTTCTGCTGGAGGCTCACTCGGTTGTTCTTCCTCAGCAGAAAAGTAGATTAAATGACTAGACTCTGGAACTGCTGAAAATCCAGGACACGGGTTAGCGGCACTTGGGCCCAGTGCCAACACTTTGGCAGGCGATTCGTAATCTATAACATCCTCTTATGAAAATTCAATCAAATCCATACATTTTGTGATCTGTGGCTGGGGAATGAGGATGGCCCTCTTCTCCTGAGCTCTGAAACTGCAAATGGGAAGATGAGCCAGCTGCTTCATCTTCCGTACCTTAACCCAGCTGCTGGACAGACGCATTCCTCAATTCAATCTCGACCTGTGCAGAAACAGGATTGTCTAGGTCAGTCAACACTTGCTGCATCCGCCATAAGACCTCCGCGTCCATAGCTGCGGGCAGAGATGAGCAAAGCACACTGTGGCTCTGCCACACTGCAGACTCTTCAGCCAGGATTTCCAGACTGTCGGCCGGTACTTCTGGATAGTCCCAAGCAAAGGGAGCCCAGACCTGCTGCTGAGCAGAATCTAGCAGCTGTCTGTAGGGGATCTCCAGCTCCCATTCCTGTTTGGCTAGAAACTTGACTAGACTTACACATTGGAGGGGCCAGGGGAGCTAAACAAGGAGTTTTCAGAGCTCTCCAAGAGAAGCTGGGTTTCACAAGCCGTCCGCCCAAAGTGACTCCTGTCACAAGGTCTACCATTATATACTGCAAAATTGTAAGGATGTTTGTTCAGTTCTAAGGCTATGAAATCCTAATTGGTTTACTCAGGTGGGTTAAAGAATATGTCTTGAACCGTGAACACCAAATCGTTATTACGTATATAGAACATTTTATCACATCTGTGTGAGGACCTCTTTTTCTGTAGGACCTAGGACCCAAGTAATGTAATTTAGTTCACTCAATGTGTCGGATGAGTGGCTGGATCGGCTAATGTACTTTTACCAAGTTACAGCAGATTGTTTTTGTGAGGAATATCAGACCACCAACTGAAGTTACAAGCACACCGAGTATATAGAAACAATTACATAATGGGAAACATTTTCTGTTCTCCTACATCCCAACACAACATGAGGAATGTGTTATTCCTTTATAATTGGCTGGGAGTCTTCCGTCTCCAGCTCTCCAGATGACATCACAGATAGCTGTGAATTTGAATACTCTCAGAAAATCTCCCTTGTGAATAGTCCCTTAGAGGACCCTTCTCTAACTCAATATAAGCTATTAACTCTATCATGGAGAACATGTTGACCACTCTTGTATCTCAATATAATAAACAATATATCCCTGTGGCACTGCTGGGTTGGTCAATTGAAACTTCTGTTAGGGAAAAGAAAAAACACCTTTTATTGGTTAATAACATACAGTACATTGAAAGGATTTTGGCTTATTTTTTTTGTTATATACTGAGGGAAGGTCATACTAGAGAGCTCCTATATAAAAGTGTTAAGTTAGAAGATATGCCTTCTATAATTCCTCTTTTTATAAAAAGAAAAATGTTGCATCTCTGCCATCCATGTAGATGTTTATCACAATCAGCAAATATATTACTAATGTTTAAAACGGAAGTGTGGGAATTAAAAAAACAAAAAATCGCTCAGCCTGCAGAGAGCTGGTGACTGTCAGTTATCAACTCTCTGCTCTGCTCCTCTAGTGGCTCTCACTGGAGCACTGGGCTTTGGGGGAGGCGGGAGCAGCTGGCTCAGGCTCTCTACATATTGTTGAGAGGCTGAGCCAGCTGTCAGTTCAGGCTTCGGGGCGATCTTGACCATATTGTCGGGATCTTTTCAGAGCCTGGACCAGTTCAGTGATGTTGACCGACAGCGGACTTTAGCCTGTTGGGTGAAAACGGGTCCCAGGAGTGCTGCGACCTGCAGGAGAGGTATAGCCAAAAAAACTTTGGCCATACTTCTCCTTTAAATGCTAAGAACTGTTGGAGATACGTAAATGTCTACCCAGGCCTCCTGTATACAGGAACCTAAGCCCATGCAATTAAAATTTGAGCATATTTCCTGTGCCCAGAAAGCCCAGGTGCTCTGCACAGCTTCCCATAGACATGAATAGCTAGAGTATAGCATATCATTTTTGCATACCCCAGTAAAGCCGTGCACAGCCAGTCATGTCTGTGGGCAGCTATACACAGCACCTGGGCTTTCCAGGTAGAGGAAATATGCTGGAATTTACATTGTGCAGGTTCAGGCATCCATGTGCATGAGGCCAGTGGAAGTGAACCAGTGGACATTTAAATAAATATTTTATATATCTAGATTTAGATATATATAATATTATATAATTAAAATATCATTAACAAGCAGTAATTTAGCTTTAACCGCTTAAGGGCCGTCAGACGACGATATACGTCGACAGAATGGTGCGGCTGGGCACAAGGGCATACAGGTACGTCCCCTTTAAGATCCCAGCCGCGGGTCGCGCTGCCGGCGGCGCGCTTGCGACCCGGTCCTGAGCTCCGTGACCGGGACCTGCGGACCCGATCACTGCCGGTGTCCCGTGTTCGGGTCATAGCTGAAGAACGGGGAGAGGTAAGTGTAAACAAACCTCTCCCCATGCTTCCTAGTGAGACTGTCACTGATCGTCTGTTCATAGGGAACGATGATCAGTGACATCACAAGCCACGCCCCACACAGTAAGTATCACACATTAGGTCACACTTAACCACTTCAGCGCCCCCTACAGGTTAACCCCTTCACTTGAAAAAAAATTTAAGCTGCGCTGCGTTGCACTAGTGATATCTCATATTGGTGACCAATCATCAATAAATGAGAAGGGGGTTGTTGAAAAAAATCTACAACTGTCAGCTGTGAGCTGATGTGTACCTAAAGTTGAAAAACTATGATCTATAACAACGGAATTTGCTAATACTGTGAAATATTATGCAAGATCACTCGTGCTGTATATAAATATTCATTAGATGAATAATAAAATAAATGATGTTCCAATAAACATAAACAAATAGAGTCCATTAAAGGTAGAATATCCGTGAATTCAAGACGAATTATCACCCAAGAAGAAGCGCCAAGAGATTTAGATAACGTTCCTCCACCTCTTATTACAAATCTTCTTACTGACTTGCGTGGATCTCTTATTACGAAGATCACATTCGCCTGTGACTGTTAACCCTGCCCAGGGTCTCTCAATGGTTACTGTCCTATTTCTTCCATGTGGGGACTTCTTGCTAGATCTCCCGAATATATGTTACCCATGTAAAAATAAAAACTACCATGGTGTAGTACTTCCAAATATTTAATAATAAAAACAAGGGCATGCACTTACACTTAGTAGAATAAAAATAAGCGTCACTAGTGTGATAAATCTCAAGCCGGCCGGCTCTCACCATCCGCCTGTCCTTCTGGGTTGTAGCATAATCTCGTTGGTGACGTCAGCACGCTGCTCTTCCCTGCGCCATTTCGTCAAAAACTGACTTCTTCCAGCGGCACGAGCGGTGCGCTGACTCACCGCTATTTATTCTATGTTACATTGAGGAACGCCCAGCTCGGAAGTTCGGGAATCCTCAACGCTAGTCCTCCATATTGAAATTGGGAATCCTGCCAGTAACAGATAAAATCGCAATATTAAAAACTGAGAATTTTTTTTTTTATTTCAATAGTTTTTTATTGATATTTTTCAATTAAACAAAATAATGCATTACAATAGCATATAGTACACAATGCATCGTAACAGTAGGAGACAAAGTAATACTCATTATCTAACATACAGATATGTGTTGGCTAAGCAATATAATACTACCAATCATCATAAGAAAAATTGTAGAGTATTTTCTGTAGAATATTTTCTCAATAGTATCAAGTCAATAAGAGATCAAATCACAATATCAAAGGAAAAATAAAGAAATACATTAGCAAACAAATAAAATAAAGGAACTAGCTTTCCCGAACACCCCATATGGGAATCATAGTGTTCGAGAGCTATCTGCTGAGAATTTAACCCTTACTCTTCTGCCGTCTTAAAATAAAAAGAGCCACAGGTTAGAGCTGCAAGACATTTCTTCCATATGAACTTTAATGTTAACAGAAAATTTGTTTTCACAATGTTGAGACAAAACCTAATCTGTCTAAAAAATGAATGACAGCTTGCTGTCCTAATTGAATGCCTGTCACAGCAAAAGCTATAATAGGTCAGTCAATCATCAGGCTTATATTGTGATGGCTTGCGGATGCCTTAAAGATGGCAGATACTAAATGGGCATTGGCAGCCACCACCCTTGTTAACCTATGGTGTGTGGCCAGACCAGTAGGACATTTTTTTTATATGGTGCATAAAAAGAGGAAAGGAAATTTTTTTAAAAATTATAAAAAGGAAGTACACTAAAAAATGTGTACATCGTCTCAACAGCGCTGCACTAATGTTATAAACGATGAATGCATGTCATAATACACAATCAACTGAATGACTAAAAATCATCAATAACTATAATGAGATCACTTAACTGGGAAAAAAAGGAAGTCCCCAGACTCGATATAGTCAATGAGGAAAAGGAAAGAATTGGGCTACATTTGGGGAATGAAGACTAAATCTAGAAATGGTGTGTGACCACCTCTATATTTATGGGTGGGCTGCCATATAAATACATGGGGGAGATGATAAATAGCCTATCTCTCACTAGTTCTATATAATATGAATTACACATAGCACGGATTAAACCCAGACCTCAGAGCCAGTTTACAAAGCATAAAAATAATAATGAAATATCAGTTTAACCATTGTCAATGAATGCGTTGACGTCAGTGTTAATGTTCAGGCCATAAGGAGTGTAACACCGTACCCGATAAATCCAGGCCATCACTAATTTTGACAATTCTCTAACTAGCGAGCTGCCTCCCCAATGTGGATCGAATTTATCGATCCCTAGAAAAAGTGTATTCGCCGGATTGCGATCATGGTGGGTGTCATAACGTATGTCATTTCCGGCCCTGCTGTTTGTTGGTTCCTGTGAGGTGGAAAGCACGCCACGGACAGAGTACGGTGGGAGGCGGTGGGAGCACGGCAGATCCCCAGACTACCGATTAAAGCCAGCAGCCCCAGTGCCGGGATAGGCACTTTTAAATGTGAGTAGCCATTTGGCTAAGTTTTATCTTTGCTCATTTTTTAATAAACAAAATTACGCTATGGATGTTTCCATTTTTATTTCATATCCGGCCGAGACCTTTAGGAGGAAGTCGCCTAATATCTCCATTTCAGCCTATGTGAGCAGGCATTATCTTGCATAAGCTCTCATTGACTCTCTTTTTGAGTAAAGGAGTCAATGTGCTCTGGTAAGCAGATTACTTATCCAGTCACTTTGGGTGTTTATTCAAGTTTGGTGAAGGATCACTTCTCTATCAGTATATCACAGCAAGCACGGAATGGACGTTTGGTGTTTTATGGACTTTGATTTATTATCAAATATTTTTTTTGTGCTTAAGATTGGGACTGAATATTATTTGCACTAATTGATATTTCACAATATTTTTTAATCATATGTTGTTTGATAATGTTTTTTGCACATTTGTTTATGTGATAAGGATTAGTGACTTCAGGAGTGCAGTCCTATGATTTTTATTGTTATTTTTTATTAATTATTAGCGCCCCCTATCTTTTACCCATATCACTAGGAGCATTCACTCTTTGAGGGGAGCAGCTTATTTTATTTACTACTATATATTTATTCAATTGGCGTGGAGTTTTTACCCTTTATAACAATCCCTTATAGGAAAAATCTATCTAATTTAAATTAAACTGCTCCCTCTTTTCTTATATGTACTCAGGAATGCCCCGGTGTGGATTCCCTTATCATTCTTCAAGCAGCTGTACACCCACATTACTTCCTTCCCTTGAAATAATAAATCCCCCAAACTTAGCTTATTTATCTTGTAACAGCCCCTCAAAAAAATTGGTATACTTGAAACAATTCTGCAGTCGTTGTGAAAGCTGCTACAATGGGGTCATATGAAACATTAGCATCTCTATTATATAGGGGATGCCAGGCTCCCTATTCCTTTACACATACCATGAAAGCCATGATCAGCGCATGGAATAGAACCAAAGTTCTTCACAAGGCATTGTCCAATCAGTGTCCACCATATATCCCTTTATGGAGAAACCCTAACCTACCACATCTATTTAATCTCCTGGACCCAGTCATTCGGCTGTCCAAAGGTATTGCGTCCCTGGGGATATATTTGTACACAACATCATGCTGAGGTTTTCAGAGCTACAAAGTAAATACTCTCCCCAACTGGTACTTTTTGCAGCTTTATCACGCCTGAATTTTTCAATTTGGTTTACATAATATCACACTGTTGCGGGGCTTGCGTCTCTTCTGAGATCTGAGGGCCAGATCCACAAAAACCTGGCGTAACTTAAAAAATCCCATTTAAGTTACACTGCCTTAAAGTTTCTACCTAAGTGCCTGATCCACAAAGCACTTATCTAGAAATTTCAGGCTGTGTAACTAAAATTCCGCCGGCGCAAGGCGTTCCTATTCAAATGGGGCGAGTCCCATTTAAATGAGGCGCGCTCCCGCGCCGGCCGTACTGCGCATGCGCGAAGTTACGTTACGCCGAGTTTTGAGGATCGCGACGGCTTAAAAAAGTTGCGTCGGGAAAAAAAAAAAATGACAGCGGCATGCATTCCTGAGGGAGAACTCCATGCCAATTTTCAAAGAAAAAACCGGCATGGGTTCCCCCCCCAGGAGCATACCAGGCCCTTAGGTCTGTTATGGGTTGTAAGGAGACCCCCCCACGCCGAAAAATTGACATAGGGGGTCCCCCTACAATCCATACCAGACCCGTATCCAAAGCACGCTACCCGGCCGGCCAGGAAGGGAGTGGGGACGAGCAAACGCCCCCCCCCTCCTGAGCCGTGCCAGGCCGCATGCCCTCAACATGGGGGGGTTGGGTGCTCTGGGGCAGGGGGGCGCACTGCGGGCCCCCCCACCTCAGAGCACCCTGTCCCCATGTTGATGAGGACAGGACCTCTTCCCGACAACCCTTGCCGTTGGTTGTCGGGGTCTGCGGGCGGAGGCTTATCGGAATCTGGGAGTCCCCTCAAATAAGGGGGCCCCCAGATACCGGCCCCCCACCCTAAGTGAATGGATATGGGGTACATCATACCCCTATCCATTCACCTGGAGGCAAAAAGTTAGTTAGTAAACACACAACACAAGGCTTTTTAAAATATTTTATTATTCTGCTCCGGAGGCCCCCCCTGTCTTCGTTATTAGCTCAATTAGCAGGGGGGGCTTCTTCTTCCACTCTCCGGGGGTCTTCCGCTCTCCGGGGGTCTTCCGCTCTCCGGGGGTCTTCTCCGCTCTCCGGGGGGGGCTTCTCCGGACTCCGGGGGGCTTCTTCCATCTTCTCCCCTCTTCCGCTGTTGACTCGGCGAACCCCGGTTCTTCTGCAGCTCTCCGGTGCCTTCTTCTTCAGCGCTGGCTGCCTGCTATCTTTGTGTGTTAGCTCGATTTCAAACAGGCAGCCAGCGCGGTCTTCTGTGGCGTCAGGGTCTTCTCTTCCTTTCTTCCGATGTTGCCTCGTCGCCTGTTGTCGCTGTAATGATGGAAGCGCGCCTTGCATCCCATTTATATAGGCATCACCGTCCCATCATGCTCTGGTAGGTACCCACGTGGTGGGTGCACGTGGGTAGGCACCCACCACGTGGGTACCTGCCGGAGCATGATGGGACGGTGATGCCTATATAAATGGGATGCAAGGCGCGCTTCCATCATTACAGCGACAACAGGCGACGAGGCGACATCGGAAGAAAGGAAGAGAAGACCCTGACGCCATGGGGGGGTCCCCTTACAACCCATACCAGACCTAAGGGCCTGGTATGCTCCTGGGGGGGAACCCATGCCTGTTTTGTTTTTACAAATTGCCGTGGAGTTCTCCCTCGGGAAAGCATACCAAATGCCGTCGCTGGAATGGGCTTTTACAAGGTGTGACTAGTTTACACTTTGTAGAACCAGCCCTAATTTTACACTTGCAAAATAACACTTACGGCGCAAAAAGGAAGCTGGAAAGCTTTGTGGATCGCCTTAAGTGCTAATTTGCATACTAGAAACGGCATTTCGACTCGAAATGCCCCCAGCGGCGGATGCGGTACTGCATCCTAAGATTCGGCAGTGTAATTCAATTACACATGCCGGATCTTCTGCCTAACTTTGGAAAAAGCCTTTTGAGGATCGTTTCCAAAGTTACACACAGACTGAACAGCAGTTAAGTCGGAGTATCTCTTTTGTGGATCTGGCCCTGATTTCTTTCTTAGGCACACTCAACTATTTACAAGGCCATGCACCATCCTGCTCATCTGGTACTTAAATGTAATGAGAAGTGATACTGTGATCTTACAACTCTGGATAATGAAGACTGGGAGAATGTTTGGGATTTTCCCCATTAAAGGTCGTGCATGTGGGGAACAGCAAAAGCTGTGTGTGGCAACCATGTTGTTTTAGGAAACCTAGGTCTGCCATAACATTTTTGTAGAATAGAGACATAATAACTGCAGTAATTTTCTTCACATCACCCTAGAGCTGCACAATTCTGGCTAAAATGAGAATCGCAATTTTTAGGCTTAGAAGTTAGATCACGATTCTCTTACAATTCTCATGGCGTAACATCATCTTTCACATTGAACAAAAAAATTGGGCTAACTTTACTGTTTCGTATTTTTTTTTTTTATTCGTCGAAGTGTATTTTTTCCCAAAAAATTGTGTTTGAAAGACCACTGTGCAAATGCATTTACACGCAGAAGTTTTATCCCTTTTGATCTAAGAAGGAAGAGTTAAATGTTTCTACTTATCTACTAGCACAGACAATGTTGTTAAAAACGTGGCAGACTGCCAGAGTGAGCAGAGAAGTCTCTATACTTGTTACATGAAAGAATCGGGAAACTCTGCAATAGAGATTGTGAGGGGGCTGAATCGCTATTTTTTAACGATTAATTGTGCAGCTCTATATAATCCCAAGGAAAGCATTTGATACCCTCCACAAGGTTTACTCTGCATATCATAACATTCTTATCAGTTCATTGAGAGTACACATGCAGACCCTCTTGTGCCTCTTACCTGAATCCATATTTCAGTCTAGGGGCCCTAGTAAAAATGTCAGACTTGCAAGCTTGAGCAGTCAGAAAAACAACCATATACTGTATCTTGCCAGATCACCCCCATCATAAATATCTTATCTGGAGTCTATAGCAATGCACATTTCTCTCTTCCCCCCTGATAGAATCAATAACCCCAGTATATTTTATAACTTCTGAACTAATAACAGTACAGCCAGAATAAGGAAATGTTTACCTCCAGCAGATAATTAGTAGAGTTTTGATTCCAAACACCGCTACCCTAGAAAGTACCAGGAGCATAATTGGACCAATTCATCTCCTAGGGGAACTGGACTTCTGAAACCTGTCATATTTATATCCATTTAAACGGTAATTTAACGCTGGACAATAATATGCAAGTTAGCAGACTGTAGAAAAAGGGGCTGTCCTGCAGTTGTCAGCTCTCGTGCACCATTAAAGAAGGAAGATCTGTCAAGTTTATGAATGTCACTTTTCTACTCTGCTCATTGATTGAACTTTGCTGAAACCAAGACTTGGTTAAGAATGTTCATTTTTCAACCCTTTTGTTTTTATGTGAATAATTTATTTGCACAATTTGTACCTCTTCCTTATTAAATAATTTTTAGAAAAGTGTTAAAATGTTCTCTAATGCAAAGAATCCCTGTCTCCTTGAAGAGCGCTACTACATGGTAAATCTCTAGATATGGAATACAAAATAGAATGTAATAAACCCAGATAAACATGTGGGAATATTAGCCTGACAGACATGCATATTCATCAATGTAAAAACAATAAAGTATATATTGCACCTGGTATATATAAAAAATTGTGATAGCACTCTAATTCATCAAATTATATACAAAATAATCCATCAAATGTATGTAAAAAAGAACCTTCTAAGAAATGTGCATAAATTCATCAACTATAGTTCATAAAAAAATCAAACAAGAACACAATTAATAGTGCTCCCAAGTGCCCAAAACCCCACATAAAATTCATCAAGTAAAGTTCATATAATATTTGATTGCAAAAAGGGTCATAAGAAATATTCGATCTCCAATCCAAAGGACACCAGTTATGGGGAAAAGCATCGAGTGGAAACGGAGCTGTGACATCATCAAGCCTAAGTTGGTTTGTGTGTCCCGTGGCCGGGTTGAGATTTTATTTTACCGTTGTTTATGTCCTGCAGACTGTCAGTGAAATATTTTAGAATCCATTTTTAGTTTTTTTTTACGCTTATAACGCTATGAGCCTTATTCTCTTTTGTATGAAAAAACACTACTTGATAAGAAAAAAGTACCTTCGTTCTATTATATAGAAAAATGGGATCTTGTGGAGGCAATAGTGACTTTTGTGGTATGGTATGAATTACAAAGTCAATTTACAAAAATATAAATCTATTTTACAAAATCATACATAATAAAATCAGCCTTAAATACATAGATCCTAGACATTGGATGCCGCTATATGTGAAACATCAATTTATCTGACATACAAGGGACTTTAGATATAGATGGTCATTCCGCACTGGATGTACGGATACTAATCTTCCCGTTGTACACTCAACATGTTTCAGGGTTACACCCTTCTTCAGGCGTATAAGTCGGAAAAAGATCTACAAAAAGCATATGAATCAGATATACATATATATCTCCACAATATCCCATGTTTATTCTCTTTTGTATTCAATACCCTATTGTTGCCTGAGAGCGCTTGATGGTTAACAAGCGGTACTGAGATGGAGTATAGTTTATGGTGCAAGGACACAGTTGTGGATTCTTGCTGATGGGGTCATTGAAATTGTAACCATCCAGTGGTGAAAGCATCGGCTGAAGGATTCACTAAACCAAGAAGCGTTATTCATCTCTTATGATTTGAAGATCATTTTGGTCTGGTAAGAGGCTGTGTCATTTAAGAAGCACTTTGAAGCACTGGAACAGTAAATGTGATTTGAGCACTTGGTACCTGAAGAAGAGCACTGATGATTTGTTATATATTTCTTATGAACTTTCTTTCAATCAAATTTATATGAACTTTACTTGATGAATTCTATATGGGATTTTGAGCATTTGGGAGCACTATTAATTGTGTTATTTGATTTCTTTATGAACTATATATGATGAATTTATGCACATTTCTGTGAAGTTTCTTTTTTAAATACATTTGATGAATTATTTTGTATATTTTTGAATTAGTTATGCCACGTACACACGATTGGTTCATCCGATGAAAACAGACCGATGGATTTTTTTATCAGATATCCGATGAAGCTGACTTTCATCAGTCTTGCCTATACACCATCAGTTAAAAATCCGTTTGTGTCAGAACGCGGTGACGTAAAACACTACGACGTGCTGAGAAAAATTAAGTTCAATGCTTCCGAGCATGCGTTGACTTGATTCTGAGCATGCGTGGATTTCTAACCGATGGACTTGCCCACAGACGATCATTTTTTTCTATCGTTTTTTTAACGATCAGATAATTTTAAAACAGGTTCTAAGTTTTTTCATCGATGGGAAAAAAAACGATGGGGCCCACACACGATCGGTTCGTCAGACGAACCGATCGTGTGTACAGGGCATTAGAGTTTTATCACAATATTTTTTTATATACCAAGTGCAATATATACTTTATTGTTTTTACATGATTGATGAATATGCACTATGTGAGTAAGGCACGTCTATGAGGCTTATCTGCATTTATTATAAGACAGCATGTCCTATTTCTTATTTAATTTTGGTTTTAATCCCGTATTCATTGTTGATTTAGGTACAGCAGTCTGAGTTTCCATCTAGCACAAGGTTTACGTTACATTTGAAATCTCTGTCTGGGGTGACAGTGTGTGTACAGACGTTTATTTAAAGTTATGGCTATTGTTAATTTAGTAAAGGGTTAATAGGTCCAAAGCTATCTGGTGGCAGTTTAGGGTTTAAAGGGTTAATTTCTTAGTTAACTAAACCCAGTGACAATCACTCTCCGTCAGTTGGCATTTTGATTGTGGCCACGCAAGCTGGAAAATCTTTGTGGATGGTGAGGCTGAGAGCTTCATTGCTGTGTATCAGTGACAGCGCATTGTATGTTTGACTAACCATTTGTCACAAGTTGCTGAAAAGGGCAGTGGTCTAACCTGCATTTGTCACAACCCCTTCCAACATTTGATCCCAGGTAGGGATAGGTTCATATAACATAAAATGGTGCATCGTGTTTATCTTACATCAGGCTGAATGTAATCTCTGCCCAGTACTCTGCCTCATGTTAAAATGCTCCCATAGTCCGGCAGATTTTATACATTGGTTCTTGTCATGTTCTGAGATCTCCATGTACTGGTCTAGGGTAGTGCAATACATAACTGATCTTATATGTTACAGTTCCTAAGGATGTGGGGTTCTGTCTCTTGGACCTGGTGGAGCCTCAAGCCAATTGCAGAATAATTAGAATATTGATTAGTCTATTACTATTTTAGGTTAATTTGGTTGTTCTGCAGGCTGGTCGGTAAGGAGGCTTGGTTTTTCCCTGGGTATTCCCCAGGTTTTGTTGTTATCTATTACTATTTTATGCCAGAAAGGCAATTGTCCTCAAGTGGAAGGACCAGGTCCTTCCAACTCTGGCTGGGTGGAAAACATGAATTAACTTGGAACTACCATTTTATAAAGTTGCCTATAGCTGTAGGGGATGTCCTGCCAAATTGAATAAAATTGCGTCCTTGTGCCTTGAATGTTTGGATTTAGCTGTCTTACCCTAACTGCCTTCATATGGTTCCCTATGGGGTCCCTCAGTTACTTTTATATACCTGTGATGGGATGGTCCACCTTGTATGACTGTCCTTTTTCCTTTTTACTCCGGCTTACCACATCCCCTGGTGTCATGTGGCAGGCCCATTCGTGTTATGTTTTCTTCATATCGAGGATGTGTATAGCTGTCACTGTGGTGTGACCTTTGTGGTCTTTAAAGCCTGTTAACAATCTTACTATGCATATTCAATCATAGTGAGTGTGTAGTGGAACACTTTCTTATTAAGCCTAGTACACATGGGCTGAATGTCGTTCAACCAGTTTCTGTTGGATGTGCATACTGGAAAACCAACAGCCGACCAGCTCCCGATCAGCGCTCTCAATGGCCAATGGCTGAGAGCGCTGATTGAAGTGTTCTGGTGGGGAGGGGCCCTGTAAGAACACAACAGCTCAGTGGGAAAGATCGCTGTACTTATGTTGGATTGTTAGTACAGCGGCTTCAAACGGAGCTGTCAGTTTCTTTTTGTTCAACCCAGCGGTTGAAAAAAACGAATAGTTTGTGCTAGACTTTATTTTCTTAGGCACACTGGTGCTGAAGTTTTGTATTGTCTAGTACTTATTTTTTCAATTTTTTTGTACAATTAAGTACTGCTTGTATAACTATCTAAAACCAATAAAAATAATAAAAAAATAAAGATGTAGACATCTGACACACTTGGAGAAGTGTCCAACGCTAATGAAACCGGCAACTGCTTTCCTTTTTAGGGCTTAAAGTTACACATTATGGGGCAGATCCACAAAACAAACTGTGCATGCGCCGTCCCTAAATTTCCCGCCGTGCATTGCGCTAAATGACGTCGCAAGGACGTCATTGTTTTGACGTGGACGTAAATTACGTCCATCCCGATTCACGGACGACTTACGCAAATGAAAAAAAAAAATTCAAATTAAACGCGGGAACGACGGCCATACTTAACATAGCAGGTTTAACTATACGCCACAAAACAGCAGCTTTAACTATACGCCGGAAAAAGCCGACTAGAGACGATGTAAAAGAATGCAACGGCCGCTCGTACGTTCGTGGATCGTCTGAGAAAAATAGCTAATTTGCATACTCTACGCGGATTACGACGGGAACGCCACCCAGCGGGCGCCGAAGAATTGCATCTTAGATCCGAAGGCGTACGAAGCCGTACGCCTGTCGGATCTAACCCAGATGCCGTCGTATCTTGTTTTGAGGATTCAAAACAAAGATACGACGCAGGAAATTTGAAAGTACGCCGGCGTATCAGTAGATACGCCGGCGTACTCGCTTTGTGGATCTGCCCCAAAAAGTCTTTTATAGATGTTTTTTTCCCATTTTTTAAATTCAGTGGCAGAGTTTCTTTAATTTAAAACCCACAATGATTGTTAAAAAGTACAGTTTGCTGTACCATTTGGAAAAGGAGAATGGAAAATCTCATAGGAGTCTTCAGCTGCCTGTGGTATAATCTGCCTCTTGTAGCACAACACCAAAATGTTTATTAGTATTACTGGGATGTTTAGACAGCAGATCATGCATTAGGAAGATAGAGATTTTCTGCAAGTACCATGGCAGCTCATTTGTCCTCTGCCTGCACTGTCAATGGCAATGAGCACACTGAGGTCATCCCTATCATTTTGGCAGAGGCAAGAAGAGGGGCAGCAGGCCTGTGTTATGTGCTCTTGTGTGCAGTTTATGCTTCCAGTAACACATCTCCAAAATCATATCCTGCTAGTAATAACAGGGATTGGGAACATATGGCAAGAGTGACAAGCGTGTCACAACTGTTACTCCTTCAGTCTGTTACAATTATTGTCATGAATACTGCAATAGTTCTCAGAAATGGGCCAGTTTTTCCTTTCTCCTTTATGATGGACTTTGCATAAATTACAAAATAAAACAAATGATGCATTTTTCCAGTAGGCTAAACAATTTCAGACAGTCTTGGCGTTGCTGTGTTTGGTATTTCTGGGGATCATAAAACATGTTTAAATTATTGTGACCCAAAAAGACAACATTTAGGTGTCACTCAGGTAGAGAGGTAGGTGCAGATCCACAAAGATCTGCACCAGTGCAGCGCATCTAAGATACGCTACGCCGCCGTAACTTACTTGGCTTTGTTTTAAATCCACAACGAATTCGCGCCGTAAGTTACGGCGGCATAGTGTATCTCTCGCGGCGTAAGGACGCGGAATTCAAATGCGGCGGGTAGGGGGCGTGTTTCATTTAAATGAATCGCGTCCTCACGCCGAACGAACTGCGCCGTCCCTAAAATTTCCCGCCGTGCATTGCGCTAAATGACGTTGCAAGGACATCATTGGTTTTGACGTGAACGTAAATGGCGTCCAGCCCCATTCATGGACGACTTACGCAAACAACGTAATATTTTCAAAATTATACGCGGGAACGACGGCCATACTTAACATTGAGTACGCCACCATATAGGAGCTTTAACTATACGCCGGAAAAAGCCAAACGGAAACGACGTAAAAGAATGCGACGGCCGCTCGTACGTTCGTGGATCGACGGAAATAGCTAATTTGCATACTCGACGTGAATTACGACGGGAACGCCACCTAGCGGCAGCCGGAAAATTGCATCTTAGATCCGATGGCGTACGAAGACGTACGCCTGTCGGATCTAACCCAGATGCCGTCGTATCTTGTTTTGAGGATTCAAAACAAAGATACGACGTGCAAAATTTGAAATTACGCTGCGTATCAAGAGATACGCCGGCGTAATTTCTTTGAGGATCTGCCCCGTAAAGTCCAACTAGACCGCTGTTAATGCAGGCACAGACAGGGAGCTCATCCTAGCTACAATCTGCAGGAATGTCAAAGGAAAAGATCCAAAAGTCGCACATCATGAAGCAGACACATATTAAGCTCAAAGGGGCAGAGTAAAACATGTTGGGGGCCTGGCCTGGCTGGAGTCTGGGCTGAGGCTACCATTCATGCCACTTTCATGCACATGGGTCTGCTCCATGATCTGGATCTTTTCCTTTGAGATGTTTAAACCATTACCATTACAGGGCGTGACTTATCGCAATAGCTGAGGTTCATTTTTATAATCCTAAAAGGTCCGTTCCACCCAAAAACTCATATGTCAGATTTTGGTAGATGTTGGTGCTATAATCCACAGTTTCTTCTACAGTAAAACCTTGGTTTGAGAGCGTTTTGCAAGACAAGCAAAATGTTTTAATACATTTTGCCTTGATATACAAGCGATGTCTTGATATAAGAGTAGCGTCATGTCACAACTGAGTATAAAAAAGAAGAGAGGAGCCTCTAAGTGTAGCAATATGGTTACATTTAATGAAGGTACAACATTAAGCAACTTATTGGTACACTAATGCCGCGTACACACCATCACTTTATGTGATGAAAAAAAATGACGTTTTTAAAAACGTCACTTTAATTGACTGTGTGTGGGGGAAAACGTCGTTTTATGTCTTGTAAAAAACGACCAAAAAAAATTGAAGCATGCTTCAATTTTATGTGTCGTTTTTCAAAAGTGCACTTTTTACTTCACAGAAATTGACCGTGTGTAGCAAAAAACGACGTTTTTTCATCCACGCATGCCCAGAAGCTACTTATGAAGCAAGCTTCAATGGAAAAACGTGGTGGACATAACCTCGCTTTGCAAGAACATTGTGAGAAAACGATGGTGTGTAGGCAACTTCGTCTTTGAAAATTGAAGTTTCAAAAACGTCATTTTTTACTTCACAGAAAGTGTCGTTTTTTTTCATCACATAAAGTGATGGTGTGTACGGGGCATTAGAGGTGCCTCTCTTCTCTTTTATACCCTGTAAAAAAATGCTTTGATATACAAGTGCTTTGGATAACAAGCAGTTTCTGGAACGAATTATGCTTGCAAACCAAGGTTTTACTGTATTTCCTAAAGACCCTGTTGATGAGATCTGCCGTTCCTGTGATGAGGGGTTCCCGCCTCCCCTGCTAAATCTTTTCTTTATTATACAGTATATTATGGATAATACAGCAATTATGGAACAAAAAGAGATGGATGACTGAGCACCAAAAACTCTCAGTTATTCAGGAATAACTTTTGTTTGACTATATGTTATAGGGATGGAAGTGTGTTACTGGTGACACCAGACCTTTCCTCTTTCTGTATATTGAATCCGGGTGGAAGACACCCATTAGCCCAAACCTGGTCTGTTGTCACCCCGCCAGCATTTACATGTATTAAACTATCATTACACTTTGTTACTAGCTACTTATCCTCCAACACAATTTTTTATTCCAGTATTGCTGTATACCCGGGCTCTCTGTGCGATTCCCTTGGTTGGTGCCAGCGTTTTCCTGTCTCGCATTGGGAGCTGCGATGTGTATAAAGGGAGGCTTTTCCATGTCTCCTGCTGTCCCCATCTGCTTTTGGGCGGATGGGGACACCTACACATCGCATACATGTTCAGGCGCCAAAGGCGTGGTGTCTGCGATTCCGTGGACGTCAGCGCAGCTGGATGCACTTTACCATCTGATGGCATGGAGGTGCATTCGCACATGCATGCCTCCCTATGACAGTGGGCGCCTCCTGCGCTCACATGGTGTTGGGGGTGGAGCCTTCTGGGCTCTTCCGAGGTTAAATTGGAGGTCAGGCATGGCTTGGATTTCATTTCACTCCTCACTGAGGACACACACAGCTGTGGAGATTGCCTGCTGTGTCTCATTACTTTTATACTTGGGATATTCACCATACTCAGGTACCTACTATATCCACTTTATTATATTTAGGCACACCCGCATTCCTTACACACAGCTAATTTCTTGAGAACTCATTACTTTTATATTTATATATTTTTATTTTGTTTTTTGGTTTTGTATTGTGATATCACACATTCCTCCACACAACCAAGTTCACCCCTTTTTCCTCTCTCTCTTTCCTATCTTGTCACTTGCTAGTACCCATTTGCTATCCTATGTTTTCCATAATTTTCAGGTCCCTACCATCTTTGACCCAGGCCCTTTATTGAGATGTATACATCTTTATGCTAATACTCATTGATTTTACTTTACTATTGCAGATACCTGATAAACATATTTATAGCTTATACTCTTTATGGAAAAACAAGGTTTCTAGGGATACATCACCATACACACAGTCACAGTTCACCTCTTTTTCCTATCTTGTCATCTGCTAGTATCCCTCTGTTATTCCACGTTTCTAACCATCTCCATGTCCCTACCATCTTTGGCCCAGGCCTTTCATTCATACATATTCTTTTTTTTTTTTTTCAAATAACAATTTTATTAAACACAGGGTAACCCCCGAGTCACAGAGGAGACAATACAAAAAGAGAACATTAGCAAAAACAGTGCATATGATATTGCAGCACATTACAAGGCAGATATCAGGGGGGAGCTTGGCGGCTCCCCACGTAAGCGGCTAAACCATCAGCACATTCTGCCGGAAGTCGAATCATAGCACACAAAAAAAAAACTCTTGAATAATAGAGACAAATAAAAGGAAGGGATCAGAAAGGAAATGAAGAGAGAACAGGAAGGGGGACTGCAGACGCAGGGAGGTAGGGAGAGAGAAGGCGGGGAAGGGGTAAGGGGAGGCTCGACCCGTGGCTCAGGGCGGATCCTCATGGCGGTACCATTCCTCCCAAATCTCGTCATGCTTCTCCAATCTATCCTGCAGCCTAGCTGTCATTTTCTCCATCAGCTCAACATCCTTAATCCTGGCGTACAGGTCAGTTTGAGAGGGGGGGGACAGGCGCTTCCAATGGAGAGCGACCAGGCACCTCGCGGCCGTTAATACATGCCTCATCAATTTTTTGGAGGATTTGGGGATCAGCAGGGGTGACACCCCTAGTAAAAATAGTTTTGGGGACCAGGGGACCGGTACTCCCAGGAGGCGAGACAGCAACTGCTGAGTTTCATACATATTCTTATGCTTATACTTATTTACTCTACTTTACTACTTTAGATGCCTGACAAACATACTTATGTTCACAGCATATACTTTTTATGGACTAACGAGGTCTCTATGGATACATCACTACACCTATGGGCCTGCTCTCTGTTTGGCCCCCGGTGGGGGGGCCCTTTCTGACTCCGCCCCCTCAGCTCTCGGGTGAGGCACACCTGTAGCCATGGTCAAGCTCAGTGGTGAGTATGGGGACCCACAACCCCTCCTCCCCTGTGCCTTTACAAACCAATACTGTGCCATATTGCCAAACATATATGTATATTTTTTCATCCTAGGTACAGTGTTACACACCCCTGAAGAGCGAGCTGGATCTTGCGAAACTAGTCGGGTAGTATGATGCCCGTGTACTCTGACTGATACTACATTTATGTACCAATATTTTTTGTTTATGTATCTTTTTATTGGCAACTGTTGGTGTTATCTATGCATGTAAAGAATTGTACTTGAATAAATTATATACTGTAATAACTATTGTTATTCTTACTGGCGGTAACGGTACCCACTTCATTTAAAGTCCTGGGGCGAATCTTTTTGTTTGACCTTATTCAGGAATAGGAGCAAGAATTATAGCAGGAAGATCTTATGCCCTGTACACACGATCGGTTCGTCTGATGAAAACGGACCGATGGATCAGTTTTTTTTTCCATCTGTGAAAAAAAATAGAACCTGTTTAAAAATTTTCGTATACCGATAGAAAAAAATTATCGTCTGTGGGGAAATCCATAGGTCAAAAATCCATGCATGCTCAGAATCAAGTTAACGCATGCTCAGAAGCATTGAGCTTAATTTTTGTCTGCATGCCACGAGATGTGTGAACTGGCGCCATAGAGAGCTAGTCACAATCTCCTGTGATGCAAATTGGATGCAGGGAAACACTCATCCAATTAACCCAGCCTTAGACATACGAAACCAAGGGATACTTCTGCCCAACATACCACACCTATAACTATTCTATCACTTTTTGGTAGACTGTCCATTTAAAAATGACCAAACAGGGTTTACAACTGCTTTAAGTTAGATAAGCTCAGCTTTATTACCCATATGCACATTTCCCAGACACATAGGCCTAGATTCACGTAGGGCGGCATAAGTGTGGGTGGGCGTAGCGTATTTACGCTACGCCGCCGCAACTTAGCGAGGCAAGTGCTGTATTCACAAAGCACTTGCGTTCTAAGTTACGGCGGCGTAGCGTAAATGTTCCGGCGTAAGCGCGCCTAATTCAAATTGTGAAGAGGTGGGCGTGTTTTATGTAAATAAAGCATGACCCCACGTAAATGACGTTTTGAACGAACGCCGCATGCGCCGGCCGTGGACGTATCCCAGTGCGCATGTGTCGGATAGAATGCCTAAGATACGTTGAACACTGCCTACGACGTGAACGTAACTTACGCACAGTCCTATTCGCGTACGTCTTACGCAAACGACATAAAAAGATACGCTTGTTCCGACGTCCATACTTTGCATGGGCTGCGCCACCTAGAGACCTGCTTTATCTTTATGCTGGCGTATGTCTTACGTAAACGGCGTAACTAAATGCGATGGGCGCACGTACGTTTCGTGAATCGGCGTATCTAGCTCATTTGCATATTTGACGCGGAAATCAGCAGAAGTGCCACCTAGCGGCCAGCGTAAATATGCACCCAAGATACGACGGCGTAGGAGACTTATGCCGCTCGTATCTTGGCAGAATGTATGCGTAACTGATTCTATGAATCAGGCGCATACATACGACGGCGCTCATTCGGACTTACGGCGGCGTATCTGGAGATACGCCGTTGTAAGTCTTCGAGAATCTGGGCCATAGTATAGAGACTGGGAGTCACAGGTTACTTGTGTCCATCAGCAGCTAATGTGTTTTTAGTGTTTGTGAATACAAGAAAGTGTTTGTGCCTGAAGTTGTTTTCTTAATGTAAGTATTTTGTGGATAATAATTTTTTTGCAAATAAAAATATATATATACGTTTAAATCTGCTACACAAGCCATAATGTAATTTACTGTTATTATAATTACCTTTCCTTTTCAATCTGCAGTGCTGTATTTTTTTTGTAAAATTCAATGCAATATAGCAACCTGGAGGCATTCTATACATAGTTGGTGTACTGAACTTCCCTAGAAATGTAATTTCCTGCTTGTGTGATTGACTCACTGATTTTCACAGAAATCTGCACTAATCTGCAGGTCCCATTTTAGGTATCCTCTACAATAGGAATTAAATTTTTGGCGAGATACTCCCTAAGGGTTAATTACTTCTAAAAACTTTCCTCATTAGAACACTGAAAGTGTATTAGCTGATTATATTGAACACAGACACTCTCATTCAGGAATCGGTAATCCATGGACATAGGGGAACTTACAGCTTAAAGGCAGAAGCAGGTAGGGCTCTGCTACAAAGTTTGTAAAAATTCATGCAATGTTCATAAGTGGAGTTACTCTTTAAATAAAAGGCTACAGGTCCATAGAATTGATACTGCATTTAAAAGATGTAAAGCCCAGATTATTGGTTATTATTCCATACATAACCAGAATAGAGTCATTTGTGTTGGCTGGGCTCTGATGAAGAGGCTTTGATCTTCGAAACGCGTCAGCCTGCGGTGAACCCCCCCCCCCCTGTTTGAGTGTGGTTCGAGGGTAATCCACTACAGCTTATGTCGATTAAGCCTATACTGTGATTCTTTATACTACCACTGTGAGTAGGTTTTTTATACATTTTATTCTATTAAATTTGGTATAACGGTAACACACTAGGCTGGTGCGCCTTTTTCTTTTCTTCTTTTCATTTGTGTTGAAAGCATGCTGCAGATATGACTGCAGATACTTGCAGTATATTATGAGAATGGATGTTGTACTTATGCCTGCATAAACAGCATGCTAACAACTTGACAACAACATAAATTTAGTGAAGGCGACAGGCTTATGCCCCCGTACACACGATCGGATTTTCAGTCTGAATAAACTCTGATGGGTTTTTCCGATGGAATTCCGCTCAAGCTGTCTTGCTACACACAGACACACCAAATTCCGACCGTCAAAAACGCGGTGACTTACAACACTACGAATAATGAAGTTCAATGCTTCTGAGAATGCGTTGAATTGTTTCCAAACATGCATGTTTTTTTCTCCGTCGGAATTCCATACAGACGACCGGAATTTCCGATAGGATTTCAGACGGAAAAAGTCTGATGGGGCATACACACGAACGGAATATCCGATGAAAAAATTCTGTCTGACTTTTTCCATCAGAAATTTCGACCGTGTGTACGGAGCATAAGAGTTGAACATGGGAATCAATCCAATTGCCCAGTCCCTAAACCAGGGATGATACTGTAAATAATACTGGCATCTTGGAGACATACCATGTTTATGAACCTTGTAAACATAGTTGAAATGAGGTTGAAAAGACAGTGGAACCTCAAATATATAGCTTCAGTACATGACAAAAAGTAAATGCAATAAAAAATGTCTCAGGAACTACTTAGTGAGATCTTAAAGTGGAGGTTCACCCGGAAATACCATTTTTTACCCTTAGATTCCTGCTCATTTTGTCTAGGGAAATCGGCTAGTTGTTTTAAAATCAAAGCTGTACTTACCGTTGTACAGAGCGATCTTCTCCGCCGCTTCCGGGTATGGGCTGCGGGACTGGGCGTTCCTATTTTGATTGACAGGCTTCCGACGGTCGCATCCATCGCTTCACGATTTTCCGAAAGTAGCCGAACGTCGGTGCGCAGGCGCCGTATAGAGCCGCACCGACGTTCGGCTTCTTTCGGCTACTCGTGACGCGATGGATGCGACCGTCGGAAGCCTATCGGAAGACTGTCAATCAAGAAGGAACGCACACTCCCGAAGACCCATACCCGGAAGCGGCAGAGAAGATCGCTCTCTACAACGGTAAGTACTGCTCGGATTTTAAAACAACTAGCCGATTCCCCTAGACAAAATGAGCATCAATCTACGGGTAAAACATTTTTTATGGGTGAACTCCCGCTTTAAGACCTAATAGATATTTGCTGGTATGGCCTCTGGGCTACAATGACCAAACTCTAGTGTCACACCCATATACGTCCTTGTTTCAGCTGATTCTTAAAAGAACCAAATTGCTGCAAGGCATTATATTTCTCAGCACACTTTCATTTGTGTTGATAACACTGTCAGTCATTAAAAAATATTTTAATTGACAGTCTTAATAGAATCTTATATAACAAAGTCCCCTCTGGAAAGAGAGAAGCCAACTTCATACAATGATCAGCTGATTCGTTGACGTTAACATAACAGGCTTACATGCATCATGAGTTGTTAGCTTGATATTTGTCCCCACCAACTGTGGGTCAGGCCCATTCTTTTCACACATCACCCCTCAGTTTAAGGCTGCTTTCACACCTAAGCGACAGCCGCGTTCGCGTGTAGCGGCAGATTTGCCGCGAGTACAAATGTTTCAATTTTTTTTTTTTCCTAAAAGTATTCCAATTGCTGTCTATGGGAAAACGCGCCTGTCGCGTGAAAAAAAGGGTCCGGGACTTTTTTTCAGGCAACAGGCGTTGCGCGTCTATGAGATGTGAACCATCTCCATAGACGGCAATGGCAATTCTCCCCTCTAGCGGCAGAAGCGTCCCGCGTCGGGTGTTTTGTCGCTTAGGTGTGAATGCAGCCTAACTTGAACTCTTGCTCTCATGGGTTTTTATATGGTGACAGGAACAATTTGTGGATCAAACACAGGAGCAGGTGGGAAACATCAACTACTTTACTTAGCTTTCATCAAATGTCCATTATTTAGTACAGGATCAGAGCATGCCAAAATGTTGCTACTAGTTGTCATCTCAGTAGAATTATTTTCTCATTTCACAGGCAGTGTCAGATCACATGAAGACATCCATTGAGCACCTGGCTCTCCTTGCCTCTTCCTTTCACTCATGTGAGCAGTTTATGTCTTCCTTTCCTTTTGTTGGGCTAGCAGGAATGTGATGCATGCAGCTATCTCCTTCTACATATGTCTACAAATCAGTAACTAGCCACAGAATGTCTTTACAACACTTAAGGGCTTGTGAATTAAATGTCTTCTTAATGAAGTTTCACCATAAGTTAAAAAAAAGCTAGTTAAGTACTTAGTACGCATAGCACATGTCCCCATAAAATCTGTGCAGGGGTTGGTGAACTGTGTGGTCAGATAGCTTGCCACCCACCCCTTCACTATCCTTCTGTGTCAGAGAAAAAGGGACAAATAACTCATTTGTTTTGACTGACAGTATACAGAGGAGAGCAAGGGGCAGTACAGACAGCCTATACAGAGCCCACACAGCCCCCCCCCATGTCACCATGTGCACTGCCAGAACAGAACACCCGCAGCCCTCCTTGCCATGCAGCATGTGCCTCCTCTGCTGCCTTTGTAGCTGGTAAAAAAGGTGAAGAAGCTGTTTGGTGAAATGTGTCAGCAGGGTTGTTTTGCATAGAATCCTTTTTCCCCCTTGGCACACTTAGCCACACTATTAGCCAGATTCAGGTACGGCGGCGCATCTTTCCGGTGGCGTAACCAGGGCCGTCTTTACCACAGGGCAAACGGGGCAGCTGCCCAGGGCCCTGTCACTGTTGGGGGCCCAAAGCAACCCCCTTTGAAAAAAAAAATATTTTTTTTTATTTTTTTTAGGGGTCCGGAGGCCCCCAGGGCCCCAGATAGCAACCCCCCTTTTTTTTATTTTTAAATATTTTTTTTTAATATTTTTTATTTTTTATTAAAGGGACAATTTTTTTTAGGGGTCCCCAGGGGCCCGGAGGCCCCCAGGGCCCCAGATGGCCACCCCCCTTTTCTTTTTTTTTGTTTAATTAAAAAAAAAATATTTTTAATATATTTTTATTTTATTTTTTATTAAAGGGCCATTTTTTTAGAGGTCTGGAGGTCCCCAGGGGCCCGTAGTTCCCCAGGGCCCTGGATGACAACCCCCCTTTTTTTATAAAAAAAAAAAAAAAATTATAATTTTTTTTAATATATTTCTTTTATTTTTATATATATATACTTATATAATATAAATGTTATTATTATTAAAGGATCCAGAGGTCCCCAGGGCCCCGGATGGCAACCCCCCTTTTTTTATAAAAAAAAAATGTTTTTATATTATTTTATTTCTTTTTTTTATATATATATATTTTTTTATTAAAGGGCTCAAAGGTCCCCAGGGCCCCATGTGGCAAACACCCTTTTTTATTTTTGTTTATATATTTTTTTTTATTAACCACTTCCCGACGGCCGTACGACTATATACGGCCGCCGGGTGGCTCTGAATCTCTGGGAGGCCGTGTTTTTACGGCCGCCCCTTTTCGCGTTCCCCGCGCGCGCTCCCGAGCGCGCAGCGGGGAACTGCTGTGCTGGCCGTGTCCCTTGGACACAGCCAGTCACAGATCGCCGTGAACGGCCAATCGGAGCGGCCGTTTCCTAGGCGATCTGTGCGGCCAATGAGAGATGATCTCATATGTTTACATATGAGATCATCTCTCATTCCCGGCTCTCGCAGACAGCGGTGCTGTCAGGGGAGAGAGGAGACGGGTCTGTGTCTCTTGTACATAGAGACACAGATCGGTCACCCCCCCAGTCACCCCCCCTCCCCCACAGTTAGAACACTAATTAGGATACACATTTAACCCCTTCCTCACCCCCTAGTGTTAACCCCTTCCCTGCCAGTCACATTTATACAGTAATTAGTGCATATTTATAGCACTGATTGCAGTATAAATGTGAATGGCGCCAAAAATGTGTCAAAAGTGTCCGATGTGTCCGCCATAACGTCGCAGTCCCAATAAAAATCGCAGATCGCCGCCATTTCTAGTAAAAAAAAAAATTTATACAGTAATTAGTGCATATTTATAGCACTGATTGCAGTATAAATGTGAATGGCGCCAAAAATGTGTCAAAAGTGTCCGATGTGTCCGCCATAACGTTGCAGTCCCAATAAAAATCGCAGATCGCCGCCATTTCTAGTAAAAAAAAAAATTATACAGTAATTAGTGCATATTTATAGCACTGATTGCAGTATAAATGTGAATGGCGCCAAAAACGTGTCAAAAGTGTCCGATGTGTCCGCCATAACGTCGCAGTCCCAATAAAAATCGCAGATCGCCGCCATTTCTAGTAAAAAAAAAAAAATAATAATAATAATTCTGTCCCTTATTTTGTAGGCGCTATAACTTTTGCGCAAACCAGTCGCTTATTGCGATTTTTTTTTTTTTTTTTACTAAAAATATGTAGAATACGTATCGGCCTAGACTGAGGATAAAAAAAAAACGTAAAAAAAAAAAATTGAGCTATTTATTATAGCAACAAGTAAAAATATATTTTTTTTTTTCAAAATTGTCGCTCTATTTTTGTTTATAGCGCAAAAAATAAAAACCGCAGAGGTGATCAAATACCACCAAAAGAAAGCTCTATTTGTGGGGAAAAAAGGACGTTAATTTTGTTTTCGAGCCACGTCGCACGACCGCGCAATTGTCAGTTAAAGCGACGCAGTGCCGAATCGCAAAAAGTCCTCTGGTCAGGAAGGGGTTTAAGTGCCCAGTATGGAAGTGGTTAAAGGGTCCAGAGGTCCCCAGGGCCCTGGATGGCAACCCCCCCTTTTTTTTAATAAATGTTTCTATTTTTTATATATTTTTTATTAAAGGGCCCAGAAGTCCCGGATGGCAACCCCCCTTGTTTTGTAATTTTTTTTAAAACATTTTAAATTATTAAAGGGCCCAGAGGTCCCCAGGGCCCCAGATGGCAACCCCCTTTTTTTATATATATTTTTCTTTTTCTTTCTTTATTTCTTTTTTTGTAAAGGCCCCCCCGCTTCTAAATTCGCGGCAGCCCCCCTCCCCTGCTTCTCAATTTCAGGCGGCGGCAGCACCCCCCCCTGGTTCTCTGCTCCAGGGGGCCCATGACCATATGGAAAGCTACCTGAGGGAGATTCAGGCAAATTGTATTTACTGAGAGGATTCGCTCTATTATCTTCGTTCCTGAGCAAAGGGCCTGTAAAAGAGGTTCCACTCCTAATTGAAATTTCACTAGAGCCAAGTCAGTGGCAGAGACTTGTTCCTTCTCAGAAGTTCTAAGTGATACTCTGGCTGCCAGACGTGAGTTAAAGTCCCATTGGAGGCAGGACTGCTTCCGTTTATCCATAGGCCTGAATCTGCAAATTCTCCTTTCACCAACCTATCTCTATCTACCTCAAGTTAACTGTTTGCCATGTTAGGCAAGTAAATAAAGCACTGAAAACAACACTCTGCTGTTTGGACATTCCGTTACTCCATCACCATCCCTAGACACTTCACAGAGGTAACATAATCATGCCATCCCAATCTAACCAGCGGCTCCTGAGGGGGTAGCTCTACATATACGTAATTTTTTTAATGATGGATATCTCGGTAACGGCAGCAGCCGCTGCCACAACCGAGATATCCATCTTTTCAGTGAGCGGTCTTCTAAACGATAACGGTGGTCTCTGCGCCGCATTCGCCATGAGATCACCGTTATCGGCGGTGGGAGAGGGCCCCCCAATCCCACCGCTCTCCCGCGCCCTCCGCTTCTTACCGGAGCCGTCAGCAGCGGCGGAGGCGATCAGGTCCTTCCTTCTGCTCGGCTGTGATACGAGTGAGTGCAAGATGGCCCCCGCCCGTCTCCATAGCATAGCAGGGCGGAAGCGACTTCAAAACGTCAATTCCGCCCATGCTTCTTAAAGGGACATTTTCTTGTTGTCATTTTTTCAAATGACAATTTTTTTTTTTTTTGCATTTTAGTCTAAATATGGGATCTGAGGTCTTTTTGACCCCAGATATCATATTTAAGAGGACCTGTCATGCTTTTTTCTATTACAAAGGATGTTCACAGGAATCTGCAAAAACATGTCTTAAAACTATATAAATGTACATAGATCATCGAGAGGGGAATGTTTTTTTCTCAGAAAAAGTGGAGTTACTCTTTATGGAGATGGGCTGCTGACCATCGAATACAGACATTGGCAGGATTTTCCCATTGTCTTACAGAGCTTCAGTCAAGTGCACTCCACTTCAATAAAGACTGGGAAATCCTGAATGTCTCCATCTTATGTCTTTATTTCCATGTATATACAGCTGTGGATATCTGACTGATGCCTGGATGGGTCAATGACAGACAACTACAACTACAACAGACTGATGCATAAAATAGCAGGTGACATGGGCCGAGCACTACACTTTATCAAGCCCATGTATCACTTCTCTCTAGGAATTGGAGTCATATGCAGACAATATATAGGCTTCATTAGATTAAGCTATTCTAAAAAAAACAATCCTAAATGTGGCTCAGCAGCCCACAGCCGTGCACGCTACTTCTCCTGGGATCAGTCAGGCTTGCCACCAATCCCTGAAAACATAATTACCTGTTCACTGTAAATATGAAAGAATTATCTGTTCACTGTGTTATACAGGGTGGGCCATTTATATGGATCCACCCGGGTGGGCCATTTATATGGAAACACCTTAATAAAATGGGAATGGTTGGTGATATTAACTTCCTGTTTGTGGCTCATTAGTATATGTAAGGAGGGAAACTTTTCAAGATGGGTGGTGACCATGGGGGGGCAACCATTCCTATTTTATTAAGGTGTATCCATATAAATGGCCCACCCGGGTGGATCCATACAAATGGCCCACCCTGTAGATTAGTTAAAAGAAGAATAAGTCTAATACCATAAGTGTGTGCAGCCTATTGCATTAGGGCACAGGTGTCAAACACAAGGCCCGTGGGCCGAATCCGGCCCACCAGGCCATTTCATGTGGCCCTCGCACCTCTCCTGGTCCTTCTCCAGACCCTTACTTTCGGCTTTGAAGCAATGCATCCAGCTTCTTCCCAGTAGCAGCATAGGGAAAGGGGGTTACATTGTGATGTAAGGGAGAGTGGGGGACTCAACTTCTGATGATGGGGTGGCTCTTGTCATCTAATGTAAGTGGAGGGGATGCGCTGGACATCTAATTTTACAGATACAACCGCCCCTTTTGAGGGCAATCATAATGCTGATGCGGCCCACGATGAAATTGAGTTTGACACCCCTGCATTAGGGTGTGCACCCCAAAGCTCAAACACATATGAGTGTGCGTGTGTGTGTATACAGAATATATACAGTATACACACACAGATACACACATTTTTATGGCAGAGATTAATGGGAGATCTTTCCAATCTCCCTGCTGGCACACAGAGTGCTAATGCTAATGCACACGTAGAGTGTGCATTAGGGTGTGCACACCCGACACACCGCCTGCACACACCTATGCTAATAACATACTGCTAAGGCTTTTTGTTAAACCTAAATTATATTGCCATAAAGGCTAGCGATTATCATAATATCAGTCAAATGGGCAAAAGATGTCATAGGATCAGTCCAATTCCATATTGGTAGGATAAAGAGAATTGCGTATTGTTTCTAGCTGCCTTTTGTCTGGACTTTCATCCTCCCTCTGTGTTGAAGCTCACAGCTCACATTTTCCATGACAGCGGCTGTGTTCCTTAAGATATAGCTGCAAGTCAGCCAGATATAAATAACGAGAGAGTTTGGGTCTGTTCCATGCCTATAATGCTCCAGTCTACAGCGTCAGATTCACAAATAACCAAAACACTGGAAATTCTGCAGCATAAAACAAACAAAAGACTAATCGCTGAAACACTTACTACGTCATCATCTAGGTTTCTGGTAATAATTTCAATACTGTTAAAAATGTAAAAAGAGATAAGTACTTGTACTCTCATATGTTTTTTCCCAGCTTTTACAATCTACTAAATATCGTCTGATAACACGTGGCATTCTTTTATGATGGTTATAGTGTAATAGTATGACACCCATGATATCATAAATTAAATGCTTAAGTTGTGCACAAGTAACGTCAAACATCCTCTATTGATAATGAAGGACAGCGTACATTGCTTCTTGGAAAACCATAGGTAAATGTAACTCTTTCCACTGGGCTTTGAGTGCCGTTATTGAAGCATTTATACAGTAGAATATCAAAATATGTTCTTAACTTTTTATTTTATTTTATATTTTTTCCCCCGATACTAGAGTGTCACTTTTTAAATACCTTTTCATGTGTGGCAATAGCCCAAGAAAGATACACCCCTATGAGGTCTAATAATAGAGTGGTACGTGACTATAATAACAAAGTTGGGCCAGTATGGTAAGTAACTGGCATTTTAGTAAACCAGACAACGTTCCCTGTGTAGGTACATTGGATCTTCACATCAAAAATACAAGTATATAGACCATTCTGTCATTCTTCATATGCAGAAAACTATATCTGAATCCATGCTTCCAATTCCGTTTTAACTAGAGCACATATGGCATTATGACTATACATTGCGATAATGGTGTTTTGGGCACCGATATATAAGGCATTGAAAAAAACTACACATTTTTTCAGATTTTAGCATTATTTTTACTACTGTTTTTGTTCACAAAAGGTTTATCAAAATATAATACATGAATATCAAACGAAAAGGAGCTAAAATTAGAAAACTTTTCAAAATGCAAGTCATCAATTGATTGCAAGTCATAACAAAAGCACAGTTGGTAACAATGTACAAAATAAACAGAGCAAAATACATATGACCAAAGATGGCAGGCCTCAGTTGAAGCAGGCTAAACCTTGGGGGTTATCCACAAAAGGGATACGCCGGCTTATCTACTGATACGCCGTCGTATCCCTGTTTCTATCTATGGAACTGATCCACAGAATCAGTTTACCATAGATAGGCAGAAGATCCGACATGTGTAATTGAATTACACTGTCGGATCTTAAGGATGCAATTCTAGGCCGGCCGCTAGGTGGCGAGGCCATTGTGGCCGGCCTAGAATATGCAAATGAACACTTACGGCGATCCACGAACGTTCCGACGGGCCCGTCGCACTAAATCTACGTCGTTTACGTCGAGTTACGCCGTGTAAAAATAGGGCTAAGTCCTATTTGACTAAGCCCTATTAAGTATGGCCGTCGTTCCCGCGTCAAAATTTTAAACTCTACGTCGTTTGCGTAAGACGTCCGTGAATGGCGCTGGACGCCATTTACGTTAACGTCTAAGCAAATGACGTCGGAGCGACGTCTGTTAGCGCAATGCACGTCGGGTAAGTTACCCGACGGAGCATGCGCAGTACGTCCGGCGCGGGAGCGCGCCTAATTTAAATGGGACTCGCCCCATTAGATTCGGCACGCCTTGCGCCGGACACATTTAAGTTACACCGCTGCAAATTTCAAGGTAAGTGCTTTGTGGATCGGGCACTTAGGTAGAAATTTTGCGGCGGTGTAACTTAAATCGGAAGATTTAAGTTAAGCAGGATATTTGTGGATCTGGCCCCTAGTTCATAGTTTACGGATCATGACAATGACAATAGTAGATCATAGGAACAGGAAGGACATACTCAATATGGTGGTGTTATGTACGAAACGTACCTGGTAGTCAGAGCCTAGTTTGCAGGAGGAGGCCTCTCTTACAGCCCTGGCTCAGGAGCCGCTGGAGTGGGGACAGCAAGCTCAGGAGCACAGTGAGGTAGGAGTGCCTGGGTGATGGCAGCAGTCAGGCACAGGACGGTGATCCTTCAGGGATGGCTGGTACAGGAGACAGCTGTTGCAGAAGTGGAGGGTCAGAAACTCTGGAGCTGGTAGGTACTGGAACAGCGGCAGCAGGAGCTTGGTGAGGCAAGCCAAGTTAGATACAGAGCAATCAGACAGTAGCGGGATCAGACAGGCCGGGTCAAGCAGGTAATCAGACAGAGGGTCTTGAAGGCTATAAGCGTGGTCAAGGTTCAGGCAAGTCTGGTAACTGTTAGGCAGCAGAGCAGAGTCAGAACAAGCCAAAGGTCGGATTGGAGAGGGTCGGGTGGTCAGGCGAAGCCGGGTCGGTACTGGTAGCAGGTTCAACAGGGGTACAGATTACTGGCACAACGCTGCAGATCAGACAGCAAAGTGCTACTGCAGCTGCTGACTTTTAAAGGCAAAATGGCGCCAAAACTTTTATACATATATATAAACAATTGTGAAGATTATGATCATATACCAGTGGGAATGAATGTTGTTATTAACGGTGTTTTTTAATACATTTTGGCCCGGATTCTAAGAGGACTTACGACGGCGTAGCGCCATGTACGCAGTCGTAAGTCCAAATCCGAGCCGTCGTATCTATGCGCCTGATTCTTAGAATCAGTTACGCATAGATATCCATTAGATCCGACAGGCGTAAGTCTCTTACGCCGTCGGTTCTTAACTGCATTTTTTGTTTTAACCGCTAGGTGGCGCTTCCGTCGAATTCCGCGTCAAGTATGCAAATTAGCTAGATACGCAAATTCACGAACGTACGCGCGGCCGACGCAGTAAAGTTACAACGTTTAGGTTAGGCTTTTCCCGGCGTAAAGTTGCTCCTGCTATATGAGGCGCAGCCAATGTTAAGTATGGCTGTCGTTCCCGCGTCGAAATTTTAAAAAGTTACGTCGTTTGCGTAAGTCGTCCTTGAATGGGGCTGGACGTCATTTACGTTCACGTCGAAACCAATGACGTCCTTGCGACGTCATTTGGAGCAATGCACACTGGGATATTTTACGGACGGCGCATGCGCAGTTCGTTTGGCGCGGGGACGCGCTTGATTTAAATGATACACGCCCCCTACCCACCGAATTTGAATTCCGCCGGGTGATTTACGCTACACCGCCGCAACTTACGGAGCAAGTGCTTTGAGAATATAGCACTTGCCCCTGTAAGTTGCGGAGGCGTAACGTAAATCAGATACGTTACGCCCGCACAATATTGCGCGGCTGTACGTGAATCTGCCCCTTTATATTTAAAAAAATGCTAGCTTTTTGCTACTCACCTCAAATGATTACTACTCATCAATTACACATATGCCATGTTTTGTGATTCACTATGTTGCAAAAATAGTGCAGGTGAGTTTTTTTTTGCAAGGTGAGGTGTGTTGACATTCCATTTAAAATGATTAGACTCCCTTATTCTAATTCGTCTTAAAGCAGGGCTGGACTGGGACAGAAATTTGGCCCTGGACTTCATCCAGACTGGCCCACTTTGACAGGTCTCTCCCATGGCAGCCACCCAAGCCCCCTCTCCCCCTTTATTAGCCACTAGCCGTTCTACTTTATTAGAGTAGAACGGCTGGCACTGGTACTCTTATAGGCAGTACCAGTGGGGAAGCTAGGCATTATTTCACCCGGGCCAAAGAATCAGTTCGGTGCCCCTCCCTTATGGGACAAGATTAGGCAGAAGTGAGAAACTCCCAGGCCATAGCTGTTGAGTCAGCTGTCTGTCCCCTCCCCCTTGCTCCTCTGTCGTCCCCCCTGCTCCTCTGGTCCTCCCCCTGCTCCTCTGGTCCTCTCCCTGCTTCTCTGTTCCCCCCAGGTGAGCGCTATGGTGAGGGAGAGGAGGTGAGCGCTGTGGGAAGGGAGAGACAGAGGAGCAGAGGGGGGCGGCAGTCTGCCGCTGTCACTGAAGCCGGCCCACTGAGCCATCGGCCCACCGGGAAACTCCCTGTAGTCCCAATGGCCAGTCCATCCCTGTCTTAAAGCAACCTATGTTCACAAATTTTCACTACCTCGTGTGTCTTACTGCTTTTGTTTTCTTTTTTTGTGTGTCACCCTTTGCGTGTCTGTTCTTCATATCTGATGTCTTGTAGAATTATCTATATATATAAAACTCAATGTGTGTATGTATGTTCCAGCATCACGTCCAAACGGCTAAAGATATTAACATGAAACTTGGCACACATGTTACTTATATGTCAGCAACAAACATAGGATAGGTGGTTTAACCCTTACCCACCCCCATTTGCCATGGCCAGGGTTTTTCTTTAAATTCCCATTCAACTCTATGGGAAATACATGTTACTTCATGTTCCAGCATCACGTCCAAACGGCTAAAGATATTAACATGAAACTTGGCACACATGTTACTTATATGTCAGCAACAAACATAGGATAGGTGGTTTAACCCTTACCCACCCCCATTTGCCATGGCCTGGGTTTTCCTTTAAAGTCCCATTCAACTCTATGGGAAATACATGTTACTTCATAACTTCCAAACGGCTGTAGATATTTCGATAACACTTGGTCACATGTTACTTATATGTCCACTTAAACTATAGGATAGTTAATTTATCCCTTAACTACCCCCATTTGTGAGGGTCGGGGTTTTTGTTTAAAGTCCCATGCAAATCAATGGGAAATGTATGTTCCCACATAACTTCTGTACGCCTGTAGATATTTCAATAATACCTGGTACACATATTACTTATATGCCAAATAAGAATATATGACAGTTAAATTAACCCTTACCTACACCCTTATATAAAAGATGGGTATATTTATATTACTATGATTTTCCTCCCCAAAAGGTTAAGATAGGAAGACCGGGCAACGCCGGGTATTCAGCTAGTTATTTGATAAAGTATATATTCAGCAAAAACTTACTGTCCCATTTATGACAATTTGATTTGGTAATGGTGGAACAGATTTCACTGCAAAATCAAGTTTCTCAAAATCACTTTACTGATCCCTAATATCTAACACAATGTACAGCACTACCGGATATGATGGTGCTATATATAGTAATAACAACAAGTATGTTGTTACAGTGTAGTGTTATTACCAAATGGGAATAATAAAAAAAAAACATATTTCCACACTGTACACAACCGATTTCTGAAGCACGTAGCAGGAATAAGCGAATCTCCAAGAGATAAGCAAGTCAAGTTTGAAAATTGATGGAATACCATTGAAATCTATGAAATGGTGAATCCTGTTATCAAGGAGTGGGTCATTTACATGCAGCTTTTAATGTTAAACATAATCTAAACAATGGCCTTCTTATCTAAAAAGAAAATACATCCACCACTGAGGAAACTTGATCAATCTATTCAACAGGGATATGCATACCCACGGGTCAAAGCCCACAGGGTGTAGCCTAACTAGATTAGGATTTTTTAAACTCAAGTAGTCATTATGTGCAGTGATTTGCTTATAGTTAGAGGTAAAAAGTATAGAAAAATTCCCCAGAAAACTTCCATATAATCTGAGAATAATTCTCACACAAGAATTTTGACCACTATTACAGAGTGTCAAATCATCCGTGATACCCACATACTCGGATCTATCTCAAGGGGTGAAGGTACTGTCACTCATTACAAATTCAATATTTGCATACAGGTGTTATAATTTGTAGGAGTATCAAATGACCCTCCCAAAAAAATATATTAGCACGTCTTCTCAGTCCTGTTGCCCAAAAATATCTCATGTGCGTTCTTTAAAAAAAAAAAGGTATACATGGGGCAATCAAACTTACTCCCCAGAGAACCATGTGAACCAAGCACTGACAGATGCGAGTAGAGGAGAGCCAATCGGCTGCTCTCCTGACAGGGGGATATGCGCACTGCGCTGATAGATTATCAGGGCAGCTTCCCCAAGGATGCCCACCCATGCCTACAAGGGATGCCCACCCAGGACCACCAGGTAGGCCCACCCATGACCACCAGGGTTGCCAATCAGTGCCCAATAGAGTTGCCAATCAGATTCCATCAGTAATGCCTGCCAGTGCTTCCTCATCAGTGCTGCCTATTAGAGCCATCTATCAGTGCCACCTATCAGTGTCCATCAGTGCCACCTATAAGTGCATATCAGTACAGCCTTTCAGTACCCATCAGTGTTGCCTATCAGTGCCATCTATTATTGCCCATTAGTGCTGCATATCAGTGCCACATATCAGTGCCCATCAGTGCCGCCTATCAGTGCCCATTAGTGCTGCATATTAGTGCCTCATCATCAGTGCCCATCAGTGCCAGGTTGCCCATCAGGGAGGGAGAAAACATACTAATTTACACAATTTTATATAGTCAGTTTTAGAAACAAAGAAAAACTTTTTTTCCCCGAAATTTTTGATCTTTTTATATTTTTCTAGTAAAAAAATAAAAACCCCAGTGGTGATCAAATACCACCAAAATAAATCTCTATTTGTGGGAACAAAATTATAAAAATTTTGTTTGGGTACAGTGTTGCTCGACTGCTCAATTGTCATTTAAAATGTGGCAGCGATGAAAGCTGAAAATTGGCCTGGGTAAGAAGGGGGGAAAGTGTCCTGTATTGAAGTAGTTAGACCAAGAAGGGCAGATCCAGGTCATTACATCAGAAATGTTTAATGAACAATGGGCCAGATTCACATAGAAATACGTTACGCTGCGGCGGCGTAACGTATCCCATTTACGTTACACCGCCGCAAGTTTACAGCGTAAGTGCCTGATTCACAAAGCTCTTACCTGTAAACTTGCGGCGGTGTAACGTAAATCCGCTCGGCGCAAGCCCGCCTAATTCAAATGGGGCGGGCACCATTTAAATTAGGCGCGTTCCCGCACCGAACGTACTGCGCATGCTCCGTCCGTAAAATTACCCGACGTGCATTGCGCTAAATAACGTCGCAAGGACGTCATTGGTTTCGACGTTAACGTAAATGGCGTCCAGCGCCATTCACGGACGACTTATGCAAACGACGTGAATTTTCAAATTTCGACGCGGGAACGACGGCCATACTTAACATTGGCTAGGCCACCTAGAGGGCAGCCTTAGTTTTACGCGGCGTATCTCGACGGAAACGACGTAAATTTAGAGCGACGGGTAAAGCGTACGTTCGTGAATCGCCGTAACTAGTCATTTGCATATTCTACGCCGACCGCAATGGAATCGCCACCTAGCGGCCGGCCTAGAATTGCATCCTAAGATCCGACGGTGTAAGTCAATTACACCTGTCGGATCTTAGGGCTATCTATGCGTAACTGATTCTATGAATCAGTCGCATAGTTACGACGGGCGGATCACAGAAATACGACGGCGTATCAGGAGATACGCCGTATCTCTTTTGTGAATCTGGCCCAATATATCCAAGTACATTAAAAGTAACATAGCCAACCATCAGGTCAATGCAGGATATACATAACAACATAATTTTATGGTTCAGGTACAGATAATCATTCCAATATAATTTTTAAGAGGTGAACCACTTAACGTACAGTCTGGAGCTGCCTATTCCATTTTCCGTTTACTTAGAGACAAGTGATTAAGGAGAAGAAAATAAGGTAGAAGAGACTAAAGAAATGAGAAGAGTGAAAGGGGGTAGGAGGCAGGGGGAAATGGTGGTTTATCTATCTGAGGGTTATGGCCCGAACAGAGCGACCTCCTTGTCAGAGAGGACAAACATATTCCACAGCCTCCAAAGTTTGGAGTACTTTTCGTGTTTGTGCTGGGCTGTAAGGATTAGATCTTCCATCTTATTTATTTCCTCTACCTTATAAAGCCAGCAGCTAATAGACTGTGGATTTTTCCAGTTGAGAGGAATACTTGGTGGCGTTTAGCAGGTGACGTATAATCGATTTTTTATAGATCTTCGTGGGGATGGTCGAGGTATGCAACAAGAAGAAGACTGGATCGTCAGGAACCTGGATCGGTGTGAGGAGAGGAGAGTGATGAACTTACAATGACCTGCTGCCCAGGTATATTTACGTTTGTGATCGCTCCGTCATTGGACGGAGCGATCACCTGGTATACGGCCGATGTTATTGGCCGTTTACCAGGATCCGTGTTGCTACGGGTCCTGTGGACCAGGCAAGCACGGATGTTCCCGTGTGCGTGCGACAGGGCGTGCGCGGGAATGATTCTCTGGGAGGACGTTAATTAACGGCCTCCCGGAGTTAAGCAACCACCCTGTAGACGTACTTTGTCTATAGGGCGGTTGTCAAGTGGTTAAACTTAATAGCAACATTTTAATATATTACAGCTTACCAGTGTTTAGGTGTGATAGCTGGACTTGTTTTTCTTTTTTCAGGTCTTTTTTTTCTTTTGTATTGATTGAGGGAGTCATGACTGCAACCTAGCTTCATCTACTAGGTTTTATTAGCAGGTATTTATAAAGCGCTGGAAAATTACCCAGCGCTTTACACATATTGTACATTTACATCGGTCAGCCTCTTAAAAGGGCCTGAAAACTGCCTCCCATTCTTTGCAGTGTGTGCTTTCACACTGGGGCAGTGCGCTTGTGTGACGTTATAAAAAGTCCTGCAAGCAGAATTTTTGGGGTGGGTTGGGAGCGCTGTAAATAGTGCTCCCAAAGCATTTTGAAAGTGCCGCAAAATGGGACTTTTACCTTTGGGGTAAAATCCACCCCGCTAGCAGCCAAAAAGCACTGCTCTAACGCAGCTAAAGCACACCAAAAATGACCGGTGCTTTAGCGCTGTTTTAGCTGTAGTGTAAAGGGGGTCTAAAAATCCAAAATCACAGCCCTTCATCTCCCAGCCACAACTATAAAATATTGTTTTGCAGAGACCCCTCTGTTTTTCTAAGCAAAAGGGAGTAGAAGTAGATGGGTGATTTCCATCAGGAGCTGGAAATTCCTTGTGGGAACAAGGTTAAACTACATGTGGCTTATGTCTAATTTTAAATTGTTCAGTATAAAATTTATAATAGAGAAATCAAAAAGTCCCCAAGATGTATGATTCCCTGTGCAAGAGAAAGGATTATCAGCAATCTGTCTTTAAAGTGAACCTGGAATTTTTTCAATATATTTTGTATTTATTTTTGTAAAAGAGATCTCCTTAATGTAAATAATGTTATTAATGAATATTAATGTTCTATATGTAGCACCATCCTAGGTAGGTGCTAGAAGAGAGTATAGATTGTGGTCTTTTTGCATACCAGGAAGATGGTCAAGTAAAACTTAAGAGTGCTCTCTGCCACCAGGGAGCAGGATCTATTTGGTAGGTCTGCTCATTGTACTCAGGTGCAGCTCAGCTTGTTTGGCTGTCCCTCACTGGTCCAATATTGAGGCATATTGGACGGTGGGAGGGGACCTGACAAGTGAGTGCACAGGCTTTGTTACAGTCCTGCCAATTGGCAGAGGAAAAGTGCTGCATTGCATGTTGGGATATTGTATTAAAAGCCCAGGGTACATGTGCTCAGAATTCGTTGAGCCGGGGAACAGAGTCCAGTAGGGAGGGGCGGCTTCCCTCTCATCCGCGGAGGTGGTCGTGCAGCCTTGGGTGGTTGACTCAAGGGTCTAGAGAGAGAGAGAGAAGCTGAACCCAGAGGTCCTGCAGAGCTGACTGGAAGGGAGACACCAGGAAGGATCTGATTCTGCTTACTGTGTGTACAGATCTGTATCTTTGGGGGTCTGTCGAGTGAGGGCTTCCCCCTTCAGCTAGAAGAGTCAGTGGACGAGGTCAATAAAGGGGATGCTAGAGAGTGTCCTGAAGATAATATAGTGCATCAAGTTTGCTGCTAGTGGGAGCAAGAATATTTAATAACTCCATACACGTGGCTGCATGGTTAAAGCAGTGTGACTGCTTCCACAAATATTTCGGAGGCCAAGAAAGAGTTGTCCTTATCAATTGTGAATAGGTCCAGTTAGAGTATCCCACTAAATCCTTCTCCCATCCAAGTTCCAAAATAAAATACAAAAACCCAAATCCACTGGACTGGTCATTAAGTAACGAGCAAGCGGGAGTAAGGGTGGGACAAGTGGAAACCCCTAGCAACCAAGTGGAGACCCTTAGCAACCAGCTGCAGGTACCCATAGAGAGGCCTATGATGAAAACACTACAGGGACAGTGCTACATATAAAAACCCAATTCTTTTTCAAAATGTTTTATTGTATATGTACATGGAGATAGCCATATTTGCTCATTACCTATGTAGGCTTTGCGTCCTCCTGTGCAGTGCTTCACAATAATTATACTTGATCACTTTTTTCCCCAACAGTAAAAATCTGAGATGTTAATTTAATTGACTGTTCTATTTGCAAGGGAAGTTGCACTTTGCAAGGGAACTGTCCCCAGAGCTTATTGAATGAGTTGAAGCTTTGCTGACGTCTACACAAAGGCATTTTTTTTATTTTTATTTTTGCATGTAATTGCAATGTGAAAGTTGTGAAAGTGAACTTTCACCATATTCACTAAGTTCCCTTACAAAGTGTAACTTCTCTTGCAAAGTGAACAGCCTATTTGTATTCAGTAGATCAACCCCCTATGAGTCATGGAAAATAATGTACTCACTGCGCGGCTAATATCTTACTCAGTGAGCAATTGTAACATGCGTGCCTGCCCCCTCTATCGGGTCATCTGCAAATTGCTATATTTAATACAATGACAAAAATATAAACAAGCATGCATAAGTATGTGGGTCACATAAAAAGTTAATTTAAGTTTAACGCAGCCGTTATAATTCAAAGTATGGGCTTACTAAAAATATACTTACAAATTTTCTTCTGAGTGATGTACCAACATACTGGATAGAATTCGATTTATTTATTCTATCATGCAGCTCAACGGACGTTAGCTGTAGACATCTCTATACACGGCCCTTGTTTGAATATGAACACAATGGCCCAGATTCACAACGGAGATACGATGGCGTATCTCCAGATACGACGGCATATCTCCAGATACGCCGTCGTATCTCTGCGTTGCGCCATCGTATCTATGCGACTGATTCTTAGAATCAGTTACGCATAGATATCCATTAGATCCGACAGGCGTAAGTCTCTTACGCTGTCGGATCTAAACTGCCGCTAGGTGGCGCTTCCGTCGAATTCCGCCTCGAGTATGCAAATTAGCTAGATACGCAAATTCCCGAACGTACGCGCGGCCGACGCAGTAAAGTTACAACGTTTACGTTAGGCTTTTCCCGGGGTAAAGTTGCCCCTGGGTCTATGAGGCGCAGCCAATGTTAAGTATGGCCGTCGTTCCCGCGTCGAAAATTGGAAAAAGTTACGTCATTTGCGTAAGTCATCCGTGAATGGGGCTGGACGGCATTTACGTTCACGTCGAAACCAATGACGTCCTTGCGACGTCATTTGGAGAAATGCACACTGGGATATTTTACGGATGGTGCATGGGCAGTTCGTTCGGCGCGGGGACGCGCTTAATTTAAATGATACACATCCCTTCCTCCCAATTTGAATTCAGCCGGGTGATTTACGCTACGCCACCGCAACTTACAGAGCAAGTGCTTTGAGAATACAGCACTTGCCTGTGTAAGTTGCGGAGGCGTAGCGTAAATCAGATATGTTACGCCCGCACAAAATTGTGCGGCTGTACGTGAATCTGCCCCAAGTTTTTTAACTTGCCCTCTTGTTAATTAATCTGATTATTACACTTTTATATGATTTTATTTGTTCTATGTAAAAAGTGAGATTCTTTATGACATAGGTGGTTTGCTTATCCAGTTATATTTCAGTTTTCATCAGTTAAAGTATTACATTTTTATTTCTGATTGGTGCACATGCAATTCCCTTGTTCAATATGTCATATGACTTTGCTTATGTCATTAAGCGAAGAACATCTCTTTCATTCCTTCTCCCTATCTCCTATGCTCTCTCCTTGGTGCCTGTCACAAGTTCAGGAGGATGTTCTGCGTGTCTTCAAGCACAGGCCTGCGCCCTCCCCCTTCTACATCATGTCATAAAGACGTCTACAGCTGCCTATTTATTCTCAAGCTGCTTCAACAGCTTCCAAATCATCAGCTGGAGACCGGTTCAGCTTTCCAGATTTACAAGAGACACCAGTAGCACATCATTTCACTTCTTCTACACAAGAAGTTCTGACACGTAAGTTCATGTCTCCTTCTACCATATAGTCTTTATCTGTCTGTATGCATGCAGCTAAAGTAAATCAATGCATATGTTTAATCGCTAAAAGTGGTAAGCAAGCATTGAAATTTCAATGGTTACACTTTATACAAAGAGAAATGTATAAAGCCTGAAGAAGGGATCTAAGTCCTACAAAAGCTTACATCTTAAAGTTTAGCCAACAAAGGGTATCAGTAAAGCTACAAACTTTCTGCGTTAATTGATGGCTAACTTGATACAGTACTCTCCTACTGCTAATTACAAAATTGAAAGATTTGTTAGTTCTGAAAAAATAAATGAATATTATTAATAGTAGTGGTAGTAATATTACTATTATGATTATTTATTACAATTATAATAGTTTTGTTGTATATTTAAATTATTGCATGTTTATATTTTTATTAAAATCATTTATTTTTTATATATTCCAGCATCATTAACAATTTAACCTATTTAAATATGTACTTAATAGGGAATAGATTAATTAAATTAAATGCACTAGACTAGATATGTACAGTGATGCAGCACAACTGTCACAGATTGGTTACTGCAGATAATAGAAGGCTATACATTAAGGATAGTACTGTAAGTTGGTAGGCTCTGCACAGACTGCTGGTGCTTGAAACACCTTATAGACCATAATTGAATGTCTTGATTCAGAGTTGAAAAGTGAAAAACAAATAAGGAGAAGGTTGCCTCTTTGAAGGTCTACTTTGCTTTCCCAACACTTACAAGTATTTGTTGTGGCTAATGTACTTCAGTTTTCTAAAACATTATTCTGCAATGATTCTGGGAGCCATCTGCACTGAGAATACTGTATACAGGCATACCCCGCTTTAAGTACACTCACTTTACATACACTCGCGAGTAAGGACATACCCGTAAGTGCCTTACAAGTACTGTACAGACATTTTGCAGCCACGGTAGAAGGAGCTGAAGCTCAGAGAGCATAGCCCGCCCTGTTCCAGTGTGCCCCTGACACCCCCACTACAGCCCCTGAGACCTCAACTACAGCTCCTGACACCCCCACTACAGCCCCTGACCCCCCCACTACACCCTAGAAGTGAAAAAAGGTATTGTTTCACTTTAAGTACATTTTCGTTTTACATACATGCTCTGGTCCCATTGTGTACTTAAAAGTGGGGTATGCCTGTATATGCATTACCTTGTCTGCTACCAACATTTTAGAAACTTTTACATATTTTGCAATTTGTAGTGCAACTGCTTTTACCACATTTTATTCAGGATTCCTTAACACCATAGTAAATATACAAATTCTTGTGTATTTATCTAACAAAACACAAAAAAACTTTATTACATTGAAAATTATGAAGTGGATTATATTAAAGAGGGTATCTAAATACAATTCACTCTTCACATGGATACATATTGGGTTACATATTCGAATATTAGCATTAAAAGAAAAAAAAAATATTTAGAGGAAAAAAAGCCGTCCTGTCTTTCCATAAATAAAAACCACTGTTGCCATTTCAGCCTAGGCAACTTAGAATGACATGGTCTTTGACAGAAGAGAATTTATATTCTTCAAACAGTAATGCGATAAAGGGATCAAAATATTCACCCTATGTGCATGGATAATTACAAACTGTAAATAGAAATATACATAGATAAAAAAAATTGTGAAACAAAAGGAAATATACATAAATAGTACTGTCTACATCAAGTTGATCACTTTCTTATTTATATTATAATAATATTTCATATTATATATCGTAAAAAAAAATGAATAAAAAAGACTATAGTTCTCATTGAATTACATACTAAAAGGAAGGACCTTTGAGGACATAAGTATTGTTTTATCAGCCAGTAAGATGTTGTATCTAAAGCTGGTCAAAATACAATATGAATTTGTTTAAATTGTTTCTATACTCTGGTACAGTACAGCTAGCTCTTATTGTTTAAGTCACTAAATGCACTAAATAGAGACATAAGTGATCTTGTACTAAATCCCACATGGGCTCATTGTTTTTAGCGATAGTTCAGAATATGCGTAACCACATACTATTTTATGTTATAATATCTAAAACATTCATTTGAATAGAGTTTCCAGTTTTCTTTTAATAACTCAAGTATTCAAATGTTATATGAAAAATGAAATTCTTTCAATAAGTACATGCTGCACACTAGGGCCATACAATAGGCACTTATTCCTCAGAGAGACAGCTCTTATCTGATTGAGATCTGCTTGTATTTGCACATTATATATTAGGCTATCCATACACGAATAGATTACTTTTGCTCATCCTGAAATCTAACTGACTCCACCATCCACTCAAGTGGTGATGGGCAAATCCCTTGCCTCCTTATTGTACTCTGATATCCGCTAGTGTCCTGAACAGTTCATTGGCTGCATACACTTTTCGGCCAAGTATTTTCAGGATGGCTCCTTTGTGTAAATTACTTTTGTTGATTCAGCAGGGCACCCACTATTGGTTTTCTCTGAATCAGCCAAAACTCTAACAATTTCGCAAGCTAGTTTTGTTAATATGCTGGAAATAAACCGAAGCTTCCTGCTATTGTCTTACTGCAATATTTTTTAGTTCAGCCCAAGTAGGGAGAGATTAAATCGAAATACTTAGATACTTCAAAGTCCATGTGGAAAGAAACTAGATGAAGTAAGACTGAAGTGGCACTCTGACAATTTTTCTACAAATGTAGTGCTTACTAGTCACATTTGCTATTTCCTGTAGAGGAGACTTCATTAAATTAAAAGGAATCAGTAAAATATTTGAGAAAAAAATGGATATATGATATAGCTATACAAGAGTGATCACAGGAGCAGGCACCAGAGAGAAAATGCCTTGTTGCCAAAAATATCAAATCCGACTTTTTCATTTTCAGACTTGGGCTGTAGTAATGGCAGGCGTAAGCTGATTGGTTGCAATTGGCACAATTTTCATTGCGTCTGTTAACACATGCTGTATAGGTAAATTATTTAAAATATAAACTTGCTCTTTAAGTGTGAGGATTCATTTTTTTTAACAAAGCATTTGTATTTACTTTCAGGCTGTATCCACAACAATTTGTATTGTCAGAGAGTAGGGCTACTGAATCCACAGCTCTAAATTTTGCTTCAATGTTGAGAATGGAAGAAATAGCCAATGGCACCATAACAAACCAGGGAAATGGCTTAACTCAGGATCCACCAAGCCAATTTACCAATGGAAAGGACAAAAATGAGTATCTCTACATACTGATAGTCATGTCTTTCTATGGAATATTTCTGATGGGCATCATGTTGGTCTATATGAGGTCCAAACGGAAGGAGAAAGAATCTAAGCTCTTTCTCCTTTATCAAGATGAGGAGAAACAATGGATGGAAATCAGAAAAAGTGCATCTTCCTTGTCTGTATTCAAGCCAACCCCACCTTGCACTGTACTTACAATGCTACAGGAAACATTTGCAACAGGCAGGTTCTGTACTGACTGTAATGGAGCAGATAGCAGTATAAGTTCTGAATCTTCATCTTCTGATGTACACGTTACCATTCAAGAAGAAGCAACTGAAGGACTGGTTCAGGACAAGGCAGATGAAAAGGCTGAGGAGCCAACTCAAATTTCCTAGCAAAGAACAAGAGAAACTATTTATCTAAGGAGTCTAGAGGATCTCTGTTGAGGAGACACTAGTCCTGGGTTTGGGTCATATTGCCTAGTGAGCTCTTTTTAGAGAAATTAACTACAAATGGTTTAAAATCAAGCATGTTGCAGTGGGCATATAAATGTGTGCAGAAAGGTTAAACTTCATTAAAAGGCTTCATAGGTTTTAATGTTGAACCTGGCCCTAGGAACCAATAGCAAGTCCTGTCCTACCGGGGGCATAACAAAGACCGATAAGTGACCATGTAGTTCTACAAAGCCATACTGAACTAATAGTGTCAGCATTAGATACATTAGTTTGTTGTTTTGTGAGAAGGGTCGGTGCCCTGCGTTCTTCATCCTGGACATATAAGGACATATTGTCCTACACGGGGCTACCTACTGTTGTAGAAGTTGTAACCTACAAATTGCTTTAGATCCAAGAATATGTATTTCAAGGGATGGTAACTAAAGCGTACGAAGTGCACTTGTGCACAGAGAAAAAAGGAGGAAAATGACTTCCTGACATTTAACTGTTGCACTGATACATGTCATAGTTAACTAATTAATTTTATTACCTATTGCTTTACAGAAAGTCTATACTGACTAGAGCACATCTTGATAGATTGGAGCAAGGTTAAAGCAGTGATAAAGTCGCTCTAAAGTTCTTTTTAATCTTCGATTTAAAGATTTTTAAAGATTAAAATATAGTTAATGAATGTAAGACTTTGAAGTAAGCAAATTTCTGTAATGTCCGTTATAAACTGTTTTGTATAAAGGATTAGTCTATCCAACCAAGATATTTAAATTTTGCATTCATGCAGGAAGGATGAAACTGTAATACTGCCAGTACGTTATCTGGGCCTACAATCTCTCCCTCATCCAACTAAGCTCCAGCCATCCACTATGTTACAGGAGAGTTTTACCATATTAGGGTTGTGTTGCATTATGGAGAAGTGAACAAGAAAAGTGAGCATCCCTTGCTTGGCCTTATAAAAGTAGTAGTGAAGTAAGCAATGAGATCTTATCAGTAGATATCTTTATATATAAATAGCCAGAGAGTGATTCATCCCATTGAACTGAAATGCACTTTGGTAGATTAAAGCTGTTTTAGTAGGCTTCTATTACGTTGTAATGTATTACCCCAAGGTATATAGAACTCTGCCCTGTACAATCTGCCTACTACCACATGCAGTCATTTCTGGGTTAGAGTCAGTCATTTTTGGGAACAGTTGCTTTATACTTTTGCATCTATCAAAAATGATTATAACGCTAAGACCAAGCACATAATGTAAGAGGGCCTCCACCACTTTGATCATCACTAGTGTTTGTATTCTGACCAGCTGTACAAATTTAGCAGACCTTGCCAGTATGAGAAGCTAAATGATGCTTGTAATAAGTTTAATTCATTAAAAGCAGGAGTTATTATTCTTACATTGTAACAAAAGGCAACAACATCCTAATGCTACATGTCTGTGATTAGAGTGTAAAATTTTTTTTTCATCTGACTTTATAAATTGCAGGCCTTTAGTGTTCATAGCCTTTTATCTTTTCATTTTTTCACTGTACAAAACACAATTAATTTAGGTAGTACTGTGTGACATTCTGTCTAAAACACAAAAACGTCCTTGAAACAAAGCAGCGAGTGGAAAAAATCTACCATAAGCACTGACCAAATTCCTCTTCTCATCAGCCTAGAGCAATCCAAACAATGAGAATATAACTGGTTATAAGTTTCTATGTATAACTGACGTTTTTATGTCCCCTCGTTAAATGAGTCTGAAAAGCCCATGCTTAAAAAATGTTTATCGGACTACCTTTTGCAGTGATAGTAACTGTAACTACAACTCCAAGATTAATTAAAAAAGTAAAAGAAATATCCACACAAAGTTTATACATAGATGGAGAAAATGTAAATGTTGAAGGGGCGAGTATTTAATATTGCTATTTATATACTGTAGTACTTTGTTCTAGAGAGCAGAGTTCTCCTTTCTATTGTATGTCCTTGTGTTGTCTCCTATTTTACTGTTTTTATGAAATGCTGTGAATATGTTGGTGCTAGATGAATAAAGGATTATAATAACCCTCTCTAATGGTCTTTTACTCAAGATATACATATGCATGTACAGTATATCCATGGATATAACACAATGCCGCTAGCACTATAATCTTCTGGCTGCAGCTATGAAGGATCAGAGAACTAAAACTTCACAAATCTTCTTATTGCTACACATGTCTCTATACTTAGGTTTAAGGGAGGAATAAGAGAAGGTAATAAGAGAAGCTAGCAATAGGAGCAAGCGAAACACCTTGAAGATTTGTTTATGCAAATAATGGTGGTCAACAATAAGGTGATAAGGCCCTACTTGATGTTAGACAGATGGGAATACAGTGGTAATTGGCCAGAAAAAAAAAAAAAATCCATCATAGTCAAGGGAAAGTTCACCCACCGGAATGTTTTTTTCCCAACTGATCATAGCTCCTTTTCTTGGACCACTTTAGTGGGTGGGCTGAGCAAGCATGTTTAGCTGTGATATAATATATATATATATATATATATATATATATATATATATATATATATATATAGGGTATGGACATTTTAATGAATTCACCAAGAACTGATCAATTCAGTCTGATTGCTTGCCACTGCAAATGACAAGGCCGCTATTAGAAACCATGGGGGCCCCATACAGTCTACCTTTCAGGGCCCCCTTTAACCCGCCCTGGACCCCACCTCTGGCCCCTCCCATTCCGACTTTAAACATGTAATAACATGAGCCATTACAAGTACTGTTTATGGAGATCTCTCCTCTAGCCTCCAAAGCATCTGATAAAACTGAGATTGCTATTCCTACAGGGCTTAAGAAAGCCCTGTTTTTTATTTTGCAGAAATTAGTTGTGAAGGTGCCTGGGCCCCCCTTTTGAGCTTATGGGGCAAGTGAACAACACTTAAAATGGTGCCAAAACATAACTGGTAATGTTTCCTAGGCTTTGCAAATAATGCTACTGCATATAAATTAAATTCTTTAGACAGAGTTGCTATTTAGTCCCAGTCCAGCTCTGGTAAAGATGAAAAAAATATGTAATATGTATAAAAGGACAGGATTCATATAAGACATATTTATATGCTTAGAACATACAGGCTATACAAATCAAAATACAATCTGCATGACTACCATAATGGTTCTTAACAGTCCAACAGGACACCTTTGGCTGATTACATATTGCTATAATAAAGAGTGTTCACGCTACACTAAAAATGCAAAGCCAGTGCTTAAAGAAGTCATCCAGCATTTTCCACATACTGTGTAGTACCAGGACATCCAAACAGCAGCCACAATTAAGTCTTAAGCCCCATACACACGATCGGAATTCCATCGGAGTAAAAGAGAACATGTTCTCCTTGTAAACTCCGACGGAATTCCACTGAAAAAAGTCCGATGGGGCATACACACGGTCGGAATTTCCAATGGAAAAAGTCTGTCTGACTTTTTTCATTGGAAATTCTGATCGTGTGTACGGGGCTTAAGTTCTTCTGTAGTTGCCTAGTGGATAGAAGAAATTTCCATGTGATGGATATTCTATAGTTGGATTTCAGTCTGGTGGTCAATTTATAACACAAGTAGAATGACATCTGGGAGTTATTATTGTGCTTGGGCCCTGGTCATTCAGTTTGTGTAAAATATACATACTTTACAAGTCTTAGAGCCGGTTCACACTCCCGCGGCACGACTTCAGGGGCGACTCTGCAAGTCGTCCTGAGGACGACTTCAGAGGCGACCAGCAAAATGACTTCTGAATAGAAGTCAATGCAGGTCGCCCCAAGCCGTCCCCGAAGTCGTGCAGGAACCTTTTTCTAAGTCGGAGTGCCTTGCGTCACTCCTATTAGAATGGTTCCATTGCATAGAATGGGACGCGACTCGTCAGGTGGTACTGACGAGTGGTACCGACAGCGTCTAAAGTTGCCTGGAGTCTAATTGCATCCACAGACAAATATCTTACCTCCTATTTGATCTTAAGAGCCGGTTCACACTGGGGCGACTTCGTTTTTTTATTTTGCAGAAATTAGTTGTGAAGGTGCCTGGGCCCCCCTTTTGAGCTTATGGGGCAAGTGGACAACACTTAAAATGGTGCCAAAACATAACTGGTAATGTTTCCTAGGCTTTGCAAATAATGCTACTGCATATAAATTAAATTCTTTAGACAGAGTTGCTATTTAGTCCCAGTCCAGCTCTGGTAAAGATGAAAAAAATATGTAATATGTATAAAAGGACAGGATTCATATAAGACATATTTATATGCTTAGAACATACAGGCTATACAAATCAAAATACAATCTGCATGACTACCATAATGGTTCTTAACAGTCCAACAGGACACCTTTGGCTGATTACATATTGCTATAATAAAGAGTGTTCACGCTACACTAAAAATGCAAAGCCAGTGCTTAAAGAAGTCATCCAGCATTTTCCACATACTGTGTAGTACCAGGACATCCAAACAGCAGCCACAATTAAGTCTTAAGCCCCATACACACGATCGGAATTCCATCGGAGTAAAAGAGAACATGTTCTCCTTGTAAACTCCGACGGAATTCCACTGAAAAAAGTCCGATGGGGCATACACACGGTCGGAATTTCCAATGGAAAAAGTCTGTCTGACTTTTTTCATTGGAAATTCTGATCGTGTGTACGGGGCTTAAGTTCTTCTGTAGTTGCCTAGTGGATAGAAGAAATTTCCATGTGATGGATATTCTATAGTTGGATTTCAGTCTGGTGGTCAATTTATAACACAAGTAGAATGACATCTGGGAGTTATTATTGTGCTTGGGCCCTGGTCATTCAGTTTGTGTAAAATATACATACTTTACAAGTCTTAGAGCCGGTTCACACTCCCGCGGCACGACTTCGGGGGCGACTCTGCAAGTCGTCCTGAGGACGACTTCAGAGGCGACCAGCAAAATGACTTCTGAATAGAAGTCAATGCAGGTCGCCCCAAGCCGTCCCCGAAGTCGTGCAGGAACCTTTTTCTAAGTCGGAGTGCCTTGCGTCACTCCTATTAGAATGGTTCCATTGCATAGAATGGGACGCGACTCGTCAGGTGGCTGAGCCGCCTCACGAGTCGCCCCAGTGTGAACCGGCTCTTAAGATCAAATAGGAGGTAAGATATTTGTCTGTGGATGCAATTAGACTCCAGGCAACTTCATGAAAGTCCTTAAAACTAACATCCTATTCCAGTGATGTATGCTGTAGAAAGCACCTGACACTCTCATGTTACTACTAGCCTCTCCCAAGTTAGAGGTCATCATTTGCAAGGAAAGGAGCCTATGTAGCTAGCTTTGGGTAGGGTATCCCAAGAGCGACAACTGCTTGGTTCAGTGAGTTCTCTGTAACACTGATCCACCTGACATTTATAACACATCCATTTTACCAGCTGTGGTTGTTGTGACTGGCCAGGGAAAGCCTCCAGCAACAATGTCCCCCCAAAGACCTCCAGAAATTAGTGTGAAGATGTTGTTTCAGCGCTGAGTGTGCTGCCCTGTATACTGTATATTTATTGCAGACAAATTTAGAGGTTCTGAACATATTAAGACGTATTCAAAAGTCTTATAGTACTAGAGATTATTTTAGGGATTGGGTTAGGTTGTTGTTATTGTCAGGGACTGGGAGCTTTAGTTAGCTTTTAGGAATAAGGTTAGGGTTTTGATTTACAGGAAAGGAAAGTGTATCTAAACCCAAGAAAAAAAATGTATCTAAACCTAAGAAAAAAATTGAATGTATTGCATTTTACTAGTTATTAAATGTGGTAACTGCATTTGTTTTCTGTAAGCAAGTACGGAAATTGGGTATTGATCTTGGCAGAAACATACTGTCCTTGTCACCTCCTGTTAAGTTAGATGAACTGGAAGCAGAAAACATCTTTCTTTCTTGTGTAAACTATAATCCTTTCACCCCCCATGTAATGGAGATAAACAAAAGCAGATATGGTTGGTATGCATGGGTAATACCTTTGGATAAAAATTGTATTATTAGGCTCTGTTGTTAGGATATTCAGTGGTACAGTATGTCACAGCAATGTTCGATTTCTCTTCCGTTCATTGAATGACACAGTTGGTTATTATCATTAGGCTATTACATGGCCACCTGCAGAAATAGGACGCTAGGTACAACAAAAAGAATACACTCTAGGAGCAGCCCCTGCTAGTGGCCAAACCCCCCATGTGAAATATGCAGGTCAGTTTTTATGCCTAGGGGTTAGGACCTAAAATGTTTCTGCTATTTATAGTTTTGGACTCTAGTGGGGTGTGGTTCTTTAATATATATATATATACATATATATATATATATATTTAACTCTGAGCCCACCCTCTTTTCTTCCGGCACTGCTTTGGGGTATCCCAACAGTCACAACAGTAAAACCTTGGTTTGCGAGCAGAATTCGTTCCAGAAACATGCTTGTAATCCAAAGCACTTGTATATCAAAGCATTTTTTTTACAGGGTATAAAAGAGCAGAGAGGCACCTCTAAGTGTAGCAATAAGTTGCTAAATGTTGTACCTTCATTGAATGTAACCATATTGCTACACTTAGAGGCTCCTCTCTTCTTTTATACTCAGTTGTGTCATGACACTACTCTTATTTCAAGACATCGCTTGTATATCAAAGCAAAATGTATTAAATCATTTTGCTTGTCTTGCAAAACGCTCTCAAACCAAGTTAATCTCAAACCAAGGATTTACTGTATATGGCCTTCAATAAACAGAAGAGACAGTGTTTTTCACTGCATTCCTTGAAGGACACAGAACCTGCCCATTTGAGTGATTTTAAGTCTAGGCTGATGTTTCCTATTTACTGCTTCCTGTTAACTGAGCTGTGTGTTGCATATGCAGGATTTGCCTGGAGCTGGGGCCACCCCTAGGGTGTTGTCCTCTTTGTTGTACCAAATGCCTTACTCCTTCAAGTGGTGTAATAACCCAATGGTCAAGATCTAAAGCTCCTTCAATGAACACAGAGAAAATTATTTTACAGTGAGTACAAAGATACCATTTTTTCACCCTATTACAATGGTATAATCTTCCATAGCCCCTTCATGATCACTACTCTGTAATAACCTGTATGCATCTATAATTCATAAGCACAACACAAAGAGATCCTATAATGTACTGTATGTGCATAGGGATTATTTTCTCATGCGTGGGTATGTCATGAATAATGATGGCACTCTGCAAATTACAATTTGGAGGCCATCCTGCAATACACAACTTGAATACTTTATATTCAGCCATCTGCGGCAATGCCAATTCAAAAACTATAAAATAGATTTAGCAGGATTTCTAGTTGGTATGACTGTGGCACCTCGCTTACTAAGAACGAGAGAAAAGGATTTTCGGAGCCAACAAAATCTTTATTTCCATAGTATCATATGCATGGGCTTCATTTTTGCAGTTTCAGAGTTTGGGCTCATTCAAAAGATAAAGATACTGGCAACCATAGGGATTTTTCTAGAACAGCATGTAAGGCCTGTTAGGAGTGGACAGGTTTAGCAATTGCTAGAAGGGATAGGTGTGGTTTGGATGGAGTAGGAAGTAAAAGGGTAGTAGCGAGTGTAAGGTGAAGATGTAGAAAGAAGAGGAGTTTGTAGTGTAATGAGCAGGGAGAGAATTCATGTTCACAACGGAAGGCATCTGTGAATCAGATGCGTTCCCATAGAAGATAATGTGCCTGCAATTCGCACCGCAATGTCTAGAAAAACGCACACTTTTTTGGGCAATGCGAAGTGCGGATGCAACATATGTAAACCAGAGTCACATTGGAAAGAACAGATTCTAAAATGTTCTGCGAATTGGATGCAGTGTAAGCTGCATCCAATTCTCAAAATGCAAAATGAAGGAAAAACTTTCTGGATAGCCGCACTCCAAAAATAAATTGCTTTTATTGTAAAATCAAAAAACACACAAAAAGCATGCCACAGCAGATGGGGTAAAAACTGACGTGTTTCACACCAAACTTTAGTGCTTATTCATAGCTTACCAATTCACATAGGTGTGAACCCAGCCTCAAGGGCAGCTACAACTTTTTTTCCTGAGTGGAGCCTGCTGTGATAGCTGTATGTAGCCTGGAGAGAAGAGATAAGGCATAAACAATCCTTGCAATAGGCAATGGATCTTGACTGGCCCAGAAAGATGAAGTGAGGCCCCGTAACACACGACCAAGTTTCTCGGCAGAATTCAGCCAGAAACTCGATCGGAGCTGAATTCTGCCGAGAAACCCGGCCGTGTGTACACTTTCGGCCAAGGAAGCCGACGAGTTCCTCGTCGAGCCAAATAGAGAACATGTTCTCTATTTCCTCGTTGTTCAATGAGGAAAGTTGGCTCGCCGAGATCCTCAGCGGTTTCACACAGAACTCGACGAGCAAAACTATGAGTTTTGCCCGTCGAGTTCCTCGGACGTGTGTATGGGGCCTAAGATTCGGAGACGCTAATGGTGAACATTGAACTGTTACATGCAACCTACCATAAAGTTAATAAGCAGCTCTCTTCTTATGCCAATGGGAATTGAGGGTAAACCTATACCTGGGGAGCAGAAACTTTGAGACCGACTCTGGTCAGGAAATGGGTGGTGGCTTAGTAGAGAAGTGTTGGCCTGCCTGGTGGTGGTAAGAAAGGTCACCCTCTAGTGCAACACAGCCAGTAACCTAGGACCTCCATGTCACAAGAACCTGAGTGTTCACGGGACCCCCACAAACTAGGACTGGAACTACAAAATCTGAGGGGACCCTCTTGTGAAAGTAAACAAGTGTTACCCAATGTGGCCTAAAGGCGATGGAGTAGTGAACCAGAGCAGTGGTTTCATTAGAGCATCTCAGACCGTCCATCACGGAAAATATGCTGTAGCGACATGCAGAAACTACCTAAACAAGCTTTAAGGAAGGAGAGGAATATTGGTACCTCCCATTCTTTGGTGTGTACCATCCTTGCAAGCCAGATCAGATCAGGGTGGTCTTTGACTCAAGTGCTCAATATGTAGGTTTTTTCCCTCAACAATGTCCTTCTTACCAGGCCTAATCTGCTCCACCTCAGACAAGATCCAGTTGCTGTCATTGCTGACATTCAGCAAATGTTTTATCATTCAAAAAGTCAACAGAAACTTCTTCAGGTTCCGATAGTATCGCAATAAGGATGAACCCATCACAATCCACACTGATTCTATATTTGAACTGGTTAATTCTGAGTCTGATAAGGAAATTAGAGCTAATATTGTTATACTCAACATTTCTATGAAGTCAAAGATGAGGCTGAGTTTTCACCGCTTTGAACGCCTTTTTTAGTGGTCTTCTGTTGTACGAGCTATTGCATGACATATTCATGTTGCTCATCAATTTGCAACCAATACTGAGGACCATAAAGAGTGTCATGGATGGCATACCTGTAAAAAGCCTCCCACCATCGAGGAATTTTCACAAGCAGCCATTGGCCTATGGGTCTCATGACAAAGATTGCGCCAAATAATGATAGAAAGGTTCGGAAATTAGAAATCAAGGTAATTAGGAAAGGATCAGCGAGACGCTACCCCAAGCTTACCAACAAACTGGTACTTCTTTAGCCAAAGGAAGAGAATTTATCACCAAAAACAACTTGATTCAAAGGGAGGTGAGAAGTACTGGTGCATGTTGCTGCCTTCCCCTCTGAGGAACCTAAATCAAAGGGAGGTATGAAGTGCTGATGCATTTTGCTGCCTTCCTCTCTGAAGACAGACTAATGGATGGTGTTCTGTGTCATCTTTTAATTGATTCTCAATTGTATAAAATTTGAAATCATACATTTTGACAGGGAGTACGATGTTATACATGCATTGTCCGTTTGTTTGCATTTAACCACTTAAGGACCGCCTAACGCTGACATACGTTGGCAGAATGGCACGGCTGGGCACAGGCACGTACCTGTACGTCGCCTTTAAGAGCCCAGCCGTGGGTCCAAAGCTCCGTGACCACGCCTGTGGAACCCACGGACCCGATCGGGTCACAGGAGCTGAAGAACGGGGAGAGGTGAGTGTAAACACACCTTCCCCGTTCTTCACTGTGGCAGTGTCACTGATCGTCTGTTCCCTGCTATAGGGAATGGCGATCAGTGACATCACAACTACAGCCACGCCCCCCTACAGTAAGAATCGCTCCCTTAGGGCACACTTAACCCCTTAGCGCCCCCTAGTGGGTAACCCCTTCACTGCCATTGTAATTTTCACAGTAATCAATGCATTTTTATAGCACTTTTCGCTGTGAAAATAACAATGGTCCCAAAAATGTGTCAAAAGTGTCTGATGTATCCGCCTCAATGTCGCAGTCATGAGAAAAAAACGCTGATCGCCGCCATTACTAGTAAAAAAAAAATATTAATAAAAATGCCATAAAACTATCCCCTATTTTGTAAACGCTATAATTTTTGCGCAAACTAATTAAAAAATATACGAAACCAAAAATAAGTAGAAGAATACGTATTGGCCTAAACTGAGGAAATGTTTTTTTTTAGATATTTTTGGGGGATATTTATTATGTCAAAAAGTAAAAAATATTTCTTTCTTTTTTAAATTGTCGCTCTATTTTTGTTTATAGCGCAAAAAATAAAAACCGCAGAGGTGATCAAATACCACCAAAAGAAAGCTCTATTTGTGGGAAAAAAAGGATGGCAATTTTGTTTGGGAGCCACGTCACACGACCGCGCAATTGTCAGTTAAAGCGACACAGTGCCGAATCGCAAAAAGGGTCCTTAACCTGCATAATGGTCCGGGTCTTAAGTGGTTAAATAATTTTGTCCCTACCTAACTCTGTAGCTAGGGGATGCTTTATGTAGTTACTCCTACCCTTATTCAGGCTTAGTCTACATTCATTCTGGGACCCCAGAAGAGAAGGTTTGGGGCTGCTCTGTGCAAAACCACTGCACAGAGCAGGTAATTATGACAGGTTTATTATTTTATTAAACAAAATGAAAGCTTTACAATCACTTTAATCCAGGGGTAGGCAACCTTAATGAGATGGAGATCTACCTGAACAACACGGGAGAAGTCAAAGATCATGGAGAACAGTGTTGCCCAGTGTCGCCTCCTTACACCCAATTTAAACCTCTAATTGCCATACTACTGTGTCGCAATCATGTGCACTGCACGGAAATCATGGGTTTAAGTCAGGTGGTGAGGAGACAACATATTGCCTCTTCACCACCTTTCAAAACAGCACTTTTCAGAGGAGCAGTAGAGCCTGCTGCACTTGTTAATGAGCCCTTAGTTGCAATTGACAGCGGCACACTTAGGGCTTGTTCACACGTAAAGTTGGGGGGTGGTAAAACCCTGTGGTTGAGTTTACTGCCCCCAATCCCTACCCCCATTTGGCTGCTGTGGCAGCAGCCAAAGGTGTACACATGCCGCAGCAGGAATTAAACCCCCTGTTGCTTTTGGTGAGTGCTACCACCTGACAAAAGTAAATGGGGCCACTCTGCAAGCGCCCGACAGCTGCATGCTTCTGTGGGATCCAAGGGGTTAAAGCAGGTGGTGATAAAGCAACACAACGCTCCCTCTTTAACCCCTTGTTTGCTGCACTGCACAAGGTTGCAGGGCATTTGTAGAGTGGCCTCATTTACTTGAATGGGTCATGCTTGGCAGGTGCTGCACACACCAATCACGACAGGGGGTATAACTCCTGCTGCGGCTGTGACATTTGTACATCCCTGGCCACTGCACTAAAGGGGGTGCGGTTGGGGCGGGGTGGTAAAAACACGTCTGATATGGCTCTTGCTCCCTACTACAACTCCAACTTTACAAGTGGTCCCTCTGCATTACACTCTGTTTGATGCTCTGAGATGGCTGGTCAGCAATCCCAGACCATGATCTGCCAGTTACCTGGCTGCAATCTACTGGTAGATCATGATCTACAGGTTGCTGACCCCCCGCTTTAAGCTATCTCTTCACAACTGGATCAGTTATAAAGATCACACTTTCAGTGCTTAATTGTGGAAGCAGCACAACTACTACGTTGACCTTCTGCCCACTGTATGGATGACTGGAAATGTGGGGAATAACCTGGCTGCACACTGAACTATGGAATATTTTTGTACAATGACCTTTATGCCGGCCATACACGGTTCGAATTTCGAAAATAGTTTCTAATGCCACGTACACACGATCGGTTCATCCGATGAAAACGGACCGATGGATTTTTTCATCAGATATCCGATGAAGCTGACTTTCATCAATCTTGCCTACACACCATCAGTTAAAAATCCATTTGTGTCAGAACGCGGTGACGTAAAACACTACGACGTGCTGAGAAAAATTAAGTTCAATGCTTCCGAGCATGCGTCGACTTGATTCTGAGCATGCGTGGATTTTGAACCGATGGACTTGCCCACAGACGATCGTTTTTTTCTATTGTTTTTTAACCGTCAGATAATTTAAAAACAGGTTTTAAGTTTTTGCATCGATGGGAAAAAAAAAACGGTGGGGCCCACACACGATCGGTTCGTCCGATAAAAACGGTCCGTTTTCATCAGACGAACCGATCGTGTGTACGCGGCATAAGAATTTTCTTACGAATTTCGCACCAACAGCCAATTTTCGTGCGGCAATCAAATTTGAGGAATCGGACATGTTGGAAATTTTTTGAAAAACTAACGATTTTCTAATCAATGATGGGAGAATCATGCGAGAAATTGCGCATGTGCAAGAAAAGAAAATTCCCGGAGAGAAACGAAGATTCCCAGACACGAAAACAAATTTTTGTAGCAACATGAAGGCTTGGTCGGCCGAATTTCGAAAATCAATTGTGGCACCATCGGATCACAAAAAATTTTTTTTTTATTTTGAAAAGAAAATTTGTTCGAAATTCGACCGTGTATGGCCTGCTTAAGACTGGTTGTTCTTTATTCAAAATCCTCAAAGCCCTAAAATTAAAAGTTAACATTTTTGTGAACCTTTTTGCAAGTGTCTCTTTCTGTTGAAAAGCAAGGGTTTCATCTCAAGGCTAGAGTATATGAAATGTTTCTCCTCCCCCGCTACCCCTGCAAACTATCCAGAACTAAATCTGCCAAAATCCAAAGAAAACACTGTAGTTGGAAGAGCTCTCAATGTCACTTTCACAGTGGGGAGTACAGAGCCGCTCAGCCTGTGAGGTCTAGGTAGGATATGCAGACTTTAGCATAGATTCTTGAGCCATGATACTTTAAAACAAATAGGTATCAAGCATAAAAAATAAAATAAAACTGATTTGGAAATTTAACATTTTATTATTTGAAATTAAAAATAACAGTTTTAGATATCTATTTTTTGGAGTTCTCTCAAAAGTGGTTTATATACTAATTTATTTTTGCCTGCAACTTGACTGGCTTAAGAACACCTTACAATAATAATAATAATAATAATAATAATAATAATAATAAGAACCAAATTCTATTGATAACACAACATTCTCTCACCAATTCTTTTGAGCTCTAATTTGTAAAACTGCATTGATGGGAGTGCTAAATAGCACATAAGGCATACTAAAATGACACACAATATTACTGTGTGAAAGGCCAGTTCAACATTCCTTAAATACACTCTAAAGTGTGAATCAGGCCTAATGTCTGGTAAAAATCCACCATATTTCAACTATATTGGGGAGGGGGGAGAGTCTGTACATCTTCATGCATTTCTTCCCCATGCTTATTGCTCTAAGGGCCCTTTCACACTGGTGCATTTTTGCCACGTTTTCGCGGTAAAAATAGCGCTATTAAAACGCTCCCCATGCCCCTCTCCATTGAAATGAATTAAAAACGCAGTAAAAACGCGACAAAAATGCACCAGTGTGAAAGGGCCCTTAGGCAGGCCACATATTAACCATTTTTTTTTCTTTAACCACAGATTGAAGGAAAGAATATTGCTGAATTTTCCCATGAACACAGTCAGTGTTGTTGGGGGAATCCCTCCAGCTACGCTATTGTATTCTGACAGCGGGAGGTTTCCCAGCCATAAAAATGATCAAAATTCAATAATCACTGCTGACGGCTACAGTTGCCAGCAGAGATCATGTTAAAAAACAAACAAAAAACAGGCTGGTTGTGCTGATGTCGATCGATGGATTAGTACAACCAGCCTGCCCATACATGGATCGAAGCCATCCATAAATGCATCAAAATTCAATCCATGTATAGGCAGGGTGGCTGTACTGAAGTCGATCCATCAATTGACTACAATAAAACTAAAAAATATAAATTGCGCTACCTCAACCCCCCTAATTGACAAACTCAAACATATGTAAATGGATAATATACAGTGATATATATGGAAGGTTGGCTGCTATATTAAAATAAATGACCTATTATGGCCACTAGAGTGCAACATGCAGCCCCCTCAAAATCCCTCTGCAATCATAGTGATAGTGATTACAAAGAAAACAAACAGAAAACAAAAACAAATGACACTTGAATCAAAAACCATCAACTGAATATGGATTTTGGCTTTGAATGGGTTAATAAACCGTCCAAAAAGTTCACAATAGAAAGTCCATAAACAGCAGATAAGATGTCAAACACCCGTGCATCTGTGCCTCATTATAGGATGATTATAAACGTGTCCAAAAAAAAAAAGTGACATGTCCTCCACCAAGCTTATGGATTGACTTCTTACCGAATTCCCATGATCCCTTATGATAGGGGATCAAAACCAGCATGTAATAGGTCCCAATCTCGCAGTTTCAGATATGCAGTCCTGATGGATCTCGTTTCCCAAGAAATTCCAGCCGCATCAATGCCCACCATGTAAAAAACAGTGACAGCTCCACATAGTGCATTAAATGTGTAGAAATGTATTTAAAGAGTTAAAATTGCACTTACAATTATGCAGTTTAAATTTGCCTTGAATTCAATGTGCCGGCCGGTACAACAGAACTCTCAGGCACCCGTCCACTGGGGGAACGATAGAAACTTTTTGGGTGACGACAGCGCGCCGCTCGCCCTACGTCCGTTTCGTAAGATATTACTTCTTCCAGGGACCTATATAATAGTAATATCTTACGAAATGGACGTAGGGCGAGCGGCGCGCTGTTGTCACCCAAAAAATTCCTATCGTTCCCCCAGTGGACGGGTGACGGCATTGTATGCTGCTGGAATTTCTTGGGAAACAAGATCCATGAGGACTGCATATCTGAAACTGCGAGATTGGGACCTATTACATGCTGGTTTTGATCCCCTATCATAAGGGATCATGGGAATTCGGTAAGAATCCAATCCATAAGCTTGGTGGAGGACATGTCACTTTTTTCTTTTGGACACGTTTATAATCATCCTATAATGAGGCACAGATGCACGGGTGTTTGACATCTTATCTGCTGTTTATGGACTTTCTATTGTGAACTTTTTGAACGGTTTATTAACCCATTCAAAGCCAAAATCCATATTCAGTTGATGGTTTTTGATTCAAGTGTCATTTGTTTTTGTTTTCTGTTTGTTTTCTTTGTAATCACTATGATTGCAGAGGGGGCTGCTTGTTGCACTCTTGTGGTTATAATAGGTAATTTCTTTCAATATAGCAGCCAGCCTTCCATATATATCACTGGATATTACCCATTTACATACGTTTGCGTTTGTCAATAAGGGGGGTTGAGGTAGCGCGATTTATATCTTTCTTATGTTTATTTCTTGTATCTATTGTTTACACGTTAATCGCAGCACCTGGAAAGATTAGACTGTGACCACGTCACAGGTCTTTTTCTTTCCTTTTTTAAGTTATTTTAGCACAGTTTCTTTCCAATTTTCCATACAATACAACTAACCTGTAAATTTTTTATCATGCAATCACTGCAGGCTGCTATAGCTACAAGCAGTAATCATTGTATTCCGACAGCTAGGAAACATTCCACTGTCGGAATACAATAGCGCAGCGGGAGGGATTCCCCCATCAACACTAAAGGGAACCATACTGTCACACTACTGTATATATACTTGGTTAATTGTGCACAATTCCACCAGGACTCATATTGGGCCCTTTGCTGATAATATCTGTTTGTACATTGGATGTATGTACTGGTATTAATCCCTTCTTCTATACTGGTGTAAATCTATAAACTTGTGGCTGAAGTTATATGCTGGTTGCAGCAGTTCTGCTCCCAATTGATTAGATTACTGGTTAATTTCCCATGATGTGAGTCCCCTCTGTTCACAGAGCCCCGTTCTGGGTGTAGGCACTGCCAACTTTAATATCAATCCCACTCTTCCACTTAGCAATAGTTCTGGTTCTCTTATTAACTACAGGTTAATATTAATATCCTGATTGGGGATGTCCATTTCTCATATTACCCCCTAAAAGAGGCGCTACACATGTGTACAGTGTAAAGTTTGCAAAAAACTCTACTCTGAAAATCAGTGCAAATTTTGTCATCCAATTTCAATTTAGTTGTAATCATAGTCTTTTGACTAAAATGGAATTTTAGTTTTAGTCGTAATTTAGTCATCTGAATTGTTTTAGTTTTAGACGTATTTTAGTCTACTAAAATCTCCAGTTCTAGGTACTGTATAAAATGACCACCCTCATGCACCCATGTAATTAGGGTGGCCTGGCCTTCCCAGCCTTTTACAAATACTTCTTGGCCACTCAATTGGTCACTGCCGTGTGGTGGTTGAACTCAGACCTAAACAACCCCTCCACCCTGTTGAAAGCTGTGGTGGTAAATTTCATGGTGGCTCTCAAATTCCTTTAATTAGAGGTGTTCGCCTCCCTATGCTTTGATCCCTTCTATGCTCACCACCATACAAGCTTTGGCTGGTTTACGATGTGAGCATTACCCCAAGGTTGAAAATTCCCCAAATGCTCCCCTGTGGCTGAACCCCCCCTTCCCCCACTTCTACAAATTGCCAGAGCCCTACGCATTGATTAAACATAATGTCAAATTTGTTTCCCAACTAGTCACAAACCAGGTCTTATGTCCCTTGTCCCTTCTTACCTCAACCTTCAACCTGCCTAGATCACACTACTTCTGATATTTTCAGCTCTCCCATGCCTTCGGCAGTCAGTTCCCACAACCGAATCCACTGATTGAACAATCGATTCTAGAAACGGTACTCTGATCTGGTTGTTCTGAGAAACCCATCTCTAAAATATACTCCCATTTCATTTCTGTTTCTCTGCTGGTGTTGGAGGGTCTCCATCTGTTGTTTCAGTCAAGTTGGGCATCTCATAATCCCTCTACCCCATCCAAGTTGTTATGCCTAATAAAAACAACAAAAACAAGCCCAGGAACTGATTTCCTGTTTCCGGATGCAAGTGGAAAATGTGTGTTTCCTGGCTGTGCAGTAATAGGGGAGCCAGTTACCAGCAGCCCTTGCGGGGGGTATTGCTCATATTTTAGCCATCTTAAAACTAAATTCTATTTTCATTCATTAAATCATTCATTAAAATCATGCTTAAATTGGAACCTGCCAATACAGAGAAACTGGAGGCCCCCCTACTGCCATCCTTATCTCGCTGGCATCCTTGTCCAACTGTTTTGTTTATTTTATTTCTCTTCATTTTCTGCACAATGGCTGAATTTTCTAATTTGGGGACAATGAAAATGCCACTATAAGGGCGAGTTCACATATAGTGTGGTGACCAGGATTTTTTCCGCACTGGAAGAATGCCAGTCACCACTAGGACACATTTAGGTAGATTCAGAAAGAGTTAGGCCGGCTTATCAGTAGATAAGCCGACCTAACTCAGAATCTACGCCGACCTATGTTTAAGCGTATGCTCAAACAGAGATACGCTTAAACATATCTAAGATGCGACGGCTTGCGCCGTCCTATCTTAGATTGCAATATTTCGGATGGCCGCTAGGTGGCGCTTCCATTGCGGTCGGCGTAGAATATGTAAATGAGTTGATACGCCGATTTAAGAACGTACGCCCGGCCGCCGCAGTAGTTTTACGCCGTTTCCGTAAGGCATTAGCAGGCCTAAAGTTATTCCATCTATTAGGTGGAATAGCAATGTTAAAGTATGGCCGCCGTTCCCGCTGCGAGATTCAAATTTTTTACGTCGTTTGCGTAAGTCGTCCGCGAATTGGGATTTACGTAGTTTACGTCCACGTCGAAATCAATAGGCCCGTGCGGCGTACTTAGCCGCAATGCACCCTGGGAAATGTAGGCGCCCGGCGCATGCGCCCAGCATGTCAAAAACGTGAGGTCAAGCCTCATTACCATAAAACACGCCCCCCTCCAAGACATTTGAATTTGGCGCCCTTACGCCCGCCCGCTTTAGGCTACGCCGCCGTATATTAGCAGGCAAGTACATTGAGAATCATGTACTTGCCTAGCTTACTTACGGCTGTAGCCTAAACAGGCTAAGCTACGCCGCCGCAAGTTTAAGCATTTCTCTGTGAATCTACCTAATAGAAAACAATTGTTCTCTATGTGTCCTATTTACACTGCAGTGAACTGTGATAAAATGCAGACAAACTGCATTTTATTGAAGTGTGCAAGACAGAATCGCACGTGACTGTACCTCAGAGCGCTGTGCTGCTGTATAGTGACATAATTAAGGTGTCACTTCAAATAAAGTTGAGTAAAAATAAACTGAAACGAGCATCATACCGCCCCCTTTCTGTGACTCACTGCATCTGGAAAGGACAGATGCCACAAAAAAATGGCTGCGGTTTAGTGTGTAGCAGCTGTCGGGGCAGTGTGAACGAGAAAACTAGGGGATGAAAATGTCTGATATCTGCAAAATATGTAAAGGTGTCACATATTATGTACTTGGATTGATGAGATCAAATATTTCAGATTCCACTTCAGATGAGATCGGGCTCCACACTTCACAATAACATCTTATGCCGCGTACACACGAGCGGTCAAACCGATGAGAACGGTCTGATGGACCGTTTTCATCGGTTAACCAATGAAGCTGACTCATGGTCAGTCGTGCCTACACACCATCGGTTAAAAAATCGGTCGTGTCAGAACGCGGTGACGTAAAACACAATGACGTGCTGAAAAAAAACGAAGTTCAATGCTTCCAAGCATGCGTCAACTTGATTCTGAGCATGCGTGGATTTTTAACCAATGGACGTGCCTACAAACGATCGGGTTTGTTCTATCGGTTAGGTATCCATCGGTTAAATTTAAAACAAGATTGCTTTTTTTTAACCTATGGATAAATAACCGATGGGGCCCACACACGATCGGTTTCGTCCGATGAAAACGGTCCATCAGACCGTTCTCATCGGTTTGACCGATCGTGTGTGATCGTGCATTAGTGATTCGTCTCCACCAAAGCGATCAGTTGCCCCAGCAACAGGAATTTATTATGCTTCCATTAATAAATGCCAGCAGTAAGAAGTTCTATTCTAACATGTTGTGCCCTAGGCACAGTGCTTTCTCAAAGAATGGACTGATAAGGTGTTGAAGCAGCAGGCAGAAGTCAGGCAGAGTTCAAGAAAGACAGAACTAGAATTTGCAAAAAAAAACATGCTCTGAAAATCGTAATCCCACTATTCATAATAGAACACCTACTGTACATTATAAAGTAAACATAATAATGCATAGAACAAAGCATAGGCTTAACAGAAGAGGGATTAACTTCACAGTTTGTTTTAAAAAGTCTTTCTATATTTAGCTTGTCTTTAAGAACATATGTTTGCCCTTATACAGTGCTCCGCACTGTTCTCTTGTATTCTCTATCCAAAGGAACAAGCAAGACATAGTTACAACATCTAATCCTACTATGTCAATAATTTGGTCAGACTCTGCCCAGAAAAGGTTAAACCAGATTTAGTTCTTGATATTTTAATCTTTTAAGTTCTTAATTGAAAAAAACATTGAGATGGATACAGTCTCGCCTAGTGACATAAAGCAGGTCAGCAGTATATTTAGCCGTTTTATTCTCCTGCATTCCAAGGACAATGGCCTGAGACGGCAGATTTACAATGGAATATTACCAGGAACACAGCCAAATGTGTCTTCTGGTCCATATCTAGTCAGTGTATTTGTAGTCTGTTTCCAATAGGATGCTCTGAAGAAATACAAATAAAGCGGTATTAAACCCAAAATTAAACATTTATTGTGTTGCAGCTTATGAAAATAAGCTGTTTGTTGTAACTGCTCATAAAGAATAGGTGTGTGCAGCCTTTTGCATTAGAGGTTCACACAGGTGGTGTGGTAGTGGTGTAGTGTGGTAGTGTGTTGCGGCGGTGTTAGAGAATAGAGATCTGTCAGAGAGAGAGAGAGAGAGAGAGTGTGTCTTTTTTTCTAGCTAGATAGAGCAGGCAGGCTAGTCAGTTAAAGTTACAGGGCCGGATTCAGATACCTGAGCGTATCTTTTTTCCGGCGTAACGTATCTCCGATACGTTACGCCGCTGTAACTTTGGGTGCAAGATCTGTATTCAGAAAGAACTTGCGCCCTTATTTACGGCGGCGTAACGTATGTGTTGCGGCGTAAGGCCGCGTAATTCAAATGGGGATGTTGGGGGCGTGTTGTATTTAAATTTGACTTGACCCCGCGTTTTTTACATTTTTTTTAACGGCGCATGCGCTGTCCGTAAAATATCCCAGTGTGCATTGCGCCAAAGTACGCCGCAAGGACGTATTGGAATCGACGTGAACGTAAATGACGTCCAGCCCTATTCGCGAACGACTTACGCATACAACGTAAAATTTTCATAATTCGACGCGGGAACGACGGCCATACTTAACATAGGATACGCCGCACATACCCCTTTATATAGCAGGGGGTAACTTTACGCCGGAAAAAGCCTAACGCAAACGACGTAAAAAAAAACGCCAGGCGGTCGTTCGTTTCTGAATCGGCGTTAATACTTATTTGCATATTCCTCGCGTAAACATACGGAAGCGCCACCTAGTGGTCAGCCAGAAAATGCAGCCTAAGATACGACGGTGTAAGACACTTACACCTGTCGGATCTTAGGGATATCTATGCGTAACTGATTCTCTGAATCAGGCGCATAGATACGACCTCCTGCACTCAGAGATACAACGGCGTATCAGGAGATACGCCGCCATATCTTGTATCTGAATCTGGCCCACAGTGTGTAGAGGATATATATACATACCAGGTGTTGTACATATATTTATACACTGTATAGTTTAGCTAGATCAGTTCCTCCTAATTTACTGTCAGGCAGTTGATTGTGCTAGCTGCAGTATTCTTACGTGGTTTATTGCCTGTGTCCTCTGTAGTTTGCATCTAAAGCTACTTGGTGTGTACTGCACTTGTGCTCTGTAGTTTGCACCTAAAATTACTTTGTGTGTACCAGTACGGCACTTGTGCTCTGTAGTTTGCACCTAAACCTACGTGGTGTGTACTGAACTTGTGCTCTGTAGTTTGCACCTAAAGCTACTTGGTGTGTACTGCACTTGTGCTCTGTAGTTTGCACCTAAATCGACTTGGTGTGTACTGCACTTGTGCTCTGTAGTTTGCACCTAAAGCTACTTGGCGTGTACTGCACTTGTGCTCTGTAGTTTGCACCTACATCTACTTGGTGTGTACTGCACTTGTGCTCTGTAGTTTGCACATAAAGCTACTTGGTGTGTACTGCACTTGTGCTCTGTAGTTTGCACCTAAAGTTACTTGGTGTGTACCAGTACTGCACTTGTGCTCTGTAGTTTGCACTTAAAGCTACTTGGTGTGTACTGCACTTGTGCTCTGTAGTTTGCACCTAAATCTACTTGGTGTGTACTGCACTTGTGCTCTGTAGTTTGCACCTAAATCTACTTGGTGTGTACTGCACTTGTGCTCTGTAGTTTGCACCTAAAGCTACTTGGTGTGTACTGCACTTGTGCTCTGTAGTTTGCACCTAAAGTTACACTGTGTGTACCAGTACTGCACTCGTGCTCTGTAGTTTGCACCTAAAGCTACTTGGTGTGTACTGCACTTGTGCTCTGTAGTTTGCACCTAAAGTTACTTTGTGTGTACCAGTACTGCACTTGTGCTCTGTAGTTTGCACCTAAAGCTACTCGGTGTGTACTGCACTTGTGCTCTGTAGTTTGCACCTAAAGTTACAGTGTGTGTACCAGTACTGCACTTGTGCTCTGTAGTTTGCACCTAAAGCTACTTGGTGTGTACTGCACTTGTGCTCTGTAGTTTGCACCTAAATCTACTTGCTGTGTACTGCACTTGTGCTCTGTAATTTGCACCTAAAGCTACTTGGTGTGTACTGCACTTGTGCTCTGTAGTTTGCGCCTAAAGTTACTTTGTGTGTACCAGTACTGCACTTGTGCTCTGTAGTTTGCACCTAAACCTACGTGGTGTGTACTGAACTTGTGCTCTGTAGTTTGCACCTAAATCTACTTGGTGTGTACTGCACTTGTGCTCTGTAGTTTGCACCTAAAGCTACTTGGTGTGTACTGCACTTGTGCTCTGTAGTTTGCACCTAAATCTACTTGGTGTGTACTGCACTTGTGCTCTGTAGTTTGCACATAAAGCTACTTGGTGTGTACTGCACTTGTGCTCTGTAGTTTGCACCCAAAGTTACTTGGTGTGTACCAGTACTGCACTTGTGCTCTGTAGTTTGCACTTAAAGCTACCTGGTGTGTACTGCACTTGTGCTCTGTAGTTTGCACCTAAATCTACTTGGTGTGTACTGCACTTGTGCTCTGTAGTTTGCACCTAAATCTACTTGGTGTGTACTGCACTTGTGCTCTGTAGTTTGCACCTAAAGTTACTTTGTGTGTACCAGTACTGCACTTGTGCTCTGTAGTTTGCACCTAAAGCTACTTGGTGTGTACTGCACTTGTGCTCTGTAGTTTGCACCTAAAGTTATTTTGTGTGTACCAGTACTGCACTTGTGCTCTGTAGTTTGCACCTAAAGCTACTTGGTTTTTACTGCACTTGTGCTCTGTAGTTTGCACCTAAAGTTACTTTGTGTGTACCAGTACTGCACTCGTGCTCTGTAGTTTGCACCTAAAGCTACTTGGTGTGTACTGCACTTGTGCTCTTTAGGTTGCACCTAAAGCTAATTGGTGTGTACTGCACTTGTGCTCTGTAGTTTGCACCTAAAGTTACTTTGTGTGTACCAGTACTGCACTTGTGCTCTGTAGTGTGCACCTAAAGCTACTTGGTGTGTACTGCACGTGTGCTCTGTAGTTTGCACCTAAATCTACTTGGTGTGTACTGCACTTGTGCTCTGTAGTTTGCACCTAAAGCTACTCGGTGTGTACTGCACTTGTGCTCTGTAGTTTGCACCTAAAGTTACAGTGTGTATACCAGTACTGCACTTGTGCTCTGTAGTTTGCACCTAAAGCTACTTGGTGTGTACTGCACTTGTGCTCTGTAGTTTGCACCTAAATCTACTTGCTGTGTACTGCACTTGTGCTCTGTAGTTTGCACCTAAAGCTACTTGGTGTGTACTGCACTTGTGCTCTGTAGTTTGCACCTAAAGTTACTTTGTGTGTACCAGTACTGCACTTGTGCTCTGTAGTTTGCACCTAAACCTACGTGGTGTGTACTGAACTTGTGCTCTGTAGTTTGCACCTAAAGCTACTTGGTGTGTACTGCACTTGTGCTCTGTAGTTTGCACCTAAATCTACTTGGTGTGTACTGCACTTGTGCTCTGTAGTTTGCACCTAAAGCTACTTGGTGTGTACTGCACTTGTGCTCTGTAGTTTGCACCTAAATCTACTTGGTGTGTACTGCACTTGTGCTCTGTAGTTTGCACATAAAGCTACTTGGTGTGTACTGCACTTGTGCTCTGTAGTTTGCACCCAAAGTTACTTGGTGTGTACCAGTACTGCACTTGTGCTTTGTAGTTTGCACTTAAAGCTACTTGGTGTGTACTGCACTTGTGCTCTGTAGTTTGCACCTAAATCTACTTGGTGTGTACTGCACTTGTGCTCTGTAGTTTGCACCTAAATCTACTTGGTGTGTACTGCACTTGTGCTCTGTAGTTTGCACCTAAAGTTACTTTGTGTGTACCAGTACTGCACTTGTGCTCTGTAGTTTGCACCTAAAGCTACTTGGTGTGTACTGCACTTGTGCTCTGTAGTTTGCACCTAAAGTTATTTTGTGTGTACCAGTACTGCACTTGTGCTCTGTAGTTTGCACCTAAAGCTACTTGGTTTGTACTGCACTTGTGCTCTGTAGTTTGCACCTAAAGTTACTTTGTGTGTACCAGTACTGCACTCGTGCTCTGTAGTTTGCACCTAAAGCTACTTGGTGTGTACTGCACTTGTGCTCTTTAGTTTGCACCTAAAGCTACTTGGTGTGTACTGCACTTTTGCTCTGTAGTTTGCACCTAAAGTTACTTTGTGTGTACCAGTACTGCACTTGTGCTCTGTAGCTTGAACTATAAAGCTACTTGGTGTGTACTGCACTTGTGCTCTGTAGTTTGCACCTAAAGTTACTTTGTGTGTACCAGTACTGTACTTGTGCTCTGTAGTTTGCACCTAAAGCTACTTGGTGTGTACTGCACTTGTGCTCTGTAGTTTGCACCTAAAGTTACTTGGTGTGTACCAGTACTGCACGTGTGCTCTGTATTTTACATATAAAGCTACTTGGTGTGTACTGCACTTGTGCTCTGTAGTTTGCACCTAAAGCTACTTGGTGTGTACTGCCCGTGTCCTCTGCAGTTTGCACCTAAAGCTACGAGGTGTGTGTACTGCCTTTGTCCTCTGCAGGCCATTAATATGTCTGGAAGGACAACAAGGAGAGGTAGAGAGTCACGAGGGCAAGCAGGCTCTGCGTCTAGAGGCAACAGTGCTGGTCGTGGTCACGGTGCATCCTCATCAGCACGCTCGTCCTTGTTTTCGGCAGCTGGCCGCGTTGAGCCGCAACATGCCGAAGACTTGGTAGAGTGGATGACCAAGCCGTCCTCATCCTCCTCATCCTCTCTCACCCAGGCTCAGGGTACTTTGTCTGGCAAAGTAGCTGCCAAGGCGTCCTCTTCCCTCTGCTCAATGGCCTCAGTCTGCAGGCTGGTCGGTAAGGAGGCTTGGATTTTCCCTGGGCATTCCCCAGGTTTTGTTGTTACCTCAGTCACTCCTTCCCTAGCCCCACCATGTCCTCCTGAGGAGTCCCCCGAACTGTTTGACCACAGTGTTGGGTACATGCTGCATGAGGATGCGCAGCGTTTTGAAGGCTCCGATGATGGTACACAGATAGAGGAAGGCAGTAACGTGAGCCCAGAGAGAGGGGGTGCCCAAGAAGGACAGCAATCTGGCAGTCATGTTCCCCGAGCTGCAGCATACTGCCAGGTTTTTGACAGTGATGAGGAGGGAGGGGATGATGAGGTCACTGACTCTACGTGGGTGCCTGATAGGAGAGAGGAGGAGGAGGAGGAGGCACAGGCACATCTCCAACGAGGCAGGATGCCCTCCAGGGGCCATCTTAAGGGCAGAACACCGACTGCATCACAAGGCAGAGCTACCCATGTGCTGGGCGCTGCCGTGTCTCAGCGTTATTGCAAAAGTTCTTTGGTGTGGGCCTTTTTTGAGACGAGTGCATCAGATTGCACCGCTGCTATTTGCAACATATGTCTCAAGCGTATCTCGTGTGGCCAAAACATCACCCGCTTAGGCACCACATGCTTGACCAGACACATGTCGACCTGCAATGCAGTTCGTTGGCAAGCGTACCTCAAAGACCCACACCAAAGAACAAAGCGGACCTCCCCTTGCCCCTCATCAGCTGGGATCTCCAACCCCACTATACCCTCAGTCCTCTCTGAAGCCTGCACTGATAGAACTGAAGGTGTAGAATTAGGTGTGTCACAGCCTAGTACATGCGGACAATCTACTATCGGTACACCGATAGCAGATTGTACCAGGCAAATTTCCCTGCCCCAGCTGCTGCAGCGCCTAAAGAAGTACTCTCCCAGCCATCCACATGCCCAGCGGTTGAATGCTAGCTTAGCTAAATTGCTAGCACTTCAACTGCTGCCTTTTCAGTTGGTAGATTCTGCCCCCTTCCGTGAGTTTGTGGAATGTGCGGTACCTCAGTGGCAAGTTCCCAAACGCCACTTTTTCTCACAGAAGGCGATTCCGGCTCTCTACCGGCATGTGGAAGGCAATGTCCATGCCTCGCTGGACAGGGCGGTCAGTGGTAAGGTGCATATTACCACTGACTCATGGTCCAGCAGGCATGGACAGGGACGTTACTTATCTTTAACGGCGCATTGGGTGACTCTGCTGGCAGCTGAGAAGGACGCAGGACACGGTACAGTAGTGTTGGAGGTTGTTCCACCACCACACCCCCAAAATGCTACTACTGTTGTGACACACCTCTCTCCTCCACTTCTTCCTCTGTGGCCTCTTCCTGTGCTGATGTGTCCTCGGAACCAGCGGTGCTCCATAGGCGTTCAAGGGGCTACGCAGGTACGCAGGCAAAGAGATGCCATGCGGTGCTTGAGCTGGTGTGCCCTGGGGACAGAAGCCACACTGGGGCAAAGGTTCTGTCAGCTCTGCAGGGGCAGGCTCAGAGGTGGTTGATGCCACGCCAGCTTAAACCAGGAATGGTGGTTTGCGACAATGGCACCAACCTCCTCTCCGCCTGCGACATGGACACCTGACCCAGGTGCCCTGTGTTGCTCATGTCCTTAATTTGGTGGGGCAGCGGTTCTTGGGCAGGTACCCGGGCTTACAGGATGTCCTGAAGCAGGCCAGGAAAGTCTGTGTGCATTTCCGACAGTCATATAATGCCAGTGCTCGGCTGGCCGACCTCCAAAGGGAATACAACCTGCCCAAGAACCGCCTAATCTGTGACATGCCCACCAGATGGAACTCTACGTTGGCCATGCTGCAGCGGCTGCACACGCAGCAGAGGTCCATCAATGAGTATCTGTGCCAATATGGCAGCAGAACTGGGTCAGGGGAGCTTGGTTTTTTTCCCCCACGCCAGTGGGCCTTGATCAGGGATGCATGCACTGTCCTGTCACCATTTGAGGAGGCCACGAGGATGGTGAGCAGTGACAGTGCATGCATTAGTGAGACTGTCCCTCTTATTCACATGTTGGAGCACACACTGCATGGAATAATGGACAGGGCCCTTGAGGCAGAACAGAGGGAGGAAGATGTGGAATGTCACTTGCCACGCCACCTGCCACATTGCCCCTCACCAGATGTGGAATGTCACTTGCCACGCCACCTGCCACGTTGCATGTCACCAAATGCGGAATGTCACTTGCCATGTTGCAGCACTGGTCCATTTAGCACAGAGGCAGGCCTCTGTGCAGTGGTGGTTTCAGCGTGAAGGCAAAAGAGCAGTGATGCGGGGTGGGCAGTGAGAGATGATGTAATCTCTCTGCTCCCCGCCGCACCTACAACACTGAGGCTGACAGGACACTGGCTGTGAGGGTGGAAGAGCGGTGATGATGTAATCTCTACTTGCCTCCACTCGCTCCCTCCATCCACCCAGCTCTCATATGTCGGCCGCTCGACTGTCTTATGCCGCCCGCCAACTCTCTTATGCCTGCCGCCCGACTCCTTCATGCTGCCAGGCCGCCCGCCCACGTGTCTCATGCCGGCCGCTCGTACCCGTGGCCCAGCTGCAGAAAGGCCATGGCACGGTAGTGGGCCACGACCCGGGGGTTGGCGACCCCTGTCCTACCGTATATCATTTATAAATTAATTAAACTGAATTGGTCCCAAGACAGAGCCCTGAGGTACCTCACCTACCACTCCAGACCAGTCTGAATACATGTTGTTTACCACCCTTTGGACATGCCTATAGATCTCAGCTTCTAAATTAAACATTTGTGTGGAACTGTATCAAATGCTTTTTCAAAATCCAGGTAAACCACATCCACAGGTCTCCCCCTATCTAGATGGCACCTCACTTCCTCGTAGAATGTTAACAGACTGGTCTGACAGGAACGACCCTTTGTAAACCCATCTGATTACTAACAATGATACTGTTTTGACAGTAATGACGTTGACATAAAGTCAACATTTGCATATCAGTAACAGCACTGTATGCTTAATTTACATATTTTTGGGAAATAAGGATTGTGAGGGAAACTGATGGAGAGAAATAATGAAGGTTCACTTTAAAATATCCAAAGCCAGAAATCATACCATAAAGAGAATAAGACTGTTGTTATATTTTACTGTGGAATAAAAGCTGGAAAAGAACCACATAGAACTCAGATGTTATCAAGGAAAATATTTGCCTGCATAAACGACAACCAGTAAATATGATAAGATGCAGACCCTGCATAAAAAGGCATTTTGTTTTTGTCAGTAAATTGTCAGGCCTTAAAGTTGGACATGTGGCATGGGCATCATCAAATCCTGCCAGCCAACCGTCATATCACTATCACTAAGCCATTTTCCAAAACACGTTTGGTTTCTTGAAATTGTTCTCCAACACCAAAATAGGTCAAGACTGAAGAAAATCATTACAATACTGTTTATGGTCACTCATGTGTATAATATGGATGAGATTAAGTTGAGATTAAGTTACAGCACAGATAAATAATAAGAATCAGATATGTAGAACAAAGGAGCAAATATTTACAGAGATCTAATTTTTGAGTGTGTGCTTACAAAAATTTAGATTAAAAAGCTACAGAATAACTTGTGGCTGTTTCTAAAGTGCCAGACTTTTAAAAATGAAAAAAGGAGGCAGTAATGCAGCTCTTCCATGAAAATTCAAAGTCTGCTCCAATGACAGCTCCCCTCCCAGCCCCCCCCTTAAAGAAAAACGTAGAATATTTCCAAAATTCAGGCATTGTAGAAAAAAGAAAAATACTTACCTGAATTCTGGCTTCCATCCGCTTCTGGCTTCCACTCCTCTTAAAGAATTATTTACTGATGTTCTTACCCTACCTCACTGCTGCCTCCCAGGGAAATTGGGCACTTGCAACCCCATAAGAATGTGCCCAGCTGACTTTCCCATGAGGCATGAGTGAGTCATAGGCCCCGTACACACGACCGAGTTTCTCGGCAGAATTCAGCCAGAAACTCGATTCTGCCGAGAAACCCGGCTTTGTGTACACTTTCGGCCGAGGAAGCCGACGAGTTCCTCGTCGAGCCAAATAGAGAACATGTTCTCTATTTCCCCGTTGTTCAATGAGGAAAGTTGGCTCGCCGAGATCCTCGGCGGCTTCACACAGAACTCGACGAGCAAAACGATGAGTTTTGCCCGTCGAGTTCCTCGGACGTGTGTACGGGGCCATAGAGTATGTCACTGGTGCCCCAGGATATGGATGGAACCTGGGGTTGACATTTGGGAAGACCAGCAATCTCCTTTTAATACCTAATTCTTATTATATCGAGAAATTAACCCTCTTCAGCCCATTAAGCGAACCACCCCCTGATAGAGGATGGGCAGATGTCTCATTGTTTATTGTCTTTGGAGATATATCAGTCTATACATAGCAAACTTTCTAATGTTAAAAACGAAACATCTTAATCTATTTGTGCTCTTCGTACTCTGATGTTTTTAATTTTGCACTTCTGCTATGCATCTATAAAGTAATTGATGTCCTTACGGAGTGTGTGACCATCGATCTCCTGCTATTCTCGGAAGCAAGCCAGGTGGGCATCTTTGCTACTGGACGTGTCATATGGGCATTGTCCACACACACCTTGAGTGGTGTTTACTCTTGTTGAACTGCTTTATTCCAAATCTGCATGACTTTTCCATAGATTTATGCCGCGTACACACGGTTGGAATTTCCGACAACAAATGTTCGATGTGAGCTTTTGGTCAGATATTCCGACCGTGTGTAGGCTCCATCGGACATTTGCTGTCGGAATTTCCGACAACAAATGTTTGAGAGCTGGTTCTCAATTTTTCCGACAAGAAAAATCCTACGCATGCTCAGAATCAATGAATTTAATTTTTTCTCGATTTGTCATAGTGTTGTACATGACCGCGTTCTGGATGTTCGGAATTTTCGACAACATTTGTGTGACCTTTTGTAGACAAGTTTGAGCGAAAACAATCCGTCAGAAAAAAAATCCACGGTTTTGTTGCCGGAATGTCCTATCGTGTACGCGGCTTTAGGCCTAGCAGAAGAGCGGTTATCATTGCCCATATAAATAATGTTACTGCCTTTTAGTTCTGTATAGAATTATCTTCAAAAGGCTGTTCTAATTTTCCAGTAACATTGGTTACTGGTAATTCAAACCAGAAAATACAAAAATAGCTACTTGATTCCTCTAATATTCTAAATGGAAAAAAATATCAGATGAAAACCTTGTTTACCTTAATAGGAAAAATCAGCATCTTGCTCCCGAACATTCCAGCACCCAGGCTTATGGACTGAATTCCAAGCAACGATATGATCAGTCAGCAAATCATTACTTGTAACTCATTCTAGGGTGATAATAATATTTCCTTCATTTTATTAAGCAAATATTTTTGCGAATCTGTTGTAAAGCTTTTTGCCTGGAGATCCTAATAGCATGTTTGTTCGTTTCAGCCTGACATCAGTAAGCCACTGCCTTGCCATTACTAGCAGTGGGGTCAGCTTGCTGTGTACTCTCCTTCAGTTGGCCCCTGAGCTGTGCATGCCTTTTGGCAAAGAAACTTTGCAATAGATTCACAAAAAAATATTTCTTAGAAAAACTGCCCACACTGAGGCATGATGCCAAACATATAAAAAATGATTTTTGGTTTACATACACTTTGGGGGTTATTTACGAAGGGCAAATACACTTTGCACTACAAAGTGCACTTGAAATTGCACTGAAAGTGCACTTGGAAGTGCAATCGCTGTAATTCTGAGGGGTAGATCTGAAATGACGGGAAGCTCTGCCAATTTTATTATCCAATCATGTGCAAGCTAAAATGCCATTTTTTATTTTCCTTGCCTGTCCCCCTCGGATCTACAGCGACTGCACTTCCAAGTGCAATTTTAAGTGTGCTTTGCACTTGTAGTGCAAAGTGGATTTGCCTTTCGTAAATAACCCCCAGTGTATACACCTTTTAGGCACCTGCATTACCTTGTGATGAAAAAAAAAAGGTCACATAAATTTTTGATCATTATGGGCACTTGAAGCTTACACCGATAAATACACACATTGGCCTGGATTCACATACATTGGCGCATATTTATGCCGGTGTAGTGTATCTAATATACGCTACGCCGACGTAGCGCAGAGAGGCAAGCACCAAATTCACAAAGCACTTGCCTCCCAAACTGTGCTGGGTTCCCTCGGCATAAGCCGTCGCAGGTGGAAGTGGGCGTGAGCCATGCTAATGAGGCGTGACCCCATGCAAATGATGGGCCGAGTGCCATACAAGTACTTAAAACGAATGGCGCATGCGCCGTCCCATGGACTTATCCCAGTGCACATGCTCAGAATCACGTCGGAACTACTCCCTAAGATACGACGGATCACTGCCTACGACGTGAACGTAACCTACGCCCAGCCCTATTCACGTACTACGTAAACGACGTAAAATACGACGGCTATGTTCCCTGGTCCATACCTTAGCATGAGTTGCGCCTCCTATATGGGGAATAACTTTACGCCGGACGTACGACTTACGCAAACCGCGTATATTATGCGCCGGGTGCAAGTACGTTCGTAAATCGACGTATCTCCCTCATTTCCATATTTGAATAGGAAATCAATGGGCAAGCGCCACTTGCGGCCAGCATAAATATGCGCCCACGATACGCCGGCGTAGGAAAGTTACGTCGGTCGGATGAAGCCTATTTTCAGGCGTATCTCAGTTTATGGGCATGGCGCATAGATACGACGGCGCATATTTACACTTACGCGACGTATCTCGAGATACGTCGGCGTAAGTGCTTTGTGAATCCGGGCAATAGAATGTTTTACCGACCAAAGGATTTATATATCTGTTTATACAGTGCTGAGATTAGGGCAGCTTTGCCACACAGGCAATGAAAAGGTATATGATTTTTTTTTTTGCTGCAGTTCAGTATAAAGTTTATTGGTTGATGCGCTTATATATGATGGAATGACTTATAGGTCCTACCCTGTGATAGGACAGTGAAAGGAGAAGCAGTTGACTGAAGAGCTTTTCCTCCATTCAATATACTCCTTGCACCAAAAAACAATTGATTGGTATCTTATGCTGCTTCTCCCTCCCCAGTTTGACTTCTGTGGTACAGGGTACTGCAAATCAAATTCAGGTATGTAAAGTGTTTGCATTTAAATAAACACATTAAGAATGTTTTACTAAATACAGAGCTGCATCTTTTTGCATCTTTTATATCTGTCTGGATTATAGTTTTAAAGGCTTTAAAGTCCACCTTTTGCAAAAAAAAAAATGTAATAATAACTTGCAGAAAAAAATGTGAATGCATTATTTTCTGCAAATGAGGCTACCAGGCAATAAAACCGTGATCACTGGATTGCAGGTTCAATGCCAGCCTTCGGCAAACGTTTTGTGCTGCCTCCAGCAGTATAGAGAAAATGCAATTGCTTATATATATATATATATATATATATATATATATATATATATATATATATATATATATATATATATAAATCCTATGCTTTGCTTTAGTTAAAGTGATTGTAAAAGTTGTCTTTTAAAAATTAAATAATAAGCATGTTATACTTACCTGCTCTGTGCAATGGTTTTGCACAGAGCAGCCCTGAGCCTCTTCTTTTTGCCTCTGGCAGGCTCGCTTCCAAGCCATGCTCCTTGTGAATGGACATTGTCACTGACTGTGATTGAAAGCGGGAGAGACGCTGCTCTCATGCACAGCACTGGAATGAGATGGGGCCCAGGTACGTATAAGGGGGGCTGGGAGCTGCACCTAGAAGAATGCATTATGCATTAGGGTAAAAAAAATCATTCTTCCTTTAAAACCACTGTAATTGTTTTTTGATTATGCTGTCACTTACTGGTATTACTCGCAATATTCAGTTATAGAGCTGGAGGAAATGTTAGTGGATTACAAATGCAGAAATCACCACATTTGTGTTCCATTAATATCTACAAGTTTACCAAGGTGGGCGTTGGCACTTATAGTTCATGAATTCGTAGTTATCTCTGAATGAATGCCATGGCTCCACGAGCTGAACTACACACAGCTGCTGCTTTGGGAAAGAGCCCTTGCTTGCTGTCAGAGTTGGTTTGGGGGGGGGGGGGGATAGTCTGGCAATATGTTGCATGTTACATCCTACATATAAGTGTGCATGTAAAATGCTCTAAAAGGTGGATGTAGCCTTCAAGAAATGAAAGCGTGCACACAGGACTGCATGCAAACCAAGGGTCATCTGTTCATGAAGATGCCCACTATAGCTCACTGTAAAGCCCTGTACACACGATCGGTTCGTCTGATGAAAACGGACCGTTTTCATCAGACGAACCGATCGTGTGTGGGCCCCATCGTTTTTTTTTTCCATTCGGTGAAAATAAATAGTAGAACCTGTTTTAAATTTTTCTTATGGTTAAGCACGTCGTTGTGTTTTACGTCACCGCGTTGGACACGATCGGATTTTTAACCGATGGTGTGTAGGCAAGACTGATGAAAGTCAGCTTCATCGTATATCTGATGAAAAAATCCATCAGTCCGTTTTCTCAAGAACGAACCGATCGTGTGTACAGGGCATGATGCATTCTCAGGTGTTAATGCACCCTAAGTTTGCATTTACCTTTAAGCGGGGGTTCACCCCAAAAAAATTTTTTAACATTAGATTCAGGCGAGTTGTTAGATGCACAATCGGGTGTTTTTTTTAAAATCATTGCCGTACATACCGTTTTAGAGATATATGTTCTCCGCGGCTTCTGGGTATAATCTGCGGTACTGGGCATTCCTAATTGATTGACAGGCTTCCGATCATTGCATACAGCGCGTCACGAGTTGCCGAAAGAAGCCGAACGTCGGTGCGCAGGCGCCTTATAGAGCCGACTCGCAGTCCGGCTTCTTTCGGCAACTCGCGACGCGATGTATGCGACGGTCGGAAGCCTGTGAATCAATTTGGAATGCCCAGTCCCGCAGATTATACCCGGAAGCCGCGGAGAACATATATCTCTAAAACGGTATGTACGGCAATGATTTAAAAAAAAAAAACACCCGATTGTGCTTCTAACAACTCGCCTGAATCTAATGTTAAAAAAAATTTTTTTGGGTGAACCCCTGCTTTAAGCTTGACAACTGCAATAATAAATGATACAAATAAAGGTTTGCTCTATTTCCAAAATCAGTTTTGTTAGGAATCATAAAAACGTCCTGTAGCTTTGAAGGTCACTGTTGATATACAGTATTTCATTGCAAAAAATGCAATTACGAACTGTTATTGCATAATTCAGTAAACATATTGGATTTAATAAATTCTGCGGTATTAGAAAAAAAGAGCAAAAAGCCAGCGCACTGTAAAACACAACTGCTTTCCAAAGTGTGGGAATAAATGCTTTTCAACTAATTGAACAGTGATGAGTGTGTGGGCTTTGAACTGTACAAATTACCAATGACCTCTGTTTGGGATAACATTTTCCAGCCTGTACACAGAAGAATAAATATACATAGCAAGGAGCACTTAGAGAGGAGCAACCGTCCATCTGCATGAGTATTTCGGGGAAATATATAATAACATCTGTGGCCTGTTGTGTAGCTTGGCTTGTCAAAGCGATGTTGGGGTAATGGAGAGTGTTATAGTATTATATTATTAATTATTTGCATTGATGATTCAAACTTTATTTTCAGTTGTATGCTTCACAAATGGAAACCACTCCCATCTCCTCAAACATTTAGACAAACATTCATTATAACTTGGCCCCTACTGACTTTTACTGTGATGGCTTAATGCTGAACACTAAGCAGGCATAAAAACACAATTTAAAGAAATTACGTATTCATTAGAATAATTATATTTTAACCACAGCTAGTGAAAGTGGCTGTATTTATATTGGTATCATTCTCTTGTAATCCAGCACTGGGAGAGGGAGGAACAGTGAAAGAGACTAATTTAGTAGGATAGAGCAGCCTTTTTCAACCAGGGTGCCTTCAGGTTTCTTCGGGGGTGCCATGGCAAAATGCCTAAAATCGTCCATCGTCTAAAATCGTAACATGACAAAATGTGGAAAATGTCAAGGGATATGAATACCTTTTCAAGAAACTGTAAATAACCGGCATTAATATGTAAATAGCATGGGCATTAATATGTAAAAAGACCAGCATCATTGATATGTAAATAGAGGCAGCATTCATATGTATATCATGCCCCCCTAAGATGATATCCACCATCACCTCTGCTGAATGCTACCCTGTGGGAAGAGGCATGTTTTAAATTCCTGCCTGCAACTGTGCTAATTAAGCCTACCATCAGCCTGTTCTGCAAAGGTAAGCAAATTGGAAAAGGGGGAGGGTGGTGTGGGATGTGCAGAGGTAGGCAGAGAAGGAATTACAGTTTGGGGTGCACAGGTGAGCAAGTAGGGGGATGTATAGAGGTAAGGAATGTGGGTGCACAGATGAGCAGGGGAGGCAGGTAGAGTTAAAGGGGGAGGCGGGTTGGAGTGGAGAGGATGGGGGAGGTTTGGGGTGCAAAGGTGTACTGACAGGGTGGATAAAGGTGTAGGTTGCATGTAGGGCAGCATATTCATTTCAATGAGCTGCTTTATGTGCTAGAAATGCAGAAAAAAGTCCCTAACCTTTCTCAAAATCACATGGTACCACAGCACCGTAAATTTTGGTGCATGGGAAAATGCACATATCAGCAGATGCGTCAGAGTGTCAAACTAATTGCACTGCTGTGTGTCTGCTAAAGGGCAGCACATTTGAAAATGTGTACTTGCATTGGTGGTCATTGTGAATGCTCCTATTGCATTAGTGGTCAGTGTAAATCCCCATTACATTGGTGGCCAGGGTAGTCGGTGAAAAAATCCGAACTTGCATTTGTGGTCAGTTTTTATTTCTGCCTTACATTGGTGGTCCATGTAGAAGCCCCCTTTAAATTGGTGGTCAGTGTATATTTCCAATTACAATGGTGGTGAGTGTAAATCCACCCTTACATTGGTGGCCAGTGTAGAAATCACCCTGTATTGGTTGTTGGTATAAAATCCCTCATTACATTGGTTGTCATAAATTCGATATTACATTGGTGATCATTATTACATTTCCCTTTACATTGGTGGTAAGTGCAGAATTGCCCTTACACTTGTGGTCAGTATAAATCTCGCGTTACATTGGTGGTCAGTGTAAATCCCTCCTAACATTTATGGTCGATGTAGAAGTGTCATCTTACATTGGTCAGCAAGAATCTCTATAACATAGGCTGCCAATGTAAATTCCTCCTTACATGGAGGTCATTGTATATTCCCTCTTACATTGGTGGTTGGTGTAAATGCTCCTATTACATTGGTGTCAGTGTAAAAATCCCTCTTTATATTGGTGGGTAAGGTACAATCCCCCGTTACATGGTGGTCAGTGCAAATTCCTCCTCATATTGGTGGTTATTGTAAATTCCCCATTACATTGGTGGTCAGTGTAGAATCCCCCACTATATATTTGCCAAAGATTTCCAGCTTTGCTCTACACGATTTAGACTTTGTCACAGTGTACTTCCTACTAACTAACCCCCTCCCTCCACCACTGCCACTGATCCCATCAACCCCCCAGCATTGACATTGATCACATCATCCCCTCCCCCAGCACTGCCACTGATCCCAGGAGTCCTAGGATCCCTAGGAGTTTTCTGTCTATTGATGGGTCCACTCACCTCCCACATTCTAAGGTGTGAGGAGATGATGTGCTGTAACCTCTAACGACCAATCAGTGAGCAGTAATGATGTGCACTAACCTCTTGCAACCAATCAGTGAGCAGTAGGGATGTGCAATAACCTCTAGCAACCAATCAGTGAGCAGTAGTAATGTGCAGTAACCTCTAGCAACCAATTAGTGAGTGGTAAGGATGTCCAGTGACCTCTAGCAACCAACAAGTGAGCAGTTCTGATGAACAGTAATCTCTAGAAACCAATCAACATGCAAAAGTCATGTGCTGTAACCTCTATCAAATAATCAGTGAGTCATATTGTGTGCTGTAACCTCTAGCAGCCAGTCAGTGATCGGTAATGATACTCTGTAACCTCTGGCAACCAATCGCAATCGCTGCCAGAAAGGTCCCAATAATATTATTTGACATACTGAATATATATATATATATATATATATATATATATATATATATATATATATATATATATATATGTTTGTGTGTGTGTACTTATTTATTTACATTCTTTTTATCCAAATATCCTTTTTTTATAACTGTAGTGACTGTTGAATTAATGGGAAGTTGCTGAATTAAGGAGGCTTAGGGGGTGTTTGTCCATTACAGAGACCCTGTAAATGCAGAGCAACAAAGGAGCGGTGGGATGAACAGTGTGCAACCTGTGCTGGCTCTGTTGTATGCTATGGGCCAGCGATCCCCAATGGTTCCTTGATTGACAATTTATTATGTGAATTTCTTATGTTATAACATACTGTATATTTATTTACACTGTACGTGTTTGTAATATATTAAGTCATATTTAATCGCATGCGATTCTATCTAATTATAAGAATCTGCTGTGGTGGATTCTATTTGTTTTTATTGGACTGGTGGTTATACCCTTGCCATGTTAGCTTATGGCTGGAGTACCTGTGAAGCCCAATCAACCTGCCCCCCCCCCTTCCCCCACCCCTACTAATTGGAGGTGAAGCTAGGAGATTTAGAATTTGGGGTGCAGCAGACATTCAGTTTTAAGGAAGCAGGGACACCCTCAAAATTCAGCAGCTTCTAAAGGCATCTGTTGCGTCATCATAGGCCCATCCGGGGTCACAAACTGGTTCTGGTCTTTTCTTTTCTTTTCTGATATATGTGAAGTTTCTTTTATTTGGTTTAGTTTTCGAGTATACCCACCTACTTTTAACCTTTGACTAAATGATGTTTTTGAATAAACACACTAGCCTCTGAACCGTTCTGTAATACATAAGGCCACGGGAGCCGTATGCAAAATGTTCTTTAGCATTACACCAATTAGTAGAGTCCCATTCAAGCTTGGATAAGAGTACTGGCCCAGATTCACGTAGAATCGCGGTGGCGTAACGTATCGGTGGCGGTGTAGATACGTTACACCGCCACAAGTTTTCATTGCAAGTGCCTGATTCTCAAAGCACTTGCATGAAAACTTACGCTGGCGGCCTCCGGCGTAAGCCCGCGTAATTCAAAGGGGCGTGTGCCATTTAAATTAGGCGCGCTCCCGCGCCGGACCTACTGCGCATGCTCCCTTTTGAATTTCCCGCCGTGCTTTGCGCAAAGTGACGTCATTTTTTCGAACGGCGACGTGCGTAGCGTACTTCTGTATGCCCGGACGTCTTACGCAAGAAGGAAACATTTTTAAACTTTGACGCTGGAACGACGGCCATACTTTATACAGCACATACGTGTGCTGTGTAAAGTTAGGGCACCTAAAACGACGACTAACTTTGCGACAGGAAACTAGACTAGCAGCGATGTAGCGAACGCGAAAAACCGTCGTGGATCGCCGTAACTACTAATGAATCAGTCGCATAGATACTCTGAGAGATATGACGGAGTATCTGAGATACTCCGTCGTATCTCTGCTGTGAATCTGGCCCATTGTGTGTACTAACAGCACTAACAATGCATTTTTCTCATATCCTGCAAAATATAATAAATCCAAAAGGGAGCAAAAGAGCCCAAGTAATGACCATGACAGGTGGGAGGAGCAGGGAACTCAATTTAGCCTGCCAACATCTACTAATACTGACATTTCAGACAAACTGACATCTAAAAATGTTCATAAAACAATAATATTTAAAATAAAAACAATTACTCATAGTAACATTTCTACCACTTACTATTTTGGTATTTGCCCACTGCCACGGCTCAGGGTCTGTTGCCAAAAGAGAAAGATTATTTGGGTAAAGAGGAAAAAAATCGGAGAAGACGAAAAAATGATAACATTCCAGTAATATTTTCAGCAAGATGTTGGTTTATATCTATCAAACAATCTCCTTGCAGCAGTACCACAATATTTATATGGGAAACGATTCAAAAGACCAGTATTTTAAACCGCTTTCAAACAGTGCATTTCTGGCCATAATATCTTGGTGTATTTTTAGGTCTATATTTATGAAAATATTAAATTGTGTTAAGGTCAGATCCTCTGCATTAGCTACACGTTTGCCTAAGATAATGTAATTACTCAGGGAGTATCTTTAACAAACCCTACATCATTGGACTTGAAACATAATCTGTACAAATAAGAACATGTTTGGATTCTTTAAAAAATAAAAAATAAAATAAATCCTCATTCCACTTTCTCATGAAAAAAGGATGAGACGCTTGTACGTTAACTAAGGTTTCAAACTGTAGCTGGTGATGGGATGTTTGGGCCTTATTTTGCAGAAAATTTTATTTTACTGAATGGTTTGCATAATACAGTGCCCTGAAAAAGTATTCACACACCTTAAAGTGGAGTTCCACCCATAAATATAACATTACATCAGTAGTTTTAAAAAAATGTCATTAGTCCTTTAAGAATTTTTTTTTTTTTTTTTAGATGCCTTCAAAGTGTTGTTGCTAGGCAGAATAGTTAATCTTCCCTCTTCCTGCACCTAGGTGCTTAAGCTTCACCGCACAGACTCCTGGGAATGTAGTTGGTGTAACTTTCCAGGAGTCTGTGCACTCCCCAGTCTCGAAGAATCATGTGATTTGGACAGTACAGGTGCTGAAACCTGATCTGAAAACGATTACATTGCTTGTGCAGCACTGAGCATGTGCGAGATCTGCAAGGCTGAAATCCAGGAAGTCATACAGTCTGGCTTCATGATGCCCACACTTAAGATGGCCCCAGTCAATTTATATTTTATAAAGTGTCTAAATGCTGTAACAACCTAACAAAACGGACCTTAGTTTACAGACTAACGTTACTAGAATACATTAAGCTTGTGTATTACAGGGGTATTTATATTTAAAAAGTGAAATTGTGGCCGGAACTCCGCTTTTACATTTTCCATATTTTGTCATGTTACAACCAAAAACCTAAATAGATTTTATTGGGATTTTATGTGATAGGCCAACACAAAGTGACACATAATTGTGAAGTAGAAGGAAAATGATAAATGGCTTTCAATTTGTTTTACAAATATATATCTGAAAAATGTGGAGCGCATTTGTATTCAGCCCCATTTACTCTGATACCCCTAAATAAAACTCTATTGGAACCAATTGCGTTCAAAAGTCACCTAATTAGTAAATAGAGTCTATCTATGTGTAATTTAATCTCAATATAAATACAGCTTTTCTTTGAAGCCCTCAGAGGTTTGTTAGAGAACCATAGTGAACTAACTGCATCATGCAGGCCAAGAAACACACCAGACAGGTCAGGATTCGGAATAAAGTTGTGGAGAGGTTTAAAGCAGGATTAGGTTATAAAAATATATCTCAAGCTTTGAACATCTCACAAAACACTGTTCAATCCATCATGGTAACTCTGGAGGAGCTGCAGAGAGCCACAACTCAGGTGGGAGAATCTGTCCACAGAACAACTATTATGCCCTGTACACACGATCGTAATTTTCCGATGGGATAAATTCCGATGGAATTTTTCATCGGAATTCCATTCAAGCTGTCTTGCATACACACTGTCAGACAAAATTCCGACTGTCCAAAACGCAGTGTCGTTCAAAACACATAACGACACCCTATAAAGGGGAAATTAAACGGCACCGCCCTTTGGGCTGCTTTTGCTAATCTCGTGTTACTGCGTGTTAGTAAAAGTTTGGTGAGAGCCGATTCACGCTTTTCAGTCTCCATGCTTTTCAGATCGTTTTCTGGTGTTCAGTTGGTGCTTGTGGGTTCGTATCTGTCTTTCAGGGTGTTCTTGTCCGCTTGTTTAAGTTTTTCAGGTCGTTCTTCATAGGACTTTCTGTTCCTCTATGCATTCTGTTTAGTTTGTTCCGACCAGCTGACCGGTTTAAAGCCATGTTTGAAGTACGTTCTCATCATTGAGTTTGTGCTATATATGGGCTTGGTGTTAGGGTTAATGCTTTGACCCAAGCTCAGTCCATGAACAGGGTGAGGAGGAGTTCATGGACGAAGAATTGGTTGCTCCAGCGGGACCAATTCTCTCATATGCCTCTGCTGCGGGAAATCCAGGAGAATAATCCTGATGACTTCAGGAATTATCTTCAGATGACATACCCCGTTTTTCACCGTCTGTTGGATTTACTTTCCCCCTATATCACGAGGCAGGACACTGTGATGCGCCAAGCCATCACTGCCGAGTAGAGGCTAGTTGCCACGTTGCAGTACTTGGCGACTGGGAGAAGCCTGCAGGACCTCAAGTTCAAGACAGGTATCTCCCCCCAGGCTCTGGAGATCATTATCCCAGAAACCTGTTCTGCCATAATTCAAGTTCTGCAGAGGGACTATATTAAGGTAAGTTTTCTCCTTTAACATCATATTCTATTTATTTAATGTTTGCTAATGTATTGTATTTCTTTCTTCATTCCCTAATTACCATGATTGTAATATGCTGTGAATGTCCCCTTTGTCTCCATGCATGCTGTAAGCTTTCAATGCTCCTTTTTTGGCCTACATGCATATTCCCCTTCACTAACCTCTCCAGCATGCTTTCCTATGCCCAAACACACCTAGCCCAGTCACTTCCCAATGTATATTGTCAGCTCCATTGTAGTGCTTTACTAAATTCAGAGTACAAATGTTGTTGTTTTTTCTCATTAAATTCAGGCAGAGTGGCAGAGTCTTTTTTTGGAGGGTCCAAACTCAGCTAGAACCCCCCCCCCCTTAACATTTTTACAATGGGCCATCAGAGGGGGCGAGGAATCTGATAATTGGGCCTTCTATTTTTGTTTTTAAATACTCCTTAAAATAAATGTTTATACTGATGTTGGCCAAGAATGTTTTTGTATAATCTGCTTGCAATGTTTTAGGTGTAAAAGTACTAATTTATTTTTCTGGTTTGACTCCACAGTTTCCTTCCACGCCACAGGAATGGCAGACTGTGGCATCCCAGTTTGCCCAGCAGTGGGACTTCCCCAACTGCGGAGGGGCAATAGATGGGAAGCAAGTCCGCATAGTGCCACCACCCCATTCGGGGTCGTTTTAATATAACTATAAAGGTTTTAATAGTATTGTGATGATGGCGGGGGTATCGGCACTATATGAATTTATGTATGTGGATGTCGGGAAGAATGGCCGGATGTCAGATGGTGGTGTGTTCGCACATACGGAATTTGCCCAACGTCTCCTGACTGGTGGCCTGGCACTGCCACCTGATGAAGACAATGTGGAGGGACTTCTGTTTGTTTTTATTGCTGATGAGGGTTTCGACTGGGACCACACCTGATGAGGCATTTCCCCTTAGGACCCTCACCCCGGAGAGCAGGGTTTTTAATTACCGGCTGGCCAGAGCCTGAAGGGTTGTCGAGAATGCCTTTGGGATAATGGCCAGCCGGTTCCGCCTATTCATGACACCAATCCATATGGCAGACTACAAAATGAATCATATTGTTTTCTCCTACTGCATCCTGCATAACTTTTTAAAGAGAAATTCTGCTAATTATCTCTCAACTGTTGGGCCTGAGGCTGGACTTTCAGACAATCCCATGACAGGCCTGGATATTGGGCATACTGGTTTGGCCCCCCAAAGCACCCGTGAAGTGCGGGATAAAAATGTAGAGTACTTTATGGGTAGGGGGGCCATCAGTATGCCAGCCGATCTCTAATTTTTAAGAAAAATTAAACAAATGTATTTTCTGTGAAAAGCTAGATTTGTCATTATTGCTTGTGTTTCTTTTATCTGTCTCCCAGGTTCTCCTAGTGCACTTTAACTGCCAAGTGGATTTGTCTTTAGTAAATAACACCATTGCCACTGTAAACAAAAACTTAATTTTAAAAATGGTATTGAGCATAGAAAGAAGAAGCCACACATTGTTGATTCTAAAACTATTTTTACTCTGTGCACATTCACATGTGCGTTATAAAATTTAAGAGAAAATTACAACTTTTTTTGGGGGGGTTTTGCATAAACAGGCATGTTTCAGACAATAAAACATATAAAACTATGGAACTTACAAAGTTCAACCTTTGAAAAAATGTAGGCAATATCAAACATTATATAGTGTTTTAAAAAAATGTGTTTTCTGTTGCCTTCATGAGATGGGGTGATGTCACCCCTGAACAAGCCAAATTTTTAAGATGCACACAGTGTGTGTCAAAATGTCAACATGTGCTATCTCCCATCATGGGGGATCAATGGACGTGTTTTGGGGGTGCAACCCCTTCCTCTCACCTACTTGAGTTGCGAGAAAGGGGTTGCACCCTCAAAACACGTACATTGAGATCCCGAGATGGGAGATAGCACATGTTGACACACTGTGCATCTTCATTTTGGCTTATTAAATTACATAAAAAAAAGTGAAATTCGACCGAAAAAAGCTTAAATGGTGGCATTACGAAGATCTTTACTTTAGACTCTCCCCAACACATCAATCATATTCTTAATTTGTTGGTCAAAACAATTGAGTTTGTGCCTTATAATGTCTATGTCACGACTCATAACCATGAGGTCCTGTATTATGATTTGTGCGCTACCACTTGAGAAAGGAGTAAAAAAAAGTAAAAATCCATGTCTTATAAATATGCATGCATACTGTACATCTATTCCCTGAATCTGTGGTGACAGACACTGACCTGTTGTGGTGCAAATCTTGCACACTTCCTCCACCTCTCCTTCCTCCAACTCTTCTTTCACCACCTCTTCTTCCTCCACATCCTGAGGTTGGGGTTCCCTCTGTTCTCTCTGAGGTCGGGGTTCCCTCTGTTCTCTCTGAGGTGTGGGGTTCCTGGGCTCCTCAGAGTGGTGTCCTCCAAGTCTTTGCTCCCCTATGAGAATGAAACAAAAGGTATACTTAAAGCACACAGATATTTGAGGGCATAAATAGGAATATGATACATTGCTTGGAAGTGGGGTACAGTTGTCTGTTTTGGCAGAGTTCCAAGATGAAGACATGAAGACATGGCAGACTACAAAATGAATCATATTGTTTTCTCCTACTGCATCCTGCATAACTTTTTAAAGAGAAATTCTGCTAATTATCTCTCAACTGTTGGGCCTGAGGCTGGACTTTCAGACAATCCCATGACAGGCCTGGATATTGGGCATACTGGTTTGGCCCCCCAAAGCACCCGTGAAGTGCGGGATAAATATGTAGAGTACTTTATGGGTAGGGGGGCCATCAGTATGCCAGCCGATCTCTAATTTTTAAGAAAAATTAAACAAATGTATTTTCTGTGAAAAGCTAGATTTGTCATTATTGCTTGTGTTTCTTTTATCTGTCTCCCAGGTTCTCCTAGTGCACTTTAACTGCCAAGTGGATTTGTCTTTAGTAAATAACACCATTGCCACTGTAAACAAAAACTTAATTTTAAAAATGGTATTGAGCATAGAAAGAAGAAGCCACACATTGTTGATTCTAAAACTATTTTTACTCTGTGCACATTCACATGTGCGTTATAAAATTTAAGAGAAAATTACAACTTTTTTTGGGGGGGTTTTGCATAAACAGGCATGTTTCAGACAATAAAACATATAAAACTATGGAACTTACAAAGTTCAACCTTTGAAAAAATGTAGGCAATATCAAACATTATATAGTGTTTTAAAAAAATGTGTTTTCTGTTGCCTTCATGAGATGGGGTGATGTCACCCCTGAACAAGCCAAATTTTTAAGATGCACACAGTGTGTGTCAAAATGTCAACATGTGCTATCTCCCATCATGGGGGATCAATGGACGTGTTTTGGGGGTGCAACCCCTTCCTCTCACCTACTTGAGTTGCGAGAAAGGGGTTGCACCCTCAAAACACGTACATTGAGATCCCGAGATGGGAGATAGCACATGTTGACACACTGTGCATCTTCATTTTGGCTTATTAAATTACATAAAAAAAAGTGAAATTTGACCGAAAAAAGCTTAAATGGTGGCATTACGAAGATCTTTACTTTAGACTCTCCCCAACACATCAATCATGTTCTTAATTTGTTGGTCAAAACAATTGAGTTTGTGCCTTATAATGTCTATGTCACGACTCATAACCATGAGGTCCTGTATTATGATTTGTGCGCTACCACTTGAGAAAGGAGTAAAAAAAAGTAAAAATCCATGTCTTATAAATATGCATGCATACTGTACATCTATTCCCTGAATCTGTGGTGACAGACACTGACCTGTTGTGGTGCAAATCTTGCACACTTCCTCCACCTCTCCTTCCTCCAACTCTTCTTTCACCACCTCTTCTTCCTCCACATCCTGAGGTTGGGGTTCCCTCTGTTCTCTCTGAGGTCGGGGTTCCCTCTGTTCTCTCTGAGGTGTGGGGTTCCTGGGCTCCTCAGAGTGGTGTCCTCCAAGTCTTTGCTCCCCTATGAGAATGAAACAAAAGGTATACTTAAAGCACACAGATATTTGAGGGCATAAATAGGAATATGATACATTGCTTGGAAGTGGGGTACAGTTGTCTGTTTTGGCAGAGTTCCAAGATGAAGACATTATTTTTTTTCTTTTTCAAAAGATGGAATACTTTTACCTTTTTTGGGACAAGTTTCACACATGGAGACACCCCAAGAATCCACTGAAGCACCTGTGTGGGACACCCTAAAAAGGTTGTTCTGGTGGCCCACACTAGTGCTCCTGAGTCCAGATGTGTAACCAGCTGCTGAGTGTCCTCTCCTTTACACTGAATAAAGTTTGTATTTCACATTCTAGTTATAAATACATCTAGACAGCAATGTTTATAAACATTGTTTTAATACAAATCGGCATGACCAAATGTGGTTTACCTGTATCTGCGCAAAACATCGTATTTTGTGGATTATACTATACTAACCTGAAAGTTGCCATTTTAAAATGTCCAACCAGTCAATCAAAGCACATGGAGCAACATGCAAGTATAATAATCAAATTATTAATAACACAGAAGAAATACTTACTTTTTGCTAGCATTTTTTTGATATTCCTGTACTGCTCCAGCTCCCTCAATTTCAGGTCAGACCACCTTTTTCTCAGCTGCTCTTTTGATCTCCGGACCCCTAATTTCTGGTACAGACCCCTTACCACTTTGCTCATTATTTTGGCCTTTCTGAGATTAGGGTTGGTGCACAGCCCATGTTACCCCTTAATAATCTCTACACCGCAAGATGTACACCATCTCCGCCATTTCTGCAAAGGACATATTGCTGGCCTTGTATCTTCTCCTGGATCCAGAGGTTTCCAAGTCCGGGCTTTCCTCGTCGTTACTTAAAATAACAGCCACCTGCTGTCTCTCCGCCATGTCATCTCACACTGCGCGCCAAAAGAGAAGGCGCAGGGAATATACTAGAAAGAACATCAGGGACAGGTGAAGCCGCGGCGGAGTTTCATGCATGCGCAGTGTATATAATGCTAACACGCATGTGTCGTAACTACGTTCTGTGTGCGGAGGAAGGAGTACCGGAAGCTACGAACGTACCAAACGAGGGTGAAATTTAAACTTGGAGCATTAGTGGCCTATACTGCTTCATGATTGAGGCCTATATTGGGATACGATTAGGACAGTTTAGGCTGACCTAGTGTTTTTGTCTTGTGTTTTATCTTGCAGAAAAAATGCAGAAGTTTATAGAGCTTGGCATAATGTGTGATTTTATAGACAAGTACAGGGAGCTGCGTAATTTGTGGGAGCTAAAACACAAATTATACCATAACCGCAATGCAAGGCGGGCAACAATGGAGCAATTTGTGGAATTTATGAAGACAATGATCCCCAAGGTAGACTATCACATGGTGAATAGTAAAATAAATAACTTGAGGAACATGTATAAAAAGGAGTAAAAGATAATCCCCCTATCAGAGAGGTCAGGAGCAGCAGCAGAGCTGAGTGCATGCCCCCAAGCTGTGGTATTTCAAGAAACTGCGAGTTCTGAACAACCAGCTAGAAGTCAGTGTATCACTTTCCAGCCTTACCTCCACCCTTCCCTCCACCCCAGCAGAGGATGACGAGGAGCTACCTTACCTGGAAGACTAGGATCTGAATATCTATAGCCAGGTATAGTATTTTTATACATATTTAATGTCCTATAATTACTGTTGGGAACTAGATGTTATTATTCCCAAATTAAGGATTAATCCAAAAGTGATTTACATATCAATAGACAGTAGTGGCCAGAAATGATTGGGACAGGGCAGGAAGGAAAACTGCTGGGGTCAGAATGAGATTCTTTTCTATTTAATTACATTTAATTTGCAATAGTCTTGAGCTGAAAATTGTGTGTGACTGATGAACCAAAAACGAAAAATATGTCACTTTTTCATACACAGGATGAGGTCAGCCAGGAGGATGAGGCTCTGGAGTGTGACAGTCGGGAGGAGGCAGGGCCCAGTGGCAGGCAGGAGGTGGCCGGGCCAAGTGGCAGCCAGCAGGTGCCCAGGCCGAGTGGCAGCACCCAGTCACAGGTGCCTCCCCTCCACATAAGATCAAAAAGGCCCAGGAAGGTGAGTCAGACGGAGGAGGAATCCCTGAGGCTCATAAGGGATGCAGCCGAGATCACGAGAGCCCTCACCAACCCTGAAGAGGCCTATGGGTGTTATTTGGCCAGTAGGCTACAGACAGTGGAGAAGGGCCAATGCCTCCTGTGTTAGGGGCTTTTTTCTATGGCCCTTCAGAAGGCGGTGAGGGGCCAGCTGACAGAGACCACCCATCTGTGTGATCTCGCCCATCCTCCTCCTCCTCCTCCTCCTGCTGCCACAAGTCAACCACCAGAGCCACAGCCTGCAAGGAGGCGTGGAGGGAACCGTGGAGGGAACGCTGCTGGGAAGCATGGAGGGAAGACAAGAAAGTGGTTCCCTGGCTTCAGTCTGGTCAGACAGAAGACAGGGCCAGATTCTCAGAGGAGATACGACGGCGTATCTCCAGATACGCCGTCGTATCTCTGAGTCCGGCCGGTCGTATCTATGCGCCTGATTCATAGAATCAGTTACGCATAGATTTTCATTAGATCCGACTGGCGTAAGTCTCTTACACCGTCGGATCGTACCTGCATATTTACGCTGGCCGCTAGGGGCGTGTACGCTGATTTACGTGTCTAAATATGTAAATCAGCTAGATACGCGAATTCACAAATGTACGCCCGGCCGACGCAGTACAGATACGCCGTTTACGTTAGTCTTTTCCCGGCATAAAGTTACCCCTGCTATATGGTGGTGTAAGTGCGGCGTACCAATGTTAAGTATGGCCGTCGTTCCCGCGACGAATTTTGAATTTTTTACGTCGTTTGCGTAGCTCGTCCGTGAATGGGGCTGGACGTAATTTCCGTTCACGTCAAAACCAATATGTCCTTGCGGCGTATTAGGAGCAATGCACACTGGGAGATTTCCACGGACGGCGCATGCGCCATTAGTGAAAAACGTCAATCACGTCGGGTCACAGAACATTAACATCAAACACGCCCCCTGTCCCACATTTGAATTAGGCGGGCTTACGCTGGCCTATTTACACTTCGCTGCCGCAACTTACGGAGAAAGTGCTTTGAGAATACAGCACTTGCCCGTCTAAGTTGCGGCGGTGTAACGTAAATCGGATATGTTATGCCCGGGTAAAGATACGCAGATCTACGTGAATCTGGCCCACAGTTTGTTGTAGTACCACAGCTTGGGTACATATATGTCTTCTGATGCTGCTCCTGATTTCTGTGATTTGGGGACCAGATTGTGCTCCCTATTATATGGACTCCTCAAGTTATTTATTTTAAACACACTTGTTGTCTGCCTTGGGGTCCAAAGGCTGCATAAATTCCACCAATTTCTCCATTGTTGCCCTTCCTCTTTATTTTGTTTACCCAGAATAAAGGGATATTTTATTTAATTAAAATACTTGCTTATGTGTTTTTCATAAAAAGGACAGTTTGTTTGTGAGTAGGCAGGTAAATTTCATAAATACAATGTGTAATTAACAAGGGACACCAAACAACCTCCTTGAGGTAACAAAATACAAGATAATAATGTTGTTGTGGTAACTCGACCATAAAATAAAAATGGAGATCACAAGAAAATATTCAAACCCCACCAAAAAGAAAAGGAGATCTTGATTCAAATCACCCAAAAAAGTTTTATTTTTGAGATCTTTCTTTAAAATAAAATACGAATATTCATGAGATCACAAGAAACAATAAAGAAACAAGTTTGTCAGAACTCTGTGTAAATATCAGCAGCAAAAAAATAACATTATTCTAGCATTAGAAAGAAGAAAAGAATGCGCTTTATTAAACAATGCAATCATTTGCAGCATGGCGAATGCGCTATCTCCATTACGAACGCTAGTTTTACCAGAACGAGCGCTCCCGTCTCCTAATTTCTTCTAAACATTGGAAAAAAATAAAACATGTTCTATTTCTAAACTCCGACGGCCCACACACGTCTGACTTTTTTCATCGGAAATTCCGATCGTGTGTACAAGGCATTAGTCGTGCACTCCACAAATTTAGCCTTTATGGTAAAGTGGCAAGAAGAAAGCCATTGTTGAAAGAAAGCCATAAGAAGTCCTGTTTGAGGTTTGCCATGTGGAGGACACAGCAAACATATGAAAGAAGGTGCTCTGGTCAGATGAGACCAAAATTTAACTTTTTGGCCTAAAAGCAAAACGCTATGTGTGGCGTAAAACTAACACTGCACATCAACCTGAACACACCATCTTCAACGTTAAAACATGGATGTGGCAGCATCATGTTGTGGGAAAGTATTTCTTCAGCAGGGACAAGGAAGCTGGTCAGAGTTGATAGGAAGGTGGATCGAGCCAAATACAGGGCAATCTTAGAAGAAAACCTGTTATGCCCTGTACACACGATCTGTTCGTCTGATCGTGTCCAAGGCGGTGACGTAAAACACAACGATGTGCTGAGAAAAATTAAGTTCAATGCTTCCAAGCATGCGTGGATTTTTGACTGATGAATTTCCCCACAGACAATCGTTTTTTTCTATCGGTTTTTTAACCATAAGAAAAATTTAAAACAGGTTCTATTTTTTTTCATCAATGGGAAAAAAACTGATGGGGCCCACACACGATCGGTTAGTCCGATGAAAACGGTCCATCGGTCCATTTTCATCAGACGAACCGATCGTGTGTACAGGGCATAAGTGTCTGCAAAAGACTTGAGACTGGGGCAGAGGTTCACCTTCCAGAAGGACAACGACCATCCAGAGCTACAATGGAATAGTTTAGATCAAAGCATATTCATGTGTTAGAATGACCCAGTTAAAGTCCAGACCTAAATCCAATTGAGAATCTGTGGCAAGACTTGAAAATTGCTGTTCACAGACACTCCCCATCCAATCTGACAGAGCTTGAGCTATTTTGCAAAGAAGAATGGGCAAAAATGTCACTTTCTAGATGTGTAAATCTGGTAGAGACATCCCCAAAAAGACTTGCAGCTGTAATTGCAGCAAAAAGGTGGTTCTACAAAGTATTGACTAAGGCCTCGTACACACGACCAGTTTCCTCGGCAGAATTCAGCTTCCGACCGAGTTTCTGGCTGAATTCTGCCGAGGAAACTGGTCGTGTGTACACTTTCGGCCGAGGAAGCCGACGAGGAGCTCGGCGAGGAAATAGAGAACATGTTCTCTATTTCCTCGTTGTTCTATGGGAGCTCTCGTCCCGCCGAGCTCCTCGGCGGCTTCAGTGCTGAACTGGCCGAGGAACTCGATGTGTTTGGCACGTCGAGTTCCTCGGCCGTGTGTACGAGGCTTAATAGTTTTTTATACCCTAACCCTGCTTTAAACTTCTCCACAACTTTACCCATGACCTGTCTGGTTTGTTGCTTGGCCTTCATGGTGCTGTTTGTTCACTAAGATTCTCTAACAAACCTCTGAGGGCTTCACAGAACAGCTGTATTCTTACTGAGATTAAATCACACACAGGTGGACTCTATTTACTAATTAGGTGACTTCTGAAGGCAATTAGTTCCACTAGATTTTAGTTAGGGGTATCAGAGTAAAGGGGGCTGAATACAAATTCACGCCACACTTTTCACATATTTATTTGTAAAACATTTTGAAAATCATATATAATTTTCCTTCCACTTCACAATAATGACCCACTTTGTGTTGGTCTATCACATAAAATCCCAATAAAATACATTTACGTTTTTGATTGTAACATGACAAAATGTGGAAAATTTCAAGGGGTATGAAGGCACTGTATTATAATAGTCATTTGCTGTGACATTTATTAACTGAGATCAGCGGAATTCTTAGTGATTCATACTGTAGATGCTAACTGATGTCCCCAGGGATTATTATCCCTGAAACATTGCAGGTAAGTAAGGATCCAGTCTGGGAACATGGCCAAAATAGGTGAAGAGCATACAGTATATATAGACACATAATATATCTATTTAATCTGTGTGTTTATATAAGGCTGAGCATTTCTAGTCTTGTAAAGACAATATATCATTCTGGAATGATAGGTATGATCATGGAGAGCTCAGAAATCATAGTGTTCCTTGGAACGTATAGAGAATACAACACAAAATACTTCAAATACACAATTCTGTGAAGATGTATATGATATGTCCAGATACCTTACATTAGATATATCTACACAGGCTATCCCCCCTTTAGTCAGTCTATTATGAATGTTGTTGCTAGGCTAATACACTTACTAACCGATCTGTGACTGCTGCCCCTCTGCCAATCCCTTCACTGGCTTCCCCTTACCCCACCGTATTAAATTCAAAATACTTACCACAACATACAAGGCCATCCACAACATTGCCCCCAGCTACATCGCTAACCTCACCTGCAGATATCATCCTCTATGCTCCTCCCAGGACCTCCTGCTCTCTAGCTCTGTTGTTAACCTCCTCCCATACTGGCCTCCAGGACTTCTACAGAGTCTCTCCCTTCCTCTGGAACTCTGGAATCTCTCCCTTCCTCTGGCCCCTACCCTGTTCACCTTTAGGTGGTCCCTGGAAACTCACTTTTTGAGGGAAGCCTATTCAACCTTCACCTAAGAACTATACCTGAGCCACCTCCATCAGATCATCCCCTGTAGCTATTACCTTTTGTACCACCTCCCTCTTCCTTTAGATCATAAATGCCATGAGCAGGTCCGTCCCCTCTATATTGAGCTTTTTTGTAATTTTACAGTCTCCCCTCTACATTGTAAAGTGCTGTGCAAAATGTTGGTGCCAAATAAATCCTGTATAATAATATTAATAATAATAGACAAAAAAGGAATATAAAAACCAAGGGAGATGAAATGAAGGTGTTGTCCACAATGAGTTGCATTATGCTTATCTTATTTTGTTTATTCAAGCATTAAGTCTTCTGACCACGCAAAGGAAATTGTTGTATCAATATATATATATATATATATATATATATATATATATATATATATATATATATATATATATATATATACACTGTATAAAATATATAAATATATAATCACAACTGAATAGTTGAAAAAGTGCACAATCAACAGCCGACCCTAAATTTTATGGAGGTAAAACAGTATATCATGGGCACCATGATTCATGAAAAACTCACATCTATAGTAAACAACACACACTTAAAATCTATGGTACCTACAGTGGAGAGCCAGGTCTGTAGTTTGTTTGGCTTCTGAGAGCAAAACATAATGTTTAAAATATTTATTGGTCCTACTGCACTTAGAGGCGCTCTTTCCTTTGTTCTTATCTTCCATGTATCTTCCATCTCTTGGATCAACTTGCCCTAGTGACAGACCTTTTCTGGACCTCTTTTGGACTTCTTCTTATTAATATAATCATTACTGTAGTTTGTAGTTTGTCTCACATAAGCCCACCTGGCTGACTTCTCAGGAGATCTCCCAGACATGCTGACCTGCTCCCACTGTCCTCTCCTTGCTCCCGTGCCTCTAGGAAGGGGTTCATCCATATGTTGTGGGGGGATCCTTCCAGCACCCGAGCCCCAGGGCCGAAGTCACCCCCCCAGACTATGGGGCACCCTCAAGGGCCACCGACAGCCTTCTCAACACTCTATCTCCATCTTCCACCTGCCTGCCCCTGCTGGCATGACTCATGCCTATTTATAAGGTGCCTAGCTCCTTCCAGCCCCTTTGTTGAGGATTAGCTGGGGCCCTCATAAATATGCCAAGTAGCTCCTCCTAGCTTTTGCCCACTACATTTGGAAGCTTTTCCAAGGTTCCATAAAACAGGGGTAGGCACCAGAGGCACTGCTTAATGAGTGATCCAGCCTCCCTGAGTCACTCAACCCTGACCTAGATTCAGCTCAGGCCTGGCTCTCAGGCCTGGCTCTTTGTTTGGCTCTCAGCCAAACCAAATCTATTTACATCTAGCACACTAGCTAGAGCAAGGGTAGGCAATCTTAAAGAGGTGGAGATCTACCTGAACATGGAAGAATTTCAAAGATCACCGACCACAGTGTTGCCCAGTGTCACCTCCTCATAACTGATTTAAACCTCTAATTGCTATTCTACTGTATCACAATCATGTGCATTGCACAGCAATCATGGGTTTAAATCAGTTGGTGAGGGGGCAACATATTGCCCACCACCACCTTGCACCGAGGGTCCTTAAAGCAGATTTCCACCCATTTAAAAGTCAGCAGCTACAAAAAGCGTAGCTGCTGACTCTTAATAATCGGACATTCACCTGTGCCACGGTCCAGCGATGCGGGCGAACAAAGCCCCGCTCCTCTCCCCCTCCTCTCTGTGGCGCTGGCATTGTAACTGTGGGCGCCCAGCTGTGGTTTCACAGCCGGGCACGCACTGCGCATGCCACGCAGCATGCTGTGAATGGCCGGGCAATCTTCTGGGACCGGTGATGTCAGGGAGAAGATTGCAGGGAGGGAGCGGGGAGAACTTCCTTCCGGTGCAGCGGAGCCCTGGGAGGAAGTGGGAGCTGGGTGCCTCTAAGAAGAGAGTATCTGCCCCCCACCCCCAAAAAAATGACATGCCAAATGTGGCATGTCAGGGGGGTCACCATCACTTAGGGCGGAAGTAAAATTTTTGGGTGAAACTCCCTTATAAGGAGCTTAATCAAATAATTGCCAGACCGTTGTTCCTATTTTTTACCAACAGTCTACTGACTGTTATGGTACCAGCTTTTTGGAGAAAAACCAATGCAGCACCAATCTTTAAAAAAGAACCAAGCTATATCCCTGGGAACTACAGACCAGTTAGCCTAACATCAATAGTATGCAAGCTCTTGGAAGGGATGATAAGGGACTATATACAAGATTTTAGTAATGAAAATGGTATCATTCACTGATGTCAGTTTATTTTTCTATGTTTGAGTTTATTGCCTACTGTTTATGACCAGGTTGTCTGGTGTTTTTTTGTATGTTTTTCTGTTTGTTGGTTTGTCTTAAACCTAATAAAAATATCTTAAAAAGAAAATGGTATCATCAGCAGTAATCAGAATGGATTCATGTAAAATCATTCTTGCCAAACAAATCTATTAACCTTCTATGAGGAGGTGAGCTGCCATCTAGATGAAGGAAGGCCAGTAGATGTAGTGTATCTGGATTTTGCAAAGGCATTCAATACAGTTCCCCACAAACGTTTACTATACAAGCTAATGTCTGTCGGCATGGACCATAGGGTGAGTACCTGGATCGAAAACTGGCTACAAGGGCGAGTTCAGAGGGTAGTGATAAATGGGGAGTACTTAAATTTGTCCAATGTGGAAAATAGGGTCCCTCAGGGTTCAGTCCTGGGACCAATCCTATTTAATTTATGCATATATGATCTGGAAGATAGGATAAACAGCTCAATCTCAGTATTTGCGGACGATACTAAGCTAAGCAGGGCAATAGCTACAAAGAGGGTTTTCCCAATTGGGGTTTTCCAGCCGCTCAATTAAACAAAATGAGTTCAATGTATATATAATGTTTGTCGCTTATACCGGGGTGAGCAGCATACTTCGCTCCACTACATGTGATCTGTCTCTTTCAAGCAGGGCAATAGCTTTTCCACAGGATGTGGAAACCTTGCAAGAAGATCTGAACACATTAATGGGCTGGCCAATTACATGGCAAATGAGGTTTGGAAACTCACACAATGTTACTAAACCACTCAGAAATGTTTACTGTGGTATAAAATAACACAAGAAAGGGGATTATGAAATAACAGATGAATGAACACAAGTTATGATTGACAGAGGTATTGTTCAGTGCACATAAGACATGCACTTGTAACCTAGTGACAACCTGAAGGGGTAGATGTGAACAGGTGCACAGTGAAATAGATCCTCAATACTTTTAACACATGTATTGATTACCTTTCCACTGAGGCCTCAGCACACAGACCAGTACCAAAAATGCACAAACATACAGTAACACAATACAAGTTCTGACTATTTCTCACTAAATGTCTCCCCCTAGGTTGTAGTTCAGAGCCTATCTAATGTAGAACAGTAAAGCTTGATGAAAATAAGAAAGTGGTAAATATTCCTTACATTTCTGGAGGTCTTCAGCTAGCCTTATATTATACTGCAGGGTTGATTTTGTATGTATTTGTAATCCAAAGGGACAGAAGTGATGGCTGCAGAACAAGATGCTAAAAATTGCACAGCTGAAGAAATATTCCCACTTATAGATTCCGTCTTATATGTGTGAGTAATACAGTACTGACCTTACAGCTTAGGGAAAGAAACAGGGCCTATCTGTATGATGCCTGGAAAGAAACAAATCCACAGCCATGGAACTACAAGTCTCACCAGCAGTCTGTAGGTAAGAAACTCACACAGCAATACTGTAGTCACTACTTAGGCAGCTGCCCTCTCACCACAATGGATACCAGTGGATGTTGGACTCCGTCTGGAATCTTCTCCTGGGGTCTCCGGTTAGAAAAGATGGCATTGCCACGCCATGCTGCAACTCCCGGTGGGCTGGAATGCAGATGGCTTCAAATACTCTGATGTGCAGGCCGATCCACCTGCTCGACTAGCAGGGCCATCCTCAAGGACCCCTCTGGGGCGGGTGATCTGGCTCTCTGCTGTAGGCCACAGTCTCTCACTCCTGGTCACACACACAGACCTCCTGCTGGCAGTTGAATGGTGTCCAGAGAGGCCATTCTCCCAGCAGGCTGTTCTGTGCGCTTGGCATTCTGTGTCCTGTATTCCAAAACTGATTCAACAACATGAGTCACTTCCTCATCCAGACTGCATATCCCACAATGCATGGCTGCAGTCACTTCTTAAAAGGAAGAAAAAATCCTGACGGAGTTCAGTGGTCACTAGAGGGAGCCAAACCCTTATCTAAGAAACAAGAAACCACTTAACATTATAACTATGGTAGCAACCCCTGGGCTACAGGTTTAATGTAGAAAAAATAAAAATAATGCAAACATGACTGCAATCTACTCACTAGGGGGAGAATTTCTGGGGGAATCTAGGATGGAGGGGGTCCTAGTAGATGACAGGCTCAGCAACAGCTTGCAATGCCAAGCAGCTGCAAGCAAAGCCAATAGAATATTGGCATGAATTAAAAAGAGAATTATCTTCAGAGATAAAACAATAATGCTCCCACTCTACAAGACTCTGGGCTGGCAACACCTGGAGTATACCGTCCAGTTCTGGGCTCCAATCCTCAGGAAGGATGTGCTGGAAATGGAGCAAGTACAGAGAAGGGCCACATAGCTAATAAAAGGACTGGAGGATCTTAGTTATGAGGAAAGATTACAAGCACTGAACTTGTTCTCTCTGAAGAAGAGACGCTTGAGAGTGGATATGGTTTAACCTTTTGCCGACCAGCTGCCGCAGTTTTATGGCGGCAGGTTGGCTCGGCTGCACGAGATCACGTAATATTACATCATCTCGCAAATCGGGCACGATCACCGCCGAGCACCGGCGATCGCTCGTTACAGAGCGAGAATCAGGAGCTGTGTGTGTAAACACACAGCTCCCGGTCCTGTCAGGGGGAGAAATGCCTGATCGTCTGTTCATACAATGTATGATCAGCGATCAGTCATTTCCCCAAGTCAGTCCCACCCCCCCCCTTCAGTTAGAACACACACAGGGAACATAATGAACCCCTTCCTCGCCCCCTAGTGTTAACCCCTTCCCTGCCAGTGGCATTTTTATAGTAATCAATGCATTTTTATAGCACTGATCGCTATAAAAATGCCAATGGTCCCAAAAATGTGTCAAAAGTGTCCAATGTGTCCGCCATTAGGTCGCAGTACCGATAAAAATCGCTGATCGGCGCCATTACTAGCAAAAAAATTTTTTTTAGAAAAATGCCATAAAACTATGCCCTATTTTGTAGACGCTATAACTTTTGCGCAAACCAATCAATAAACGCTTATTGCGATTTATTGCGGCCTAAACTGAGGAAAAAAATTGTTTTTTTTATATATTTTTTGGGGATATTTATTACAGCAAAAAGTAAAAAATATTCATTTTTTTTCAAAATTTTCACTCTATTTTTGTTTATAGCGCAGAAAATAAAAACCACAGAGGTGATCAAATACCACCAAAAGAAAGCTCTATTTGTGGGAAAAAAAGGACACCAATTTTGTTTTGGGAGCCACGTCGCACGACCGCGCAATTGTCAGTTAAAGCGACACAGTGCCGAATCGCAAAAAGTGGCCCGGTCATTAACCAGCAATATGGTCCGGGGCTGAAGTGGTTAAACTTACAAATACCATCCCGGTGATCCCACAATAGGGATAAAACTTTTCCATAAAAGGGCATTTAAAAAGACTCATGGCCATTCACTAAAATTAGAGGAAAAGCGATTTAACTGGAAATTACCTAGAGGTTTTTTTACATTAAGAGCGGCAAGAATTGGAATTCTCTTCCACAAACAGTGGTTTCAGCAGGAAACATAGGTAATAAAAATAAAAAACGATTAGATAGGCACCTAAATGACCACAACATACAGGCATATACAATGTAAAGGCCCGTACACACGGTCAGACTTTTTGCCAACAAACTTCAAAATCTGCAAGTTTTCAAATTTGTCCGATCGTGTGTACGCTCCATCAGACCAACTTTTTCGGGTTTCATCGGACAAAAAGTTTGGTCTGCAAACGGACAAACTTTACGTCAACAAAAGTCCGATGGTGCCTAGTCCGACCGCGTGTACAGCAAGCAATCGGACTTTTGGACAAAGTACAAACGGGCATGCTAAGAAGCAAAGACCAGCCGGAAGCGTTCTGTCTGGAAGAACTCGCGTTGATATTTGAAAGAGCACAATCGTGACGCGGCAAGTTCCGAAATCAAGAAAAGCAGCGCACATTCACTTCTTCTTTATAATGTGATAATACTAAAAGCTGCTTTGCTGGTGATACTGACGGAGTAAAAACAAATGTCTTTACTTTGGATTCGTGTATTTTGGTTATATGAATTTAACACATTTTATATATTTTTTTGTGGGTCAAGTTAGCACAACCCCATTGCGCAACATGTCTGCTTGACGAACGGACGTTCAGAAACGAACAAAATTGCACGAAACTGAAAATCGCGAATGCACACAAACGAAACCTCTACTGACTCTCGATTAGCAAGAGCCCAAAGGGTGACGCCGGTGATTCGAACATCCATTTCGAACGTCAGTTGAAACATCACTACGTTCGTGTTTGTTGCCGAAAATGTCCGAGCGTGTGTATGCTATGGGTGTGACCGGACAACTCCCTTCGGACAAAAATCCAAGGGAAAGTTTGTTTGATGTCCGATCGTGTGTACGAGGCTTAACACTGATATAAAAGCACACACACACAGGTTGGACTTGATGGACTTGTGTCTTTTTTCAACCTTACCAACTATTTAATTATGTAACTTTGTAACTATCTAGTTAACTGTGGTTATGGATGGATGTCCACGCCTGGACGCAGTCAGCTGCTATTCACATGCCCCTGTCATTCCAGCCACAAGAATGTACTGATTCTTGCTGCTGGAAACTGGTGGCTGCATGTACCCGGTCGTGTGAAAGAGGCCTTATGGTTAAATTCATAATGAGCGGCATTAAATATAAAAAACAATTGAATGCTAAAAATAAAAAAGATAGCGAATCTTCCTGCTCTAAGTGACAAAAGAATCTATTTTTGCTATGGTAATTACAACCAAGGACAGAACATTCAGTGGCTTAATAGTTTCTACAACGTGACTCAATTAAAAGAACATTAATATAAAACATAACCTTTGCAATGATTTATGCCAAATTTAAGCAATGTTACAAAGTGATCCATGTTTTCTGGTCATCATTTAAAGCAAAACTCAAGCCAAAAATAACAATGTAAAAAAAGACAAGCCCATTAAATGATAATATCATAACACCAGATTTGACTGCAGTATAAACCTTCAATCCTGAGCTTTTCTCCAGAGTCCTTTTTCCTGCTGTTAGCAGCAGAACTCTAGTCTAATGACCAGTAGTGGCAGCTGGTGGAATTTCTTTTGGGGGGGGGGCAAACAGTATGACACCCCCCCGGTTCGTCAGTAGCACTTGCCCCATCACTGGCAACTTCCCCTTCCTCCCGTTCTCCTGCTCGCCACAAGTCATCACAGTGGCGGCAACTTCCGTTTCCTCCCTCCTCCTCGGCAGCCAATTGGGAGTCTTCTCTTTTCGGCCAATCAGAAAACCGGTCTCACACCTGCTTCTGATCGGCTTGAGGATCAGTGTTTCACCAGCGAATAATCATTCGCTGTTGTAACACACCTGGGTGGGCTCTGGTCGCATTCTCTGCGACCCGAGTCCACCCCATTTTGAAGCCTGTTAGAGCCTCTGGCCGCTGTAATTCATGCGTCAGGTGCCCTGAAAGGGCCAGACGTATGAACAGGGGGTAACCGCGGTGGCCGTGGATAGATTCATGCTATGCATTAATCTATTCATTGCATATAGGGGGTGGCCTGGAGAGAGAGGGTGGCACCCGGGCGCCCCTAATGGAAGGGCCGCCACTGTTGACCAGCATCAGTCATCCAGATTGTCCTTGAGCTGCCCAAGTCTGGGACTGGACAGTGAAAGGAGATATAGCACAATGATGATCTCATATCTCTGTGACTCTGCTTTTTCTTCCTATCAGCAGGCTTCTTGTCAGCAAATCAGCTGATTGGCTCCTTGTGATGATTCTTCCTCTCACACTTCAGCCTTGCTGTATGTGACCTGGAAGAGGGTTGTGACAGGAGTCACTTTGGGAGGGGGGCTTGTGGAACTGAGCTTACCTGGGAGAGCACTGGAATCTCCTTGTTTAGCTCCCCCAGCCCTCCTATCATGTGTAAGATACCCTGTGTCTATTAGGGGCACAGGGTGACCGAGATACCCAGTCTGATCTGCACTAGTCAGACTCACTGTAAAACCACACTGGAATATTGTAATATATATATATATTTATATATATATTATATTGTCTCATATACTGTTATAGACTTGTTTGAGGTGTGGCTGTATCCCACTGTTCTATTGTTTGTGTCTGCCTTGGGAGCAACCTATTATGGGATGTAGCTATGAAAGGGGAGGGATTTCTCCAGCAGCCCCTCCTAAAGACAGTCTACTGATGAGAAGTTAAAAAAAAACATGTGTCATGCTACTGGTGGAGGAAAAGTCTACCCCGCCCTGTGTCATTATGCAATGGAGGGGGGGTTGTCCCCTGAGTGTATATCTGCGTGCCTTTGTTTAAATTAACAGTTCATGTTCCAGCTTTGCAGGCAAATGAGTCCTGCCTATTTCCTGGTTGTAATATGCGGCAATAATATCTAATATCTATATTCAGACTGGAGGAAGCGGTATATGATGGAAGCATTTAAGCAGAGTGTGGGAAGCGATTCTGTTACATTGGTGGCAAGCAGTGCTCCTGGCTCCTCCCTCCCCACAGCAAGCGGCTTCCTATGGGGGCACCCGAGCCTGGTCACAGTTCCCTTTGTCCATTCAGACACAAAGCACTGACCCATCCCCATCCCCTTTCTTCCCTGATTGGCTAGCTGACTTTGATTGACAGCTGGGTCTCAGACAATCAGGAGGGAGATTCTCGGATGGCTGAGACACTGGTGGACATCGCTAGACAGAGAGGGACCTCCGGTAAATGTTGGGGGGGGGGGGGGGGGGGGCGAGGGGAGGCTGCTGCACATAGAAGGCTTTTAATCTTAATGCACAGAATGCATTAGGAATAAAAACCTTCTGCCTTTGCAACCCCTTTAGCAAAGTTAAAGTTGAATGTCATTGCTAGGTTGTGGCAAGTTAAAGTGTTTGCTACCCTAACTTTTTATATTCTTGGGATGTGGCTGCAGTACCATTTACTTGTATGAGAAAGTACTCTGTACTTTTTGTATTGTTTCCTTTGTGTGAAATCCCTGGTGTTCCTGTCATTCCTTCTGCTTTCTTAATAGAAACTGACCACACTAAGCAGGAAAGCACACTGTGGTCAGTTCTCTAGCTGTGCTGGAAACAGAGGGCCAGATCCTCAAAAGGGATACGCCGGTGTAACTGCTGTTACGCCGTCGTATCCCTGTTCCTAACTATGGAACTGATCCACAGAATCAGTTTTCCATAGTTAGGCAGAAGATCCGGCATGTGTAAGGGACTTACACTGCCGGATCTTAGGATGCAGTACCGCATTCGCCGCTGGGGGCATTTTGTGTCGAAATGCCGCCTCGGGTATGCAAATTAGCACTTACGGAGATCCACGAAGCTTTTACGCTTTGTTTTTTCTCCGTAAGTTTTAGTTTGCAAACGCAAAATTAGGGCTGCTTTTACAAAGTGTAAACTGTTTACACCTTGTAAAAACAGACCCTTTTTTATTTTTTTTTGCCGTATCTTTTTTTTTTCCCGACGCAACTTTATTGACCCGTCGCAATCCACAAAGCTCGGCGTAACGTAATTTCGCGCTATGCACGTCGGGAAAATGACGTCACGAGCATGCGCAGTACGGCCGGCGCGGGAGCGCGCCTAATTTAAATGGGAATCGCCCCCATGACAAGAGGAACGCCTTGCGCCGGCGGAATTTATGTTACACAGCCCAAAATTTCTAGGTAAGTGCTTTGTGGATCGGGCACTTAGGTAGAAATTTTAAGGCAGTGTTACCTCAAATGGGAACAATTAAGTTACGCCGGATCTTTGTGGATTACCCCCATAGTGTGCTCTCCTCCAATGATGAGGCTTGTCCTGACATGCCCCCGCTGCACAGCCATGCACTGGGAAGCTCAGTATGCTGCTGCTTCTCCTCTACCCAGCTAGTATGCAGCTGAGAAGAGAGGAAATGTGATCACTTATAAAAAAAAAAGGGAAAAAAGGCATTTATAATGTTTTTTTTAATCTATACACAAATGTTTTGCCTTTCATTTCTATTTTAAACTGAATGGGTTGTTTTACAAGGTGATGGTTTACAACCACTTCTAAATCTCTGTTTGGTTTTTATTGCTGCCTATGTTTCCTCAGTTCCTGTCCAAGAGAAATGATAGGAAGTGAGCGGGAATCTCCCTTAAATGAGGGAAAATGCCCCTTTAAGGCCCCGTACACACGTCCGAGGAACTCGACGGGCAAAACTCATCGTTTTGCTCGTCGAGTTCTGTGTGAAGCCGCCGAGGATCTCCGCGAGCCAATTTTCCTCATTGAACATGAGGAAATAGAGAACATGTTCTCTATTTGGCTCGACGAGGAACTTGTCGGCTTCCTCGGCCGAAAGTGTACACACGGCTGGGTTTCTCGGCAGAATTCAGCCCCGATCGAGTTTCTGGCTGAATTTTGCCGAGAAACTCGGTCGTGTGTACGGGGCCTGGCAGTTAACCCCATTGGGAGATTTCACCTCTGCTCCAGTATCCCGCCAATTATATAATTTTGTATTTAATTTTTGGTGTTGCCAAAAAATCTTTAGTAAAAATCAGAATTTTTGATGTGTTTTTGTTAAAACCTTCTAACTTTCGGGTTAAAAATTCTATAGCTGCATGGTGACAAGTTCCAGTAAAACAATGCTATATTGAGAACATTAATTCATTTTCACTTGGATGTTTCTAGACATGAATAAACACTTCTGCTCATAAGGTATACATTGAAACCTGCTAACAGAAATATATCCTTAGATAAAGCTAATTCAGAGCAGACATATGTAGAGCTTTACTACTGATGGTATAACGATAAAATAGATATCAAACCTTCACTGCCCTCTGGTGATGTAAAGAGGAACTTCACTGGGGGACACTGCATGTAATTTGCACAGGAATCGCAGCACATTCCTGTGCGAATTATATGCGGTTTCTCTGGGGTGCGATTTAAGCCATGGATTTGTATGGTTCAAATCACACTGCATTTGCATCCCCTCCCAACTGTCCCTGATTTCAAGGGACTGTCCCTGATTTGGAGAAATGTCCCTCTGCCCCTATTTCCTCCTTATGTGTCCCTCATTTTGGTCTGATCTATAAATGCACTATTTATCTTTCAAAAAGGGTTTCCAAGCGCTAAATGTTTCATCCAATTTCTAAATTGCTGCATTTGTAAATTCCAAAAGCCAATATAATGGAATAGTAGTGGTAAAAAAAGCACTTGTGGGTTTAACCAATAATTCTTTTGTACAATTCTCCTTTACGGGGGGCCTGGCAGAGGGTGTCCTATGCCTGCATACTTTTGCTAATAGGTGTTCCCAGGGCTTTTTTTCAGGGGGAACTCAGTTACACCACCTCTGGTTTAGACCCTTTGGTGCCTGCTCACCACAATCACTTGTAAACACAGAAGTCCGGTTTTTGTGTTTACAAGTGACAGCTCTACACTCTGCGTGTAACCCCCTGAACTCTGCACGCTGTATGTTATGCAATCCTGGTATTTAATGCCCCGTTAAGACCCTTCTACTGTTTGTAAAAACTGAACGGGGTCGTGGTTGAGTTCCTGCACCTATTTTCTGAGAAAAAAGCTCTGGGTGTTCCTCATTCCCATTTCAAAAAAAGTTGGGAGGTATGCGCATTTGTGCCAAACTCCTGCAGAACCATTTTTTTTGTCTGCACCAGAATCAGATGTGTACACCCATGCGACCTGATTCTGCAAATCGCACTGCATTTAAAAAACGATTGTGGGGTGTCGTTGACTTAACATACACTCCGCAATCGGTTCGCATGAACGGGTTGGGATTTTGACACAGTGTGGAATCCGCAGCGAATTTGCTGTGAATTTGCACTGCCTCTAGTGTGAATCAAGGCTAAAAGTCAGCACCTACCAAACACTGTAGCTGCCATAGTCGTGCGCTCAGGGCGTGCCGGTTGTGCCCAGGCACACCCTAATCACCCCATGCGCATTAGTGTTATCGCTCTGTGTAGCAGCAGGAACATGGGAAAGATCTCCCTCTTACTCGTTCTGCCATAAGAGAAGTGTTTATGCTCTTGTCTTTCACTGTGCCAGCAGGGAGATCAATGTGACAGGGTAATATGTATGTAGATATACGTACACATGCATGTGTGTTTGAGTTTAAGGGTGCACAAACTAATGCATTAGGCTGTGCACACCTATGTTAGCTTACTGACTTGAAACAGATACCAGTCCATTAAGTCCAGCTCTGACTCCCACACATCTAATTCTTCTCAGGGCTTCTGCTCCTCCATAACACAATCTTGGTTTTATGAACCAGCTGTGACTTCCTGATGTCTCACAGCTAGCCCCATACTGTGCATGCATGAGACCATGGTATACAGTGGGACTGGTCCTGCAGAAAAAGAGCCCTGTGTCATCATGCATTCTCAATAACATTTGACAGCTAATGTCGCACACTGAAGAACCATTGTTGTCATACCTCCCAACTTTCTGAGATGGGAATAAGGGACACCTATCTCCAAAAGTATGTAGGCATAGGACACACCCATGGCCACGCCCTTTAAGGAGAATTGTACAAAAAAATATTATTTGTTAAAGCTACAAGTGCTGTTTGTACCCCTACTATTCCTTTATAATAGCTTTTGGAATTTACAAATGCAGCAATTTAGAAATCAGATGAAAGGTTTATCACTGGGAAACACTTTTATAGATCAGACCAAAATGAGGAACAAATGAGGAGGAAAGGACAGAGGGATATTGCTCCAAATCAGGAATAGTCTCTCAAAATCAGGGACAGTTGGGAGGTATGTTGTTGATGATTTACACAAATCCTGAGTGATGAAGGATTATTTTAAATGTTGATTCATTGGTGCATAAAACCTACTTCCAGTCTTCAATAGTAAAATGGCAGTAGTTCTTTTCAAGGATTCTGCTCCTCTGTGCCACCATCTTGGATTTGGGAGCCAGCTGTGACTTCCTGATGTGCGGCTGTCCAGTTTTCGTCTTTTCCATTTTGCTATCATTAGCATTGCCAGCACCTTGGTGGTTCAACAGCCCTTGATTGCCTACAGGGCTCACCTGGAGCGGTGAGAGTTTTGTCTGTCTGTAAAAGAGGGGTCTGTGATGGGATAGTCTGTAAAAGGGTGGTCTGTGATGGGGGGATTTGTGATGGGATGGTCTGTACAAGGGGGGTCTGTGATGAGGGGATCTGTGGTGGAATGGTCTGTAAAAGGGCGGTCTGTGATGGAATAGTCTGTAAAAAGGGGTCTGTGATGGGTCAGGCTGTGATGGGGGGCTGTGATGGGATGGTCTGTGACGGGTCAGGCTGTGATGGGATGGTCTGTGATGGGTCTGGCTGTGATGGGTCTGGCTGTGATGGATTTGTCTGTAATGGGGGTGGTCTCTGATGGGGGAGGGGATGTAATAAGGCAGTCTGCGATGTAAAAGGGGGGTCTGTGATGTGAAGGGGGGACTGAGGACACTGATGTAAGGGCTTGTTCTCACTTGAAACATTTAACGGTCCAACATTTAACAGAGTGGTTTCATAAAATAATTTACAAGGGCGTGTTTAGGGGTGGAAGTAGAGGCGGTGCAGAGGTTGGGTGGGGCAAAAGGTGGCGAGTAACTCTTAAGGCTATTAGCTCAGTACTTGAAATTTTAAGCTAGAGTAGGGGGATGAGGTGACTTCCACTTTAAAATAATCTCTCTGGAGGCAAAAAAAGTAGGAAAAGAAAAAATAAATAAACAGGTACCTCTTTAACTAAATAAAGAGACAAGGCCTCAGGGCAGAAACTGTTAGAAGCAGTCTTCAGTCCTGAGCCCGGTAACAGTTGGTGCATTTTAAGACAGTCAAAAGGCCTGCAGACAGTATCTATAGAACTATATGGTAGCTGAAAGGTAGTTCCTAATGGATCAGTCTCTAGGGGTGGAAACGAATAGTGGCCACAAGGCCCTCTCACCAGACTAAGTGACGCAGCAGAAGTGACTTCTCTGATCAGGTGTCTGCTCTCTCTGGCTTGCCCATGGCAACTCTAGTAAGCAGCACAGCAGGTTTGTACCCAGGCAGCAGCTTGGTCCTGCTGCACTCAGATCACGCTCTGTACTTTTTGGTAGTCCTACAGACACAGCAGTGGGCTTTCACTGGCACAGGCTCCCTCTCATCCTCAGATGGCATCTCTCAGCATGGTCCTCTCACACACTTGGCCGGTGTATCAGGAGGAGAAAATATTTCCTGGGAAAATCTGGTTCTCTTCTACTCACTTCCGCAAAGCTGGGTGAGGGCTCTCGTCCATGTCCCATTTCCTTCAATGCATTGTCCACCCTCTGGGACTACATGTACCCCTCCCAGTCCACAGCACTATTCTATACCTCCCATCCACAGTTCACCTCTGTACCCCCCCATCGACATCTCACCTCTGTACCCCCCCCACACATCGCATCCACAGCTCACCCCTGTACCCGTGTCCACAGATCACCCCTGTACCTCACATCCACAGCTCACCCATGTACCCCATGTCCACAGCTCACCCCTGTATGCCGCATCCACAGCTCTCCTCTGTACCCCCTTCCACAGCTCACCCCTGTACCCCGCGTCCACTGCTCACCCCTGTACGCCGAATACACAGCTCTACTCTGTACCCCCCTTCCACAGCTCTCCTCTGTACCCACCTTTCACAGCTCACCCCTGTACCCCATGTCCACAGCCCACCCCTGTACCTCATGTACACAGCTCACCCCTGTATGCCGCATCCAAAGCTTTCCTCTGTATCCACCATCCACAGCTCACCCCTGTACCCCGCACCTAGCAGCTCACCCCTGTACGCCGCATCCACAGCTCTCCTCTGTATCTCCCTTCCACAGCTCTCCTCTGTACCCCCCTCACACAGCTCACCCCTGTACCCTGCGTCCAAAGCTCACCCCTGTACCCCGCGTCCACAGCTCACCCCTGTGTGCCGCGTCCACAGCTCTCCTCTGTACCCCCCATCCACAGTTCACCCCTGCACGCTGCATCCACAGCTCTCCTCTGTACCCCCTTCCACAGCTCTCCTCTGTACCCCCCCCTTTCACAGCTCACCCCTGTACCCTGTGTCCACAGCTCACATGTAAAACAGAGAGAGGGGGAGGGCCCCATAGCCTCCAAGTTGAATGTAGGACAAGGGATAGGGCAGACAGCGGTCTTCACCTTGTAGGAAATGCCTTTGAAAGTTAGGCCTTGTACACACGACCAGACATGTCCGATTAAAACGGTACACGGACCGTTTTCATCCAACATGTCTGCTGGGAGGTTTTGGTCTGATGTGTGTACACACCATCAGACCAAATTCCCTGCGGACAAAAAACGCGGTGACGTGGCGGCAACGATGACGCGGCGACGTGCGCAAACCAGGAACTTTAATGCTTCCACGCATGGGTCTAATCACTTTGACGCATGCAGGGGATTTCGGTCCGATGGTTAGGTGTACTAACCATCGGACATGTCCGACGGACAGGTTTCCACCAGACAAGTTTCTTAGCATGCTAAGAAACTTTTGTCGGCTGGAAACCTGTCCGCTAGGCCGGAAAAATGTCCGCTAGGCCCTACACACGGTCGGACATGTCCGCGGAAACTTGTCAGTGGACATGTTCGGTCGTGTGCACGAGGCCTTAGATAGACATGATATGCAAACATTTATAAAAACAATGGGCAGATGATATAAAATTAAAATCGTATCCACAGCTCACCCCTGTGCCTACCTTCCACAGCTCACCCCTGTACGCCATGTCCACTGCTCTCAGCAACCAAGTGAGGACCCTCAGCAATGTAGCGGGAGCCCTCTGCACCTTAGTGGGAGCCCTCTGCACCTAAATGGGAACCATTGGCAACCAGCTGCAGGTAACCAGGGAGAGACATATGAAGTCAACATTTAGCAAGCCCTATGGGGACAGTGCTACAGAAGTATGACCAAACAAGCTTTGGCCATACTTCTCTTCAAATAAGAGTGGTGATAAGAGTGCACTCCACCTTGTACTACTGGGGAACATTTGCCTCTGCATGACTGTTTACCAGTGGTTTATCATGAGCCCATACTGTATGTAGAAAAATGCCAAGGAGAAGATTGATGTTACACCACCTGGCAAATGAACCTAGCATTCCTTAGGGCTCAAGCCACCATAACAACCCCCCTTAACATCACCTTATACAGGCAACTGCCTCAAGTTAGCAAGAAAATGCACTCTTTTCTAAAGGCATACAATTATCATGTGAGTAATGAATCTTAGGTTTTCCCTAAAGATATTATTGAACATAATTTTCATCTTCTATTGTAATTATAAGAAATGTCTCTCCTTCAGATCTTAAGTGACCATTCATAGTGGGAAAGTGTTGCTCATGCAATAAAAATGACAGATTGTGGATTTGTTTCTCAGTAGCTAAAAGCATGATCTATTATTCAGGCTCCCATCTTGTCCCTCAATAATAAAAGAAGTGTAAAAAATTCTTATTGTCTCAGGGGAGTAGGCAGGAAATAGTCAAGCCCTTCACTAATTACTGTCTCCACTCTTTCTTCTTTCATAGAACTCTTCAGTTTCAGAATATTTTTCTGCCATTACTTCAATCTGATTCACTAAACATATTACAAACAAAAGACATATTCTTTCTGTTTAGTCTCCATTCACACCTAGTAAGCACTTATGGTAGCACTTATACAGGCTTTTTTTGCATGTGTATATGCATTTTTGTAAGTATTTTACAAGCATTTTGGATGCAAGCTCCTGAGTAGGAAAAGAGGAGGAGGAGAGTAGAGGAAAACAATTGTTTAGGTTCAAATATGCTTGAAAATTCTTGTGTTGTGCATTTAGAGGCGCTTCCATTGAAGCCTATGTGGACCAAAATTGCACAACACAGCTCCAAAAGAAAGCTCATGTACCCTTTTGTTTCCATTACTTTTTATTAGGTATTTCAAAGAAGTACAAAAGCCAACTAGAAAATATGTGGCTAAAATTGCTGGATAACCAACCCATCACTATGGTTGGTGTCACCTACTGCGGAAAAACATTTGGCTGAAATTCTCGGATAACCAACCCATCACTATGGTTGGTGTCACCTGCTGCGGAAAAACAAGTGGCTAATATTGTGGCATAACCAACCCATCACTATTGGTGTCACCTACTGTGGAAAAACATGGCCAGAAGGGCCTGTTGTTGAGCTTTAATTAGGTTCACCTGGGTAAGGGAATAAATAAAATTGTACAATACAGAGCCACTTGACTTAAGAACAAGTAAACCATGTATGTAATATCGTTCCCTCCAAAAGGAACAATATTAAATACGTGGTGGACTTGTTCGAAAGTCAAGCGGCTCTGTATTGTACAATTTTAACACAGCATGCGCAGTGCTTGCGCAGTACAGAGCCGCCGAAAGTTTCCGAACATCGGAATTTACGATCAGCTGTAGACGCCACCTGTGCAAAATAGTCGACATTGTGGCACACGTTCCCGATGCACGCAGGTGTAGGAAGAATAGCAGAGATATATTTGTTTAGGAGATGTGTTTGAGTTTTGTGAAAAATTCCACCCCATCTTAGCAGTACTGCCCATCATTACAAAATACGCCCCCTTCTGTAGGCATCCGCCCCTCATGAAGAAATCCACCCCTTGGAGAGTTGCACAAGCATCGGAAGCACAATGTCGGCTATTGTGCGCAGGCGACGTCTACAGCTGATCGTAAATTTCGATGTTCGGCAGCTTTCAGCGGCTCCGTACTGCGCATGCCGGGCATTATTCGACAGGAAAACCTTATAATTTGCCTCAATCAGTGAGGTATTTATGTATGATCTGGAATTGTGCTGAGCCAATTTGCCCCGTTCCATGCTGCCATAATCTCTCCCAGGTCCTGTTCTCATTTCTCCATGTATGGCAATTTGGAAGAACCTGAATGCAATATGGTATATATTGTAGATATGTGCCCAGTATGTTTGTCATAAGTTCTGCATAAATACTCCATTGAGGGGGAAGTGGTCAGGTCACTAGTGCAATTTATAGCAGCCAAATAATATGCCACTTGAGAGCATTGAACTTAATTTTTCTCAGCTCGTCTTAGTGTTGTACGTGACTGCGTTCTTGACGTTCGGAATTTCCTACAACATTTGTTGTGTGACCGTGTGTATGCAACACAAGTTTGAGCCAACATTCAGTCTGAGAAAAATCCACGGTTATCTTGTCGGAAATTCCGATCGTGTGTACGCTTTGGTTTTCTGCCACAACAAGTAGCTAATCAGCTTAGTGGGAAGGATAGATGACTCCAGTTTTATCCACAGCGGCTGGGCATGCCGGAATGAAAACATATTAACTGTGCCAATTGTGCCCATATAAATACTTGGTCAAATCAGGTACACCTAAGCCACCCTTGCTCATGTACCTTTTCAAGCTTCAAGCAACTGAATGTAGGGATGTGAACAGCCTGTTTTAAAAAGAATGGGTTTCCTATTGAGCGTTGTTATGTGTAGACTTAGGTGGAAAATTACATGCAAAATTGGTCAGGTGTGAATGAGGGATAAAAGATCATTAAAAATGCAAGGAATGGAGGACACTTAAAAACACATAATTTAGTAATCGGGCAGCAAAGTAGTTTAAGGAGTTGTTTTCAAGCATGGAACAGTGTCATGTGCAATGTACACAATCAATACGCTGTAAGAGCTAGAAGATGTAGTTCACACCAAAGCCCTTTACACACAGAGACCTGCACTTACAATTCATTAGTAGTGATGTCGCGAACCTAAAATTTTGCTTTCTGCCATAGACTTCAATGGGCAGGTGAATTTTAAAAGCCACAGGGACTCTTTCTGGCCACAATAGTGATGGAAAAGTTGTTTCAAGGGGACTAACACCTGGACTGAGGCATGCCGGAGGGGGATCCATGGCAAAACTCCCATGGAAAATTACGTAGTTGTCGCAGAGTCCGTTTTTAATCCTTAAAGGGCATAAATCACCTAACATTCCTAAATTGTTTGAAATAACGTGCTTTAAAACAGGTATGATGTTGTATCGATCAGGTAGTGTAAGGGTTAGGGTTACAGATAGGGTTAAGGTTACAGCTAGGGTTAGGGTTAGGGTTACCGTCTGTAACCCTAACCCTATCTGTAACCCTAACCCTGTCTGTAACCCTAACCCTAACCCTATCTGTAACCCTAACCCTATCTGTAACTTACACACTCATGACATAAATTTTATTCCTCTATGCGTCAATCTTGGTGTAGTGATGGCTGTGCTTGTGCGCACATTTGGGAGATTGCAGGCGATTGGGTTTTTCAAATCCTATGGTCGTGCTGAGGTAGTTCAGTGACAGTTAAGTGACCCAGAAAACAATGATTCTGCAGTTTGGGCCCATTGTTGGCCTAGTAGGCTTTAATGATCTCCTTAGATGATCACAAAGAAAATTAATGTTTTTTCTATGCAAAATTATCCATCCGATCGCTTTTGGTCTGTTCACAATGAAGCAACGACCGTATCATCTGGGGTGTGCCAACATTGCCATTGCCAACACACTCATAGAGGTGGTTGCTTCATTGTGATACGCAAGCCCCTTCACTAACCATCACGAAGGGGAATTAACACATGTATGTGCCCTTTTTTTTTGTTTTGTTTTTGCAGCCACAGTGCTGCACCAGAGGCCAGAAAAATTAGGCATATACACATGCCTGAAAAATTAGGTATTGTTGCAGCCACTGCTGCATGCCAGAAAAATTGATGTTTTCAAGGCAGAAAGTGCACTATAACATTGCGGCTTGAACCCTAGTTGGTGGCGGATAAGTCACGCAAGTCATCCGGCATGCAGAGATAAAATACAGCAGCGTGTGGAACATTTTTAGCCCAAGGCAGCTCATCTCATCCGGCCTTTTTTAGTCAAATGTATCGCCCACTGTCAGTCCCTTCGGGATCCATGCCTCATTCATCTTAATAAAGGTGAGGTAATCTAGACTTTTTTTACCTAGGCAACTTCTCTTCTCAGTGACAATACCTCCTGCTGCACTGAAGGTCCTTTCTGAAAGGACACTTGAAGCGGGGCAGGTCAAATTGGGATAGCTCAGGCCACAGGTCAAGCCTGCACACCAAGTAGTCAAGGGGTTCATCGCTCCTCAGAGTGTCGATATCTGCAGTTAAGGCGAGGTAGTCTGCTACCTGTCGGTCGAGTCGTTCTCTGAGGGTGGACCCTGAAGGGCTGTGGCGATGCGTAGGACTTAAAAAGCTCCGCATGTCCTCCATCAACAACACGTCTGTAGAGCGTCCTGTCCTTGCCGGCGTGGTCATGGTAGGAGGAGGATTACTTTCACCTCTTCCCCTGTTAGATTCCCGTTGTGCTGTGACATCACCCTTATACGCTGTGTAAAGCATACTTTTTAATTTATTTTGGAACTGCTGCATCCTTTCCGACCTCCGGTAATTCAGTAATATTTCAGGCGCTTTCTGCTTATACCGGGGGTCTAGTAGCGTGGCCACCCAGTACAGGTCCTTTTTTTCTTCAGCCTTTTTATACAAGGTTCCCTCAACAGGCATGAAAGACCCCATTTGCACAAGGTTGGATGCCGAGCTACTCATGTCCCGTTCCTCGTCCTCACTGATCTCACCGAAGGTCTGTTCTTCCCCCCAGCCAAGTACAACACCACGGGTACCAGATAGGTGACAACGAGCACCCTGGGATGCCTGCTGTGGTTGGTCTTCCTCCTCCTCCTCCTCAAAGCCACATTCCTCCTCTGACTCCTCTTCCTCATACTGCTCTTCCAGCGTTGCCGCAGGTCCAGCAAGCAATGCTGATATGGCTGTTTCTGGTGGTGATGGTGACCACAACTCTTCCTCTTCACGCTCATCTACGGCCTGATCCAGCACTCTTCGCAGGGCACGCTCCAGGAAGAAAACAAATGGGATGATGTCGCTGATGGTGCCTTCAGTGCGACTGACTAGGTTTGTCACCTCCTCAAAAGGACGCATTAGCCTACAGGCATTGCGCATGAGCGTCCAGTAACATGGCAAAAAAAATCCCAGCTGCGCATAGGCTGTCCTAGCACCCCGGTCATACAAATACTCGTTGACGGCTTTTTCTTGTTGGAGCAGGCGGTCGAACATTAGGAGTGTTGAATTCCAACGTGTCGGGCTGTCGCAAATCAAGCGCCTCACTGGCATGTTGTTTCGCCGCTGGATATCTGAAAAGTGCGTCATGGTCGTGTAGGAACGCCTGAAATGGCCACACATCTTCCTGGCCTGCTTGAGGACGTCCTGTTAGTCTGGGTACTTATGCACAAAGCATTGTACAATCAGATTTAACACATGTGCCATGCACGGCACATGTGTCAACTTGCCCAAATTCAGTGCTGCCAACAAATTGCTTCCGTTGTCACACACCACTTTGCCGATCTCCAGTTGGTGCGGAGTCAGCCACTGATCCACCTGTGCGTTCTGGGCGCACAGGAGTGCTGGTCCAGTGTGACTCTCTGCTTTCAGGCTAGTCAACCCCAAGACGGCGTGACACTGTCGTATCCGGGATGTGGAATAGCCCCTGGGGAGCTGGGGGGGTGCAGGTGATGTGGAGCAAGATGCAGCAGCAGAAGAGGACTCAGCCGAGGAGGTTATCGCAGAGGATGGAGTAGGAGGAGTAGAGGAGGTGGCAGCAGGCTTGCCTGCAAGTCGTGGCGGTGTCACCAACTCCTCTGCAGAGCCACGCATTACATGCTTGGCAGCCGTCAGCAGGTTTACCCAATGCGCAGTGTAGGTGATATACCTGCCCTGACCGTGCTTTGCAGACCAGGTATCAGTGGTCAGATGGACCCTTGCCCCAACACTGTGTGCCAGAGATGCCATGACTTCCTTTTGCACAATAGAGTACAGGTTGGGGATTAAAATAGTTAAAAGTGATTCTGCGCAACGTATCTCACATTGCTGTGACACATAAATATAAACACAAAAAATGTGAAATGATACTAAATTAGATAAAGTGTGAATATAAATATACTGAATAGTCCGTGTATACAAGTGGTATAGGAGAGCTAATAGCTCAAATATTGCAACAAAATAAAGGTGCAAAACCAGCAACTGATACAGAGCCAAACAAATGTTAAATAAAAGTGATGTGCAAAACGAGCAAAAATGAGTCCTTCAGTGAAACAAATTCCATAGAATATGTATAAAAACTGCCAGATGATCCGATCAGTATGCTGAATCAGGTGTTGAATAAGTGACTAGCAGATGAAGATCAAATCCTTCACTAGGCTCACCAGCCTCTTACCTCTAAGTAGATAAAGATGAGCATCGAATCACACCATGGAAATCCTTTATGGGTAGTCCCTGTCACTTCTCCCCTTGAGCTTGTACCTCGTCTCTACGACCAATTCGTATAGTACTCCGCCCAGATAGAAAAAATTGGAGAGAGGGAACAAAAAGAGGAACCTCCGATAGTGAAGCACAGTAAACCAAGTTGTATTTTATTTAATGAAAAAACCTGTGCTTACATCTAAAAAACAACAAATGTGCAGCAGTTTTAAAAATGAGCGGCGTTCACAGCGCCGGCTTACGTCACTCCAGGTGTACGCCAATCCCTACGCGTTACGACACGACGTCACGTGTCTTCATCTGGGGCATCTGATTGGCGGACATTCTCTTGTTTATATATCCGGGAAAACGGAAATAGTATCGCCGCCATATTATTGAAGTCCAAATGATATGTATATACATTACATTGGAATGGCATATCTCCATCTAAGGATCATTAAACGATACATATCTCCACGGCAACTAGATGTTATGGACTCGCTACGATGCAACGCTGGGTTATATTTACCGCTGCATGTCAGACAAATAATTACAAGTAAAAATTAATATTAAAAATGAATATTTCCGCAATCTAGGGAGGGAAGTCATTCTCATCCCCGAGGTATCAATGGGAATAAATCCTCTCAACCAATTATATTATAGGGGAAATATTACATTGTACATATATAAATTCACCAAAAATGGTGATAGCAATCCTATTTAAAAAACAGACCTATAGATTATAAAAAGGTAATATAAAACAAATACTACACGTATTCAAACGCAGTATTTGAAAATTAATATATAAAAAAATTATATAAAATATAAAAATACAGATAAAAATACATTATTATAGTACAATCCAGATGATGGGTATCCATATATATAATTACATGTAGATATATAAATATATATATGAAAAATATAAAAAATTATATATATAAAAATAAGTGGGTGGTCGCACACCTGGTTTGTCGCATCACATACCCACAATCTACATATATAAAGATATTTCTTTCTCAAGTGTTCCTATTGACCTTCATGTATAAACCATTCTCCCTCAAATAGTAAGATGACAAATATACACAGAATAGCTGAATTCAATCAATCAAAAGTTACTAAGAAAACAATTGAGATCGAACTCAACGTTCATACCACCCGGTACAAGTGTACGCATAGTATGAATCCATTTAGATTCCTTTTGGCTGATTGTACGAATCTTGTGACTCCCTCTCCATGAGGGATTGTATTTTTCTACCCCCCAGAATTGTAATTGGGTGGGGTCACGATTATGTACTTGATCAAAGTGCCTTGACACACTGTGTTTCGGAAAGCCCTTAATTATGTTCTCCACATGTTCATTAACCCGTACCTTCAGAGCCCTCTTTGTTCTGCCGACATATTGGAGGTTACAGCTACATTGTAGCACATAGACAACCCCCTCAGTATGACAACCAATAAACTCTTTAATCACGTGGGTTTCACCTGTATTTGTTGCTAGAAACTCGGTACGTTTCTTTTGAAACTTCTGTGATTTCTTACATGCATTACAGTTCTTGCATGGATAAAAACCCTTTCCTGAAAAGAAGGTATATCCTGGTTTTGGTGGTGGTTCAACTACTGTTCTCACAATCAAGTTTCTCAAAGTTGGTGCTCTCTTATACACTATCCTTGGTTTTTCAGGAAGTAGTTGCCCTAGATCCTTATCTCCCTTTAAAATGTGCCAGTGTCTCTCAATCAATTTGGCCACATCTTTATATTGGGAGTTATAGTCTAGAATAAGAACCGGTGCACTTTGTTGTTGGTGTATTTTCGGTTTATCCTGCAACATCAGATTCCTATCTAGCTTACTTACAGTATTTATTTGATCTTTCACCCATGGTCCATCATAGCCTTTTTCTTTAAACCTCATGCCAATCATATCAGCTTGCAGCATGTAATCACTCTCTTTCGTACAGTTCCTTCTAATTCTAATCAGTTGTCCCTTCGGGATATTAAATAACCAAGGTTTAAAATGGCAACTGTCTATCGAAAGGTAACTGTTTGTATCAACATTTTTGAAATGTGTTTTAGTGACTACTTTATCTTTTTCTATACTTATGTTGAGGTCTAGGAAGTCTATAGACTTCTCATCAATTTTCCACACTAGGGAAATGTTCTTGTCATTGCTATTGAGTGTCTCCAGGAAGTTCTCCAAACCTTCTCTACTCCCGTTCCACAGGATAATAATGTCGTCTATATATCTCTTATAGAGGGACAACTCAACTGGAGTATTCTCATATATAGCTGTCTCTTCCCATAATGCCATGAAGGCATTCGCTACACTAGGTGCGAACTTCGCTCCCATGGCAATACCAATAGCCTGATGGTAATAGCTCTGGTCGTACCAAAAATAATTACACTTGAGGCAAAGATCGAGGCACTTGATGAGGAACTTCCTTTGCTTACAGACAAGGCTGCTAAATTTGCGTAAAAGCCACTTAGCAGCAAAACAAGCATCATGGTGCTGTACAATCGTGTACAGTGATGTAACATCTGCTGTAGCAAGTAATGTGGTACCTTCACATACTGACACTGTATTGAGAAGCTGTAATATATGTTTTGTGTCCTTGAGGTAGGCTGGAGTCTTTTGGACAGCAGGTTGGATGAAATAGTCAATATACTGTCCCATCCTGGCAGTAAGAGAATCTATCCCATTTACTATGGGTCTGCCAGGTGGGTTTTCACGAGATTTGTGGATCGTAGGGATAGTGTAAATAACTGGTATCCTACACATTTCAGGTAACAGAAATTTGGCTTCCTTCTTATTTAGGATATCCTTTTTCTTTCCCAAATTTATAAGTAATGCCAGCTCTTTCTTGTATTTTGAGGTAGGGTTCCCCAAAAGTTTATTATACGTGTTACCATCTTGCAATTGTCTACTCAATTCACTCTGATACTGTTCCTTTGATTGTATCACGACAGCTCCTCCCTTATCGGCTGGGCGGACCACAATGTCACTTCTTTTGGTTAATAGTTTGATTCCCTTCTTTATGTGGATTGGGTCATTTATTTTCTTTAGTTTTAGAGACTCCAGGTCTTGTAAAACTAATCTTTTAAAGACATCTATATGTTGGTTTTTGGCTATCTGAGGGTTGTAGACCGAATTATTTCTCAGAGTACTATGTGATAGTCCATTTATCTCACTTGGTAAAGGTATATGCGGTGTAAAAGGATTATTTAAGATGGACTTTTTAATCGTTAGTTTCCTCACATATTTCTGGATTCCGATATAGGTTTCGAATTTATTTAGATTTTTCATATATATATTTATATATCTACATGTAATTATATATATGGATACCCATCATCTGGATTGTACTATAATAATGTATTTTTATCTGTATTTTTATATTTTATATAATTTTTTTATATATTAATTTTCAAATACTGCGTTTGAATACGTGTAGTATTTGTTTTATATTACCTTTTTATAATCTATAGGTCTGTTTTTTAAATAGGATTGCTATCACCATTTTTGGTGAATTTATATATGTACAATGTAATATTTCCCCTATAATATAATTGGTTGAGAGGATTTATTCCCATTGATACCTCGGGGATGAGAATGACTTCCCTCCCTAGATTGCGGAAATATTCATTTTTAATATTAATTTTTACTTGTAATTATTTGTCTGACATGCAGCGGTAAATATAACCCAGCGTTGCATCGTAGCGAGTCCATAACATCTAGTTGCCGTGGAGATATGTATCGTTTAATGATCCTTAGATGGAGATATGCCATTCCAATGTAATGTATATACATATCATTTGGACTTCAATAATATGGCGGCGATACTATTTCCGTTTTCCCGGATATATAAACAAGAGAATGTCCGCCAATCAGATGCCCCAGATGAAGACACGTGACGTCGTGTCGTAACGCGTAGGGATTGGCGTACACCTGGAGTGACGTAAGCCGGCGCTGTGAACGCCGCTCATTTTTAAAACTGCTGCACATTTGTTGTTTTTTAGATGTAAGCACAGGTTTTTTCATTAAATAAAATACAACTTGGTTTACTGTGCTTCACTATCGGAGGTTCCTCTTTTTGTTCCCTCTCTCCAATTTTTTCTATCTGGGCGGAGTACTATACGAATTGGTCGTAGAGACGAGGTACAAGCTCAAGGGGAGAAGTGACAGGGACTACCCATAAAGGATTTCCATGGTGTGATTCGATGCTCATCTTTATCTACTTAGAGGTAAGAGGCTGGTGAGCCTAGTGAAGGATTTGATCTTCATCTGCTAGTCACTTATTCAACACCTGATTCAGCATACTGATCGGATCATCTGGCAGTTTTTATACATATTCTATGGAATTTGTTTCACTGAAGGACTCATTTTTGCTCGTTTTGCACATCACTTTTATTTAACATTTGTTTGGCTCTGTATCAGTTGCTGGTTTTGCACCTTTATTTTGTTGCAATATTTGAGCTATTAGCTCTCCTATACCACTTGTATACACGGACTATTCAGTATATTTATATTCACACTTTATCTAATTTAGTATCATTTCACATTTTTTGTGTTTATATTTATGTGTCACAGCAATGTGAGATACGTTGCGCAGAATCACTTTTAACTATTTTATTTCCATTTTTGTGTTTGGTAAAACACTGCTAGATTTTGCTGCACTGTATATTATTTGTTGAGGTGTTTGTATTTCAAGGATCTATAGTAGCGCGGGAGCACTTGTCACTTTATTCACTGTATATTTACCTATTACTTTTGCTGCCATTATGGATGTTTTTTCATTTGTTGAAAATAGAAAAGTGAACCTTGATGATATTTTTAACCCTCCTAATAAAACACGTAATATGGACCTAGAAAGCTTAGTCAGGAAGCTAGGTCACCACATGGAGAAAAAAGTGAGTCTCTGGTGGGATATTAACACATTTGACCGATACATTAGAGAAAATATTGTTCCCCGTAGACTCCGGTGGGAACTTCCACCTAATGATGGCCTGACAGACAAGGAGTCTATGGATGAGTGGTTTGAATTTTTTAATAATAAAAGTGTGGAAGGCCTAAAGTTTCTGTTAAAACGAAAACAGCGCAAGGTGCGCATTATAGATAAGTTGATAGATGAGCTGAAATCTAAGATAGAACCACACAAAGAGTCCGAAGATTTTAAAAAACTTACAACAATATTAAATAAAGATCTTACTGCTAAAGATCAAGAAGTACAGCAACGAAAAATGAAAAAGTATCAACGGGATATTGGTGACTATAAGTCAGACCTTGTCTTTAAATGGCAACAAAAGGTTGAGTTAGCACAACCTAATTCAGCCTATTCCACACCGGAGAGAGAAGTTAGGATATTGGAACCTACACCTATGTCTAACCGGGTAGAATCGAGATTTGAAGAAAGGGCATTATACCCTGAAGCAAATAGGTCTTATCAGGAACAGCCCTATCACGCTAGACCCTATTGTGAACAGCCATATAATGGGAATCAGGGACAACGCACCCCGAAGAAAACTGGTAAAAAAACTTTCAAGAAACCCTATAAGAAACCATTTAATAATGGACATACTGGTCAAAATAATCAGAATAATCAGAGGGATTATAGAGCACCACCACAACACTATGACCATCATGGGGGACATGATAGAACCCCTATATATACACAGAATAGATTTGAACCAATTAGGCATTATCAGGAACCATATTATGATCAAAGACAATTCCAGAGTTATTATGACTATAATGGATATAGGGCTTTTTTAGACAGGGAGAGGAGGGAGAACTCACCTCGGCGACAACCAGAACCATACCGCTCACCCCCAAGAAGAACTCAGGAAGACAGGCTAAGTCCCGAACAAAGAGAGGCAATCGAGCGGGAAAGGGAGTCCAAGCGAAAAAGAGAGTAGTTGGCCAAAATGTAGTAAACCTGAGTGGGAAGTCCATTACAGCAGAAGAACTGGCAGTACTGGACAAAGGGTTGAAACATGCCCCTACAAAAAATCTAAATAAATTCGAAACCTATATCGGAATCCAGAAATATGTGAGGAAACTAACGATTAAAAAGTCCATCTTAAATAATCCTTTTACACCGCATATACCTTTACCAAGTGAGATAAATGGACTATCACATAGTACTCTGAGAAATAATTCGGTCTACAACCCTCAGATAGCCAAAAACCAACATATAGATGTCTTTAAAAGATTAGTTTTACAAGACCTGGAGTCTCTAAAACTAAAGAAAATAAATGACCCAATCCACATAAAGAAGGGAATCAAACTATTAACCAAAAGAAGTGACATTGTGGTCCGCCCAGCCGATAAGGGAGGAGCTGTCGTGATACAATCAAAGGAACAGTATCAGAGTGAATTGAGTAGACAATTGCAAGATGGTAACACGTATAATAAACTTTTGGGGAACCCTACCTCAAAATACAAGAAAGAGCTGGCATTACTTATAAATTTGGGAAAGAAAAAGGATATCCTAAATAAGAAGGAAGCCAAATTTCTGTTACCTGAAATGTGTAGGATACCAGTTATTTACACTATCCCTAAGATCCACAAATCTCGTGAAAACCCACCTGGCAGACCCATAGTAAATGGGATAGATTCTCTTACTGCCAGGATGGGACAGTATATTGACTATTTCATCCAACCTGCTGTCCAAAAGACTCCAGCCTACCTCAAGGACACAAAACATATATTACAGCTTCTCAATACAGTGTCAGTATGTGAAGGTACCACATTACTTGCTACAGCAGATGTTACATCACTGTACACGATTGTACAGCACCATGATGCTTGTTTTGCTGCTAAGTGGCTTTTACGCAAATTTAGCAGCCTTGTCTGTAAGCAAAGGAAGTTCCTCATCAAGTGCCTCGATCTTTGCCTCAAGTGTAATTATTTTTGGTACGACCAGAGCTATTACCATCAGGCTATTGGTATTGCCATGGGAGCGAAGTTCGCACCTAGTGTAGCGAATGCCTTCATGGCATTATGGGAAGAGACAGCTATATATGAGAATACTCCAGTTGAGTTGTCCCTCTATAAGAGATATATAGACGACATTATTATCCTGTGGAACGGGAGTAGAGAAGGTTTGGAGAACTTCCTGGAGACACTCAATAGCAATGACAAGAACATTTCCCTAGTGTGGAAAATTGATGAGAAGTCTATAGACTTCCTAGACCTCAACATAAGTATAGAAAAAGATAAAGTAGTCACTAAAACACATTTCAAAAATGTTGATACAAACAGTTACCTTTCGATAGACAGTTGCCATTTTAAACCTTGGTTATTTAATATCCCGAAGGGACAACTGATTAGAATTAGAAGGAACTGTACGAAAGAGAGTGATTACATGCTGCAAGCTGATATGATTGGCATGAGGTTTAAAGAAAAAGGCTATGATGGACCATGGGTGAAAGATCAAATAAATACTGTAAGTAAGCTAGATAGGAATCTGATGTTGCAGGATAAACCGAAAATACACCAACAACAAAGTGCACCGGTTCTTATTCTAGACTATAACTCCCAATATAAAGATGTGGCCAAATTGATTGAGAGACACTGGCACATTTTAAAGGGAGATAAGGATCTAGGGCAACTACTTCCTGAAAAACCAAGGATAGTGTATAAGAGAGCACCAACTTTGAGAAACTTGATTGTGAGAACAGTAGTTGAACCACCACCAAAACCAGGATATACCTTCTTTTCAGGAAAGGGTTTTTATCCATGCAAGAACTGTAATGCATGTAAGAAATCACAGAAGTTTCAAAAGAAACGTACCGAGTTTCTAGCAACAAATACAGGTGAAACCCACGTGATTAAAGAGTTTATTGGTTGTCATACTGAGGGGGTTGTCTATGTGCTACAATGTAGCTGTAACCTCCAATATGTCGGCAGAACAAAGAGGGCTCTGAAGGTACGGGTTAATGAACATGTGGAGAACATAATTAAGGGCTTTCCGAAACACAGTGTGTCAAGGCACTTTGATCAAGTACATAATCGTGACCCCACCCAATTACAATTCTGGGGGGTAGAAAAATACAATCCCTCATGGAGAGGGAGTCACAAGATTCGTACAATCAGCCAAAAGGAATCTAAATGGATTCATACTATGCGTACACTTGTACCGGGTGGTATGAACGTTGAGTTCGATCTCAATTGTTTTCTTAGTAACTTTTGATTGATTGAATTCAGCTATTCTGTGTATATTTGTCATCTTACTATTTGAGGGAGAATGGTTTATACATGAAGGTCAATAGGAACACTTGAGAAAGAAATATCTTTATATATGTAGATTGTGGGTATGTGATGCGACAAACCAGGTGTGCGACCACCCACTTATTTTTATATATATAATTTTTTATATTTTTCATATATATATTTATATATCTACATGTAATTATATATATGGATACCCATCATCTGGATTGTACTATAATAATGTATTTTTATCTGTATTTTTATATTTTATATAATTTTTTTATATATTAATTTTCAAATACTGCGTTTGAATACGTGTAGTATTTGTTTTATATTACCTTTTTATAATCTATAGGTCTGTTTTTTAAATAGGATTGCTATCACCATTTTTGGTGAATTTATATATGTACAATGTAATATTTCCCCTATAATATAATTGGTTGAGAGGATTTATTCCCATTGATACCTCGGGGATGAGAATGACTTCCCTCCCTAGATTGCGGAAATATTCATTTTTAATATTAATTTTTACTTGTAATTATTTGTCTGACATGCAGCGGTAAATATAACCCAGCGTTGCATCGTAGCGAGTCCATAACATCTAGTTGCCGTGGAGATATGTATCGTTTAATGATCCTTAGATGGAGATATGCCATTCCAATGTAATGTATATACATATCATTTGGACTTCAATAATATGGCGGCGATACTATTTCCGTTTTCCCGGATATATAAACAAGAGAATGTCCGCCAATCAGATGCCCCAGATGAAGACACGTGACGTCGTGTCGTAACGCGTAGGGATTGGCGTACACCTGGAGTGACGTAAGCCGGCGCTGTGAACGCCGCTCATTTTTAAAACTGCTGCACATTTGTTGTTTTTTAGATGTAAGCACAGGTTTTTTCATTAAATAAAATACAACTTGGTTTACTGTGCTTCACTATCGGAGGTTCCTCTTTTTGTTCCCTCTCTCCAATTTTTTCTATCTGGGCGGAGTACTATACGAATTGGTCGTAGAGACGAGGTACAAGCTCAAGGGGAGAAGTGACAGGGACTACCCATAAAGGATTTCCATGGTGTGATTCGATGCTCATCTTTATCTACTTAGAGGTAAGAGGCTGGTGAGCCTAGTGAAGGATTTGATCTTCATCTGCTAGTCACTTATTCAACACCTGATTCAGCATACTGATCGGATCATCTGGCAGTTTTTATACATATTCTATGGAATTTGTTTCACTGAAGGACTCATTTTTGCTCGTTTTGCACATCACTTTTATTTAACATTTGTTTGGCTCTGTATCAGTTGCTGGTTTTGCACCTTTATTTTGTTGCAATATTTGAGCTATTAGCTCTCCTATACCACTTGTATACACGGACTATTCAGTATATTTATATTCACACTTTATCTAATTTAGTATCATTTCACATTTTTTGTGTTTATATTTATGTGTCACAGCAATGTGAGATACGTTGCGCAGAATCACTTTTAACTATTTTATTTCCATTTTTGTGTTTGGTAAAACACTGCTAGATTTTGCTGCACTGTATATTATTTGTTGAGGTGTTTGTATTTCAAGGATCTATAGTAGCGCGGGAGCACTTGTCACTTTATTCACAGGTTGGGGATTGCCTTTTGTGAAAAGAAATTTCGGCCAGGTACCTTCCACTGTGGTGTCCCAATAGCTACAAATTTTTTGAAGGCCTCAGACTCCACCAGCTTGTATGGTAAAAGTTGGCAGGCTAAGAGTTCCGACAAGCCAGCTGTCAGACGCCGGGCAAGGGGGTGACTCTGTGACATTGGCTTCTTACGCTCAAACATGTCCTTGACAGACACCTGACTGTGGGCAGATGAGCAGCAACTGCTCAAGGTGAGAGACTGAGTGGCAGATGGTTGAGAGGGGGCAAGGAAGACAGCAGTGGTTGACGTGGCTGAAGATGCTGGACCAGGAGGGGGATGGTGGCTTTGAGCTTGTGTGCTGCTTGTACTCGTCATCATGTGTTGATCCCATAGGCGTTTGTGCTGTGAGATCATGTGCCTTCGCAAAGCAGTTGTACCTAGGTGGGTGTTGGATTTCCCACAACTTAGTTTGTGTTGGCACAGGTTGCAAATGGCATCGCTGTTATCAGAGGCAGACACACAAATAAAATGCCACATTGCTGACCTTTGCAATGACGGCATTCTGGTGGTGGCAACAGCATGTGTTGATTGGCGTGCTGTCTGGCTGACCCCGGGTGCCGATACATGCTGTCTGACTGTGCCACTAGCTCCTTGCGATGACCTCCCCTGCTTCCAACTCATCTCCTCCTCCTCTCTGTCTCCCCATCTGAACTTTCCCCCTCTTCTTCTTCTCTTGGAGCAGGCACCCACGTGATATCCACGGACACATCGTCATCATCAACTGCTTCACTTTTATCTGACAACTCAGCAAAGGAAGCAGCAGCGGGTACAACATCATCATTATCACACCATACGTCCATGTGTGTAATGCTGCCTGACTGAGACATATCCCTTTTATCTACATCCCTTCGCAATAATTGTTGTGCATCACTCATTTCTTCCAACTCATGTGTAAATAACTCCTCTGACAGATCAAGTGAAGCAGCTGTGATGCTAGTGTTGGTGGTGGCAGCAGGCGGGCGAGTGGTAACTAGAGAGGTGCCCGAAGCTGAGATGGAGGAGGATGGTGCGTCAAGGTTCCGAGCGGAAGCTGCAGAAGATTGGGTGTCCTGTGTTAGCCAGTCAACTATGTCCTCAGAACTTTTCGAGTTCAGGGTACGTGGCCTCTGAACACTGGGCATTATTCTAGGGCCAAAGGGAATCACAGCACCATGACCATGACATTTTGTTTTTATATCTCTCTTATATCTTATCAACTGTGCCAACAAAATATAGATGAGATGTGGCACTGGACAGGTGGGCACAGTTTACCCTGTGAGCCAAAGACACCCTGGCAGACAAATGACTACTATTATGTATTAAAAATGGGGGGAACCAATGCGCAAACCAACCTGACAAGGGCACATACAGCTAAACTAAATAAATAAATATAACTAACAAGCAGCAGCCACAACTAGTAGTGCTCACACACTGATAACAGACTGAAAATAAGGGGGGTGTAATGGTGCTTGCAATAAATAACTAAATAATCATAATAGCAATTCCTGTTGGTGGAAAAAATTATGCGACCAAAATAAAATGAATCCACCACTTCCTGTGTGTCTAAAAGTGTTCCACTCCAGATGTAATCAAAAAACGTCCAACATCAATGAAATAATGTGGAGGGTGATGGGAGTGAAGAAATATTAATAAGAATATCCCTGTTCAGTGAACAAACATGCCAAATAAAAGCACAATGTAGAATAAACACAATAAATCCTCAAAAACTGGGATAAAGAAACCGCCCAAACATCAATAAAATAATGTGGGGGGTATTAAAAGTGGGATAAAAACCAAATTTCCTAATCCGGTATATAAACGTACCAATATATGCACAATATTAATATAATAATATAATATGTGAATATAAATAAAATACTGACAATAAAAATTCAGATACCATAAATAAATAATATGATAATTAATATGTGAAAAAAACGTAAAAGTGCTCCATTTACTAAAAGTGCATATGTGCAATCATGTAACTGTTGTCCAAAAAGTCATATAAGCAGAATTCCTTATAAGTGAAAAAATTCAGTGAATAAAACCCAATCCATAAATAAGCTACAGTGCAATGTCCCATAAAGTTCAGAAAACACAAAAAAAGTGTCATAAAAAAATATATCAATTAAAAAATATAATATAAAAAATATTAAATAATGTGTCCAGTACACAAATGTGCAGAATATGATAGATCCAATGAATACATTTCAATCATAAAATTGAAAGGTGCATAAGTGCTCCACCAGCCACCAGGCTTTCCACAGTGTAGATGTAGGGTTCAAACGTTCATGCAAGCCCCTTACCTCAAAGAGGCTATATTAAAGCCTGTATTAATGCTGCCAGATACGTATCTCCCAGCCAACATGCTGTTCCACTCCCACACGAAACGGCTCACAGGGTCCCAGCAATGGTGCTCATATATAAAACAGGGATGCTTCCATAGCGTAAAAATCATTAACATTTATTTAAATTTAAAAATAAGTAGCACTTACAAACAGCGCTGTAACAACAGCATGTAATCCGGACAGATTGTCTCCGCTCTGCGGCCGCGAGCAGATGACGTCACCAGCACTCCTCCTACTTCCTCCTCACGCGTATCGTGACGATCACACGTCACTTAATCATAGGATGGAGTGAATTGAAATAAATGTTAATGATTTTATATTACACAGCAGCTTGCACCACTGGGCATCTTTATATTACACAGCAGCTTGCACCACTGGGCCCCTTACATTACACAGCACCCCACAGCTCTGGACCCCTCTACATAGCACCCAGCACCACTGCACCCCTTTATATTACACAGCAGCTTGGACCACTGGGCCCCTTACATTACACAGCACCCCACAGCTCTGGGCCCCTTTACATAGCACCCTGCACCACTGGACCCCTTTACATTACACAGCACCCTGCACCTCTAATCTAACTAAACTATACAGTGTATAAATATATGTACAACTCCTGGGATGTATATATATCCTCTACACACTGTAACATTAACTGACTAGCCTGCCTGCTCTATCTAACTCCAAAAAATTATACTCTCTTTCTCTCTCTCTGTCTCTCTCTGTAAACCACGCAGCACAGATTACAGAGAAAAAAAAGCAGACTGATTGATTAGCCCTAACAAGGGCTGTTTGGGGTGCTGTTCTAACAGCAGAAATCAGATGAGTCTTTCAGGACTGGAGTACACTGGCCTAGCTATCGCTTTCCCTATAAAATCAGCAGCAGCAACACTGTCCCTCCTCTCACTAAGAATGCAGGTTCAGAATGAATCTAAAATGGATGCTGCCCTAGAGGTGGGAGGGTCAGGGAGGGAGGGTATGCTGCTGATTGGCTGGAATGTGTCTACTGACTGTGAGGTAGAGGGTCAAAGTCTGCTCAATGTTAATTAATAGGGGGCGGGTCGAACATCGCATATGTTCGCTGGCGGCGGCGGCGAACGTGAACAAGCGAAAACCGCCGCGAACTGTTCGCCGGCGAACCCTTCAATACATCTCTATTCATTAGTTGTGTGTAAAAAACTTTAGAGGTGTTTCAGCTAATAATCCTAGAAAAGAAGCAGAATAGACCATCCTCTGATTGCATCGCCTGCCCAACACCATACAGGACAAATGAAAATTCAGAAGACTCCACTGCAGTGAGTGATAGCATGAGAAGGCAAATTCTGTATCACTTTGAACTGGTTCAAGGGGGGATTCAATAAACCTGTAGAAAAAACCCTCATAAAAATCCCTGTAGGCCAGAGGTCCCTACTAACCCCCAGGCAGCCGACTGGTAATGGTCCATGGCCTGTTAGCATTCAGCATTCACATGGGAATGGAGCACTTTACCTCTCCATCAGCTGTCCATTCCCAGCTGTGGTATGGGGACAGTGTGGTGCGCAAATCAGCACATCACATGGCTCCCCCTTTTTTTTGTTTTGTACAAACTTTATTTACAGTGTACAAAATGTACACTTCATTCATGGCAAACTACAGTGTGTACATTGCCATGCGATTAGGCACGGTGCACTGTGATAAAATGCAGCATGTGTGCATTTTATCACACCACATGTAAATAGGACACATAGGCAACAATTGTTTCCTGTGTCCTTGTGGTGACAGGTATTTTACAGTGCAGGAAAAGGTCTGTCACCACACACGCCCGCATAAAGCTTAAAGGGGTTGTAAATTTAATTTTTTTTTCACCTTAATGCGTTCTATGCATTAAGGTGAAAAAACATCTGCGGATTAGCGGCCCCCAGCCCCCCAGTTTAGTTACATGACCCCTCGAAAGTCCCGCGCCGTGAATGCGCTTGCTTCTCGGCTCATTCATTGGTTGATTGGTTGGTTGAAAGCAGTGCAGCCATTGACTAGCGCTGCTGTCAATCACATCCAATGACGCGGCGCACCGGGGGCGGGGCCGAGTGATACAGTGTGCAGGTATGGCCACCGGCTGTATCACAGGAGCGCGCCCGCAAGAACTCATCACCATGCGAGCTCGCTCGCATGAAGGTGATGATTTCTTGCGAGGGGGAGCCAAGAAAGCCGCCGAGGGACCCCAGAAGACCAGGTTCGGGGCCACTCTGTGCAAAACGAGCTGCACAGTGGAGGTAAGTATAACATGTTACCCTTTAATTCACACTGACTTGCAAAAAAATGCAGGGGAAATTGATGTACTGTACATTTTAATCCGATCTATGCACGTTTTAACGCGCATTGACTTGCATTGATCTGAATTTTAGCGCTTTTGTAGAGTGCAGGTCAACACAGACACATAAAAAAAATGTATTTTATGTGTGCTGTTCACACTACAACGCTGCGCTGACTTGCATGACATTAAAATGCAACATGTATGCATTTAACACAACACAGGTCAACGCAGAATTGTAGTGTGAACAGGACACATAAAAAACAATAGTTTTTTTATATATCTATGCATTGACCTGCATTTTACAAGTGCACAAAAATGCAGATCAATTGGTTTTTAAACGCGCATAAAATGGATGGAATGTACATCCATTTTCCCTGCATTTGATTGCAACTCGGTGTGAGCCTAAAATACAGCCACTTGCATTAGCAATCCCATCAACCCCAGCCCAGATCCCACCCATTTTTCGCTGCCACCATTAGTGTACAGTATATCGCTCTTGGATGTGCTTTATCTATTATTTGTCCATTTGATGACATTTGGAAGTGTAATGATGTTCAGTGGAAAAGTCACATCTGGGGAGAAATGCACTATCACCTCTACAAATATTGTGTAGGGATTGTTCTGTTTCCTCTAGGTGGTGCTGGCATTACACCTTGCCAGCGAGCAGTACCTGGCAGCTTACATGGCGAGAATGCTCCAATTTAAAGAAACCTTTCTAAGAGCTTACACCGCTGATATGCTCCAGTGCTCTCATATTTATCTTTCCTTTACCATTTGGTAAATCATTAACCTCAAACAAGCAAATTAAGATCAAGTAGTGGGACAGTTGACATACACACACTTCCTCCATGTTACTGATTTACTAGATAGTGAAAGAAGAATAATGGTGGGACTTATGGAGAATGTATATTTTCTATATTAAAAAAATGTGATTGACATTTTCATTAAAGGCTAAGTGATGATCGGAAACAACTCTTTCCACAGCCATGCATTCACCACAATTCAGATAAAGGCATATAAATCTCTTTTTTTCTCTCACCAACTTGTCAATTGAATCCTAAGCATATCCACTAAAGCAGGGGTCTCCAAACTTTCTAAAGAAAGGGCCAGTTTACTGTCCTTTAGACTTTAGGGGGGGCGGACTGTGGCCAGTAGGAGTAAAGAATGGCTTATTTTGGTATTGGGGGAGAAATAGTTGGCGTCAGTGGGAGGAATATGCCCCATTTTTGTTGACAGTGTCAGGAATAATGCCCCATTGTCAGTATCAGTGGCAGGAATGCCCCATTGTTGGTATTAGTGGCAGGAATAATGATAATAAAGGCAAACAAAGAGCTTCATCCAGCCCCAGGGCCACAGTTTGGGGACCACTGCTCTAAAGGCTGACGTTTATTAACCCTATCTTCAGAAGTGGACATATCAACTGTGCAGCCGAAGTCTTGTGGCCCATTAACCAGTTCCAGACCACCCACCGCACATATACTGCGGCAGGGCAGACCGGCTGCATGAAACGACTTAGCTGTACCCGTCCCTGCGGCGATCGGATTCGCTACAGAACCATTTGATCTTTAGGTCCCAGCCAATGATTTCTGGAAATCATTGGCCTGGGCCTGCTGATTGTTTTGGCGAATGAAAAAACCTCCTATGTTTGTCTAATGTAAACACAGGCCGAGGAAATTATGTCATCTCCCCTCGAGGAGCCCTTTTTGGTTCCAGCGAGCGAGGAAAAGACATCTACAGTGAGCACTACAAGCACTACACTGACACCAGGACACATAGGCAGACTTTTAACCCTCTGATTGCCCCCCCAGTTAACCCTTTCACTGGCTGGTTAAACAGAAGTCGATCATTACGCATACATGGATCAAAACTCGGCCAGTCCCTGCTGACCCAGCAGAATTTTGATCTGAGTGTAGCGCCCTGCTCCCAATGACTGGGGCGCAATTCTAAATTTAGAGCCAATAGTGGGCTCAGACTTTGTTTAATTTAATTAAATTTGCCTCCTACGGGGGTAGTGCTACATGAGTATGGCTGGTGTATCAATGCATAACCAGCTTTAAGCCCCATGTGTATGTCGGTCTGTCAACAAGCAGCCGATCGACTCCTGATCAGCTCTCTCACCCAATGGAAGGTAGCGCTGATTGGAGTGTTATGGCTAGGGTTGCCACCTCATCCCTTTAAAACAGAACACATATGAATTACACAGGTTCTGTGGCTGATTAAGGTGGTAATTGAACTCAAGTGGAGCCTTATCTAAATTAAATTAGCCTCAGAACCTGTGTAATTCATATGTGTTCTGTTTTAAAGGGATGAGGTGGCAACCCTAGTTATGGCCAGGGGGGGCACCCCTCTGTCAGAACACAACAACTCAGCGGGGGGAGATGGCTGGATTAACCTCACATGATTAGTACAGCGATTCTGACCGGAGCTGTCAGTTTTTTTCGTACAACCCGTGGGGTTGCTCAACAGAAAAAAAAAACTGTAGTGTGTGTGCCCATCGAAACATCTTCCCAGCCTCCTACTATCTGCCTTGTCGAGAAATAGTTGGCTCTGAATTTGTTTGATTGTTTAAATTTGGGTCTCTGCTCTAGCTTGGCTGTACTGTGGGCTAACCTTTCGTCCAGGGACTCAGGTCACCCTCTGGACGGCGGGTGGCAGTAGTGGGGTCAAGTGTTCTGAGTGCCACTCCTTAGCGTCCAGTGAGAGGTTGGCAGTCTCGCTGTGCATGCTAGGGAGAGGTACAAAGGGGCAGACTCCGTTGCCTCGAGGTTCGTCTTCTTGCTCGTGTGGCGCCCACCATTGGGGTAGCCATTCCATGACACCCCTGCATATGGCCCTCCTGGCCTGGGGTGTGCGTGGGAAGCAGTGTTCCTGGTTCCGGGACCACGTTGGCCCGGAGCAACAGATCTGCTGTTCAGACCCAGTGTTTGACTGGGTCCCCAACTTGGAGGGGTCCCGAGCTGTCCGTCCAATTGGAGGAGGCTGGACGATGAGGAGCCTGTCCGGGGGATACCAAGCACGAGGCTGTTGTTCCAGGAGGGGTCTGTCCATTCTTCGGGGACTACCTGGAATATGACAGGCTGGATGTTGGTCGCCTGTCAGTTGCTAACTTGCAAAAGAAACTACCTGAAGGAGATCCGGGTGCTGAATCTACAGAGAAAGGATTCTGGACCATAATTGTCTCCATTCTTTTGGGAGGGTCTGTGGCAGAGACTTAATCCAAAGTTCGAGTGACACTCTGGCTGCCAGGCTGGTGAGAGAGGCCTGTCTAGGTGCGCTACACCCACTCTGGCTGGAGTGGCAAAGTAAAGTATTGTTGGAAGCAGGACTGTTTCCCGTATGCAGTTACACCTGGTCTGCTGTCTTCTATTTTCTATCCCTTCACCTTTTGATTGCTTTTACCTGGCTGGGTAATAAAAGCACAGAAAAGACACCTGTCGTGTGGACATTCCCTTCACTACAACTCTCATCAAGTACCCTAGACGGCGGAGATACAGAGGTAACGTGCCGCCCAAAACAAACCAGCAGCTCCTTCGGGGGTAGCGCTACATAAACAAAAGATGAGAAGGGTATATTTTCTCTGTCAGTCTACAGCGGAAACAATATATTCTGAAAACAATCTGGGAGAGTTTCTAGGAGTCTGCAATGATAACCTATCTGGTTCATTTATTACAGGCTTGTCTCTGCAGGCTGGTAACATGTCAGGTGTCTATAATGTCTATCTTCTAAAAGATAGAACGTGAACGTATTTACACTATATGTGTGGAGTACAAACTGACAGGTGACCTTATATGTGCGCCTTTCTGCTGTGTAATGAGTCCAGTGGTTAAAGTATAACTGTACCTTCATTACAAATTATGGGCTAGATTCAGAAAGCCCGCCGTAAGTTTGTGCGGGCGTAGCGTATCTCAGATACGCTACGCCACCGTAACTTAGTGAGGCTGGGGCTGGATTCACAAAGAACCTGCGCCCTAAGTTACGGCGGCGTAGCATACATCTGCCGGTGTAAGCGTGTCGAATTCAAATTCTGAAGAGGTGGGCGTGTTTTATGTAAATAAAACATGACCCCACGTAAATGACGTTTCTCACGAACGGCGCATGCGCCGTCCGTGAATGTATCCTAGTGCGCATGCTCCTAATCACGTCGCAAATAGTCAATGCATTCGACGTGGACGTAATTTACGCAAAGCCCTATTCGCGAACGACTTACGTAAACGACGCAAAATTCGACGCTGGCCCGACGTCCATACTTAACATTGGCTATGCCTCATATAGCAGGAGTAACGTTACGCTGGAAAAAGCCTTACGCAAACGAATCGAAATCCGCCGGGCGCCCGTACGTTTCTGAATCGGCGTATCCAGCTCATTTGCATATTCTATGCTGAAATCGACGGAAGCGCCACCTAGCGGCCAGCGTAAATATGCAACTAAGATACGACGGCGTAAGAGACTTACGCCAGTCGGATCTTAGCCTAATTTGGGCGTATCTTGCTTTCTGAATACAGAAAGAAGATACGCCGGCGCAGCTTTGAATGTAGCTTTGCTGAATCTAGCCCAATATATTTAGTACTTGTCTCGGCAGCATTTGAAAAAAATGTCAATATAATCGGTTACATTTTCTGGAGTCCTTTTTCCCACAATACTGGCAGCAGCCTCCTGGCTCAAAGTGCTCCATACTGTACTCCATAAAATCTGCTCTTTAAACTCTGTGCAGCGCAGGTCTCCTATCTCCAAACAGTGCTTAATGTTTATAGCAAAGGTGGTTGCATACACAGGGTTTGGCCATGCCACTAGAAACAGGATTGTTATTCCCTTAAAGTGAAACTTTACCCATAACAGTTTTATAGCAACTAATGTTGTTTAACAAAGCACATACAATCCATATTATTAATTATGCTGCCAAAATGAGTGTGTGCTGTTGCCTCCAGCTTTGCTCCTGTTTCTTCTTCCTGGAGACCTTCAAATTAGGGGTTAATAACTCTGATCAGCGGGTTGTAATCCGCTGATCAGAGTTATAGAATTGTTCAGCAGAGTCTGCTGAACAATTCTGATATAAGGTTATGCCCATTGAAGTGACCATAAGCTTAGAGGAGAGAGAGAAATGAGGTCCGTATGTTGTACTGACCTGGTCCCTTGCGGGCACTTCTGTAGGTCCGTACAGCATAAGGACTTGGCAGTAAAAGGGTTAAAAAGAGAATTTATACAAAAATCATTAGGTGAACCCACAACTGCTTTTTTACCACTACTATTCCTTTATACTGGCTTTGGAAATTTGAAATGCAGCAATGTATAATTTGTATGAAAGGTTTAGCACTGTGAAACACTATTTGAAAGATAAATGGTGCATTTCATATACAACGATATATGGCAGATCAAAATGAGGGATAAATGAGGAGGAAAGCGGGACAAAGGGACTTTGTTTTAAAATCAGAGGCAGTCCCTTGAAATCAGGGACAGTTGAGCTATGTATCAGGGAGATGAGATAAGACACTATCCTTGTAAGTTTAACTCTCCTGTGTCTCCCTGGCAGCAGAGTTTTTCCTGTCACCTCTCCTGCTTTTTTCTCCTTCCCTAATCTGGGTTTCCTTCTTTTCTCCTTCCCTAATCTGTGTTACCTCCACACAGGGCTGTTTGAAGGAATTTGGGGGCCCCAAGCAAAATGGGGGCCCCCAATCACCCCCCCCCCCGCACACAAAACCTACGTTAGCGCTACACTAATTTTTTACACCCATGTTCTTACTCCCCCCCCCCTCCCTAGTCCCTATGTTTTTCTATTCTCACCTCTCCTTCTTCCCTGTAAGCTGCCGCCGTAGCGTAGCTGAGCTCCTCGCCCTCCTCTCAGTCCGGTGTTCTATCATTATGGGTCCCCAGTCCCCTATCAGATAGTCCCGGGCCTGGGCACCGCGCGGTACAGGTTATTCAGTTTCCTGTGTTGCCGGCTGGACTGAAAGGAAGTGAGTACTCAGTGTGCACTTCCTGTCAGTCTGGCCGGGAACCAGAAACTGAATCTCCTGTTCCACGAGTGGTACCCAGCCGGACTGACATGACTCCAGGAGGAAGGAAAAGGAGCTTGGCCATGCCACAGCCTGGGAAGGGGAAGTTGGGGGGCCCAGGCCAGCTCGGGGGGCCCCAAGCAATTTTTTGTTTTGCCTGTCCTGTAGTGACGTGCCTGCCTCCACACAGTCTGTGCCATTGCTGTTGTTTTGTTGTTTTCTCCCCCCTTCAGCAACAGTAAATCTTAAAGCGGGGGTTTAACCAAAAAAAAATGTTTTAACATTACATTCAGGCGAGTTGTTAGAATGACAATCGGCTCCTGATCAACAATGGAGGCGCGCACGTGCACGTGAGGACGCATGCGTGCTCGTAGGTGGGGAGGAGAGGACACCATGGGATTGCACGGAGGCGAGGACGGAGCACCATAGGGGAACGAAGGGAAGAGAGAGCAGCTATCACGCAGACGGGTCCTACGCTGAACACCGCGCCACAGACATCCTAATACCGCAGCAACGGAAGGCATATCAATCCCGCGGCGCAGCAGAAACAGCCGGTGAGGAGCGGGGACGGAGGAAGGAAGCAGGACACGCCAGGGAGAGATCGAATCTGCTGAGTCCACTGACCCTCACATCTCCGGTATCACACACGCCTGAGGGAAGCGCGGAGGTAAGGTAGGAGAAACTCCCTCTGGGAGAAGCAGAGGAGGAGCGGTAGACACGATCAAGCTGCAAAAAGGAATGAGAAAGGTTGGATATTTGTTACCCATTGTTTTACCATTGAAAACAAGAAGTATATATACCAGAAAGGGAAGACGATTGATTACAAATATGACACAGGAAATACTGAAATGTTAAAGTACAAAATGACATGATGGAACTTGATTGAATATGGAAAAAAAAAAAAGAGTGTCTGTTTGCATATAGCCCAGTTTAGCACTGTAAGAGTGGTAAATGAAGAGCTGGTCCGCAGCAGAGGGACAAGAAGGGGTTAAAAAATAAACCCTTGAAATAAAAGTCTCTGAAAAGGAAAAAGGAGAAGGGAAAAAAAAAGGGGATGCAACACTATGCCTACTGAAAGTATATATAATATCACTGATATATGAATAGACAGTGGAACCGCGGCCCATCTAATGTTAGCGTTTGGGCATTATTAAACTCAGCTATTGGCAAATAACTGTGATATCTAGGACACTGGTATATATCACCGTAGATGGAAGTATAGTTATATATATATATACAGAGGGAGAGACTAAGACTCCAGTAAGAGATCAGCGAGATTTAAAGGACAGGGGAGATGAAGCAAATGAACTCACTAAATAGTATAGGACACTTGGCTTCCAACTCAGCAAATTAAAAAAAAAATGTAAACCTCGAATCCTGTTCGGTGGGCCCAGCCGATCTCCTTCTCTCTCCTCCTTTTTTTTTCCCCCTGCTTTTTACCAACTGCCCTTTGCTTTTTTTTTTCTCTTTCTTTTTTTTCCCCTAGCGGCATACTTTTTTTTTTTTTTTTGAGTCTCCCTAAACCTCTGTGATTTTCTGTTGACACGCCTGATACTCTAGAGAGTGGTTAAACATCCGATCTGTATGATTGTCGTAGCATACATAGCAACATTAATACAGGAGGTGTGCCTGAGAAAGATAATAGAAGACCTTTAATGGGGATAAGACCCCTTCTGGAAGACAGACTCGATTAGCTCTATAACCCCCCCCCCCCTATAAACGCAGCTACCGGAAGGCAACAGCTCAGGGACAGACCCCAGGAGAGGGGAGCGGACTGAGAAAAAAAAAGAGAGGATAAGAGGGGAGGTCGAGCTGGGTAGGAGAATCAGAAAGAGGGGGAGGGAAATGCACAGGATGGCAAGCAGATCTACAAAAGGGGGACCCCCGAAGACACCAAGCGATAAAACAACTACAAGCTCAATCAGATCGTTTATGATTAAAGACGACACCTCACGAGCACAAGGAGTAAAGCAACAACAAGTAAAAAAGGATAAGGAAAAAAAAATTGAAAACAAGAAACCTCAAAGTGGAGACTCAAGAGAAACATCAATGGAACTAAGAGAAGGAGGTACAGAGAGTGACTCAGAAGCTAGTAGGATGGAGGAACCCCGGTTAGCTTCACAGACTCCATCAAAGGACGAAATGGAAGAGATGTTGCTAAGGTTAGAAACTAGACTCGAGAACGCGATCAAAGGGGAGATACAGACCCTACGGACAGATTTGGGACACCTTCTATCTAGAGTAGAGACAGTGGAAGAGAGGACGGACAAGCAAGAGATGGAATCCAACACTTTAAAGATTCAACTAGAGCAGGTACAACTCCAACAGAGACAAATTATGTACAGACAGGAGGACCAGGAGAACAGAAATCTGAGACAGAATCTGAGAATAAGATCTATACCAGAGGAGAAAGGGGAAGAGCTCAAAACAACAATACAGAAGATATTCAATCCCTTAATGGAATGCGCACCAGAGGAACCAATTAAGATCGAAAGAGTACATAGAGTGGGAAACCCTAGAAGAGCAGAGACCGATCGATCTAGAGATGTAATTGTAAGGTTTCAGATATATGAAGATAAAGAAAGGATCTGGAAAAAGCTGAGGGGGGCTCCCCCGATAGTGTACCAAGGACTAGAACTCCAGATATTTGCAGATCTTGCTCCAGATACATTGGCAAGACGGCGACTTCTAAAACCACTTCTGAACCAGCTTGTAGCCCAGAAAATTAAATATAACTGGGGGTTCCCAGCCTGCCTAACAGCAACAAAAGAAGGGAGGTCGGCAATCTTAAGATTTCCCGAAGATTTAAAGGAATTTTGCAATAGATTAGGAATCCAGCCCCCTGACTTACCTGGATGGGCATAGATCCCGGAGAGAAATTCTGTCCCCCACTTGCTCTCTTTCCATTTCTTTTTGTCTTCTCTTTTTCCTTTCTTCTCTCTTCTCTTTTTTTTTTGGTTCTCCTTTCTCCCCTTTCCCTTTCTCTTGTCTCTCTAAGAGGGGGGGTGGGGTGGGAGAGGGGAGAACGATGAGGCCCGTACCCTACTGAGAGGGGGAAGTAGGATCCCCTCCAACCCACTTGAAGTCAACGAGTGGGAGGTGGCAATCCCAGCCCCACCTGGAGAGATCCGAACCAGGACATGGTAGCTGGCTTGGAGGTCAATAGGTGGCCAAAAGGGGGGGAGAGGGAGGGGGAGGGAGGAGAGGGGTGGGAGGGGGGGCTTGGGCTTGGGGGGGTGGGAAAGGGGATGGGAGGACCTCACCAGATTGGCCAAAAAGGAAAAGCATAGGGAAAATGAAATGCTAGTTACAGGGATGAAGACAAAGAAAAAAAAAAAAAAAAAAGAAGAAGAAATGCCAGTACTCAAATTCATATCCTATAATGTAAAAGGCCTCAATAATCCCGCGAAGAGGCATAAAATATTAAAGGAATTGAAAAATTACAGAACAGACATAGCATTTCTACAAGAGACCCATCTCACAATTGATTCTAATATCAGCTTATACTCTCAAGATTATCCAACCTGGTACTACGGAGATACGATCTCTAAAAGAGCCAGAGGAGTGGCAATAGGGATAGCTAAGGGTACACGCTTTAAATTGTATAATAGAATGACAGACCCAGAGGGGAGGTTTCTCTTCCTAAAAGGGAGAATAGAAGAGATGGAATGTACCCTTGTGAACATATATGCACCAAACGATCGTCCAATAAAATTCTTCGAAGAGATCCTTGGAAAATTAAGAGACTTTAGGGCCGGAAAGGTGATCTTGGGAGGAGACGTAAACTTCTTTATGGACCCAAAAATAGACAAGACCTCACAGAGCCAGGAAATTGGGATCACACAAACTAGAAAGATAAAAAACAGCTTATACAGAAACCAACTGATAGACATTTGGAGAATCCTAAACCCGGGACACAGAGATTACACTTTTTTCTCACCGGTACATGGAAGTTATTCTCGGATCGACTACTTCCTACTAGACCACAGCATATTGGAGATGGTAGTCGAAACAAGAATTGAAGTGACGACAATATCTGACCATGCTCCAATCAGTGTATCCCTGAGAATCATAGGTAACCAGAGGCCGAACACGATCTGGAGACTCAATGAGGCCCTATTGACGGAGGAGACTAGCCTTAAAAGGGTAAAAAAGATCTAGAAGAATACTTTAAGACAAACGACACAGACGGAATATCAACAGCTACCCTATGGGACGCCCATAAAGCGGTAATCAGGGGGACCCTAATATCAGAAGGGGCTAGGAAAAAAAGAGAAAAAAGCCGCAAAAGGGAAAAATTAATAACGGAGATACACGGACTGGAACAAAAACATAAAGCAACGGACACTAACCGAGAACTATACCATGACCTGGTGTTAAAAAGAAACGAACTTAAAGAACTGTTGGATCAGGAAACAAGAAGAGAGTTCCATCTCATCGCTAAAGAAAGATACAAGTGGGGAAATAAAACAAATAAACACCTTGCTAGGATGGTACAGAAAAAGAAATCAAGAAATTACATCGAGAAGATCAAAGACGAGAAAGGGAAGGAGGTACACACAACAAAAGATATCGCGGAAACTTTTAGAACATACTATGAAAAACTATATGCAGTAGAGCAGACGACTCAACCGGAGGAGGAGAAAAGAGACAAGATCTCAAAATTCCTAGAAGAAGCAGGACTGACAAAAATGAGTCAAAACGAGAGGAGTCTGATGGATCAACCTATCACAGTTAAAGAAATTCAAACGGCCTTGACGGCCAGTGTGTCAGGCAAAAGCCCAGGGCCAGACGGCTTCACCGCCCTATACTATAAAAAATGCAAGGAGATCCTTCTCCCAGTACTTTGTAGATACTTTAACGGAATTGGAAAAGACTATTGCCTGGGTAGAGAGGCCTCGGAGGCAACTATTACAGTAATCCCCAAAGAAGGCAAAGATAACAAAAACTGCGCAGGGTATAGACCCATATCCCTGTTAAACGCGGATATTAAGTTGTTCTCCAAAGTACTGCCAGAAAGAATTAAGAGAGAGATGGGTAAACTGATCCACCCAGACCAGACGGGGTTCATCAAAGGGCGAGAAGGAAGAGACAACGGACTCAGAGCCTTGCTGATCCTTCAAAAAATGAAGGAAAATGGGTCCCCAGGGCTATTCCTGTCAATAGACGCCGAGAAGGCATTCGACAGGGTAGACTGGGGACTCATGCTACAAACCTTAGAAAATATGGGCTTCGGCCTGAGGATGCTGGACTGGATTAGAGCCCTTTATTGGTCTCCAACGGCAAAAATAAAAGTAAACGGCTGCCTTTCAAAATCATTCACGATGAAGAACGGCACAAGGCAGGGTTGTCCCCTATCCCCACTTCTATTTGTACTATCTCTAGAACCACTATTGGCTAGGGTACGCAAAAACCCAAGCATAGAGGGAGTAAAAGTCGATCAAGAAGAACATAAGCTATCGGCATTAGCGGACGATGTCCTCTTTTATGTTGTGAACCCTATAACATCAATTCCAATGCTCTTGAACTTATGTGAGGAATATGGAGAAATCTCAAACTTTAAACTAAACCTCTCTAAAACAGAAATCCTAAATGTAAACATCAACAGAACAGAGAAAAGGTTATTAAGAACGGTGCTCCGACTCCCATGGGTAAAGGAACTTAAATACCTAGGGGTCCGGTTGGCAAATATAATCAGGAAAATCTATGAGATTAACTATGTTCCTCTATTGGATGAAATTAAGGGTGAAATCAAAAGGGTAAAAAACCGACAAATCTCATGGATAGGGAGAATAAACTTCTGTAAAATGGTCCTATTGCCCAAAATCGTATACAAATTTCAAATGATTCCCATGGCCCTCCCAAAGCCGCTTCTTAATATGTTAAAAAAACTTATCATGAATTACATATGGAATTTTAAGAAGCATAGAATCTCCTTACAGACTTTAAAACAACCAAAAAATAAGGGGGGACTCGCAGTGCCGGACATAAAAAATACTATGAAGCAGTGGTGGTATCCCGCGTAGTAGAGTGGGCTAGAGTCAACAAAGAAAAAAGGTGGGTCAGCCTAGAGAGCGCACTTTCTAAGGTGAGATTAGACACAATAATATGGAATCCCCCTCAACATAGAAAATTTAGCACGAAAATACACGTGATAACAAAAAATGCACTTAAAATTTGGGACACAGTAAATAAAAAAATGGATAGTAAGTTTAACTCACCCCTCATAGCACTAAAAAATAACGAATATTTTGCACCAGGGAAAACACAAGTGGGTGGAAACTGGATAAAGAACGACACAGCACGATTAAGAGATATAATTAAAGATGGACACTTGATAACATATGCGGAGTTAAAACGGAAAGAAACCTTGATGGAAATTAATGAGTGGAGATATCAACAACTCAGTCGGTTTGTACAGAAATTACCATCCCCATTGAGAACAGGGGAACAGCTAACAGAAATGGAAAAAATATGTACAACGGAAAACGCCAAAGGCACCATATCAAAAGTATATAAAATACTAATGGAGACCGACGAGATGGAGATACCACCATTTATTGAAAAATGGGAAAAGGAACTCAAATCACAGCACGACAGGACCCAACTACAAAAAATTTTGAAACTGACACACTCCTCAGCAGTAGATAGCCGAACGGCAGAAACAAACTACAAATGTATTGCCAGATGGTATATAACCCCTAACAAATTAAGCAAATTTAAAGAGGACCAATCCGAAAACTGCTGGAGAGGCTGCGAGACCCTAGGAACTATGGCACACCTATGGTGGGAATGCCCTAAAGTAAAGACTTTTTGGGAGAAGATTTTGAAGTATATAGAAGAGATAACAAAAAATAAAATAAAAAAAGATCCTTGGACGGTTCTATTTCACGGAGGGGACGTAGGCCTAAGAAGATACAAGGAATCAATGGTGCCACACTTACTGAACGCGGCAAAAAGGCTAATCCCCAGAAAATGGCAAGAGACAGAATGCCCCATGATATGGGAGTGGATTGACGCCGTTGAAGAGACATATAGGATGGAAGATCTAAGGAACGGGCTGGAGGGGAATGATATAAGTAAAAGTAAAAAATGGGATGATTGGAGGAAATTTAAGAGGTCATGGAGCTATGCCGAAAACCTGAGAACCGGTACAGAAGTACCTGAGAAAATTCTATAAAGTGGCCATATCTGGTGAGGAGGGGGGGGGGGGATAGGGGGGGGGGAGGGTTGGGGAAATTCAAATAGAAAAATAAATTTTGTTTGTATTCATGAATAAATTTAAATTTAAAATAATTAAAAAAAAAAAAATATACAAAAACAAAATAATAAGAAATAAAAACAAGAAATAAAAACAGAAACTAAATAAAAGAAAGAATTGAGTACAAAACAAATAAAAATACTCCTTTACTAATGATGTAAAACCAAATAGAGACGCTATGTGGGCTGGCAAAAACGAAAGCTGAGCGCTCTAAAAAAACTCTAGGAGGTGGAACCTGAAGTAAAGGAAAAAAAAAAAAAAAAAAAAGAATGACAATCGGCTGTTTTTTTTAAATCCTTGCCGTACATACCGTTTTATATATATATATATGTTCACCGCGGCTTCCGGGTATAATCTGCAGGACTGGGCCTTCCTAATTGATTCACATGCTTCCGAACGGCGCATACAGCGTGTAACGAGTTGCCAAAAGAAGCCGAACGTCGGTGCGCAGGCGCCGTATAGAGCCGACTCGCAGTCCGGCTTCTTTCGGCAACTCATGACACGCTATATGTGCCGGTCGGAAGCATGTCAATCAATTAGGAACGCCCAGTCCCGCAGATTATACCCGGAAGCCACTGTGAACATATATATATAAAACGGTATGTACGGCAAGGATTTAAAAAAAAAACAGCCGATTGTCATTCTAACAACTCGCCTGAATGTAATGTTAAAATTTTTTTTTGGGTTGAACCCTCGCTTTAAAGTTGTCAGCAGATCTGTGATCGTGAACCTTGGCACCCCAGATGTTTTAGAACTGCAGTTCCCATGATCCTCAACTACACTGCAGAGTGCATGAGCATCATGGGAAAATTTACTGTATTTGCTGGCGTATAAGACTACCTTTTACACTTAAAAAAACTGGCCAAAAAGCAGGGGTCGTCTTATACGCCGGGTCAGCTGCTCGGATGCCTGCTGGATGTGCGGTAATACTGTATGTAGCTTTGGCTACATACAGTATATACCGCTAAGCCAATCCCGGTGAGCGATGTATTCAAATGAATACAGAGCCTGCTCGGATTGGGGTAACAACCTCTGCCAATCCGAGTGCCTACATACAGATTGGCTTTGAGAGTCAGAGAGGTGTGGGCTGATGATGTTACAGCCTCTGCCAATCCAAGCAGGCTTTATATTCATTAATAGAATACATCGCTCACCGTGATTGGCTCCATCTCTAGCAAGAATGAAGAAGATTATGGCTCCAGAAGAAAGAAATATGAAGCATCGGAATGGGGGTCGTCTTATACGGTGAGTACAGGCAAAAAAATCTTAAAAAAACGTAAAATTAGGGGGTCGTCTTGTACGCCTGGTCGCCTTATACGCCGGCAAATACGGTAGTTCCAAAACATCTCGGGTGTAAAGCTTCACCTGATAATCAACCTCATATGAATACGATATGAGCCCAGGTTCACACTGCCCCTGACTTCAATGTGGCGAGACTTCGGCATGACTTGCATGCGACTTCCTTAGAAATCAATGCAAGTCGTACCAAGGTCAAACCAAAAGTAGTGCAGCAACCTTTTTCTAAGTCGGAGCTACTCAAGCTGCACTGATTAGAACAGTTTCATTGCACAGAATGGGGTCCGACTTCTGATGTGACAAGTTCTCCAAAGTCGGAGTGATTGTTGCATCAGTGTGAACTGGGCATAAAAGACAATAAGTGCTTCCACTTCGCGTCGAGGTTGATTTGCGTCATCGACATACTTCCGCCCATGTTTGTTTCCGGAAATCCAGCTACGATCGTGGCAGCGGTCCTCCATTAGCTATGGGCAGATTTTCTGGATTTAACTTTCCTGACATTCACACCGAGTGCCAGGCTTTTAGGCACTTTACATGTGAGTTTTTCTAAATTTGTTTTTATGTGTGTAGCACTACCCCCGGAGGAGCTGCTGGTTTGTTTCGGGTGGCATGTTACCTCATGTTCCTCCGCCGTCTAGGGGTATTTGGTGAAAGTTGCAGTAATGGAATGTCCACAAGTGTCTTTTTCTTTGCTCTTTATTACCCAGCCGGGTAAAAACAATAAAACTTGGTGAAGAATAGAGGTTTAGCGAAAGTGGAGAAAGCAGATTCCGGTGTGAGCAGTAGGGAAACATTCCTGCTTCCAACAATACTTTCTTTTTCACCACGGTGAGGCAAACTCCTCCTGATAGGCTGCTGGGTAAGAGCACCCAAGCCTTGACTCCACTGCTGCCACCTGCCGATCTGGGGTGTGATCAGCACCCCAGAAAGGACAGAATGAGCCCACAGCACAACCAAAGCTGAGACAAAGGCCCAAATCAACATGGTCAGAGTTACCTAACTCTCTGACCCCCTCTAAACTTAACCTAACACCGGTTCTGGAAGTAACCAGGCGCTACATGTGCAAGAAAGTTTTTTCTGTTATGTCTATCCATATGAGGAACGCTTACCCCAGGGAACGCCGGTCCTAAAGAGATCCACAGGGGCCACCCACTATACTAGAAATTGGTGGTCCATTCTGAGGGGTCAGTTCACATCTATGTGGGAGCACCTTGTCTGAGCACTTATAGAATACGGATTCTTCCATCAAGTTTTTCAAGCACTGTATTTGGGATATGAAATTTCAGTATCTGTCTTGTATCATTATTGATCATCACACTTGGGACTTTGGCATTTAGCGTCTTGGTTAGGTCATCTTAATTCACTAGAGTTTACGTTTTTATACACTTGTAGCATAGAGCGCGTTTTTTTACATTTTATTTCATTTGGCACATCAACCCATGTACAATAAAAGACTGAAATATTCAGGTTTCTAGGTACCAAAATTGGACAATAAACAGCACAGACAAGTACAGAAGGCCTGTAGAGCGTTTGATGACTATCAAATTAAAAATCCTCTACCTTTCCACCTGCATTCTCCTCCTATCCTAATCATGGGAATGGTCGTTTAATCTTCTCTTCCAGAGTTAACATATTCAATAAACAGTCCTGGCAACAAAGACTTGAGGGAGCAGCAGTAACCATAGTGACCGGGTGTTTAAAGAAGCAATGCATCAATTCACAATGGAGCCTTTAGGACAGAGTGTACATCCAACACAATTACAGTATACCCCATAAGCTTACCATTAAGCAGAAGGGGCATTTTTCTCTTTTGGTATCTCATAGTTCCTATTTTCAAATAAAGAATGTTATTACATACAAATTAGCATAGTTGTCAGCATTTCCAGATTGTGGGGTAGGGGGCAATTTTTTGTCCAACTATGTTGTATAGTGTGGATTGAGACCAAAGTTTTTACTACTTACTACTAATGCAAAAGCAGCTCTGCAATGCATTGCTGAAAGCTAAAAAATAAAATAAAAGTATTCCCCAAAAAATGTGTCAATAATCATAAGTGGTGCAGCCAAGCAATGCTGTGTGTTCAATGTAACAAAAATAAAAATACTGCGCTATCTGTGAAACAATATATGATTTAAATCTTAAGGAAAATAAATCAAAAACTCTGCTGCAACTTCATGTGGGACACACACAATACCATACAAAAATTAAAACTTAAGTTGTGCTGATTAATAATTAATAGTCCGAAATAATATCCTAAATATGTGACATAACCAAGTCCATATATAACATGTGAAAGAAAAACTCTTTGTAATTACAAATGATGCAATTACTGCAAATATACCTAATTGATCATTGACAGGTAAACCAAATCAATAGTCCATATGTTATGAGTAGTACATCAATATGTTCATCTACGGTGACACATGAACTAAACACCACAGAATTAGTGAGAAGGTATGATAGGATAGTGACTCTACCTCTGTATGCACTGCCGCTTACCAGCTGTAAGGGATCCCCTATTACGGAAGATTAGATGGGCCTGTGGCTTGTTACTCAGCCTCGGGTCTCTGTGCTGTGCACCAATTTCTCAGCATCTTCACCAATGCATGTCCTCATGTACATATACCGTATATACTCGAGTATAAGCTGAGTTTTTCAGCAATTTTTTTGTGCTAAAAATGCCCCCCTCGGCTTATACTCAAGTCACATTTTTGCGCCTGATCTCCCGGAATTTGGGGACCCAGTACCGGCCGGCCTTAGGGTCTCTGGACCCCAAACTTGGCACACATGTAGCTCCACTCTTTCTCTACAAGTGGGCAAAGTTTTTTTTTGGCTGGGGACCTACGACTGGGGAGCACCGATTTTTCAAAGCCGGGCACCCCTTCTATAGACTCCCATGTTAAACAGTAATTTCTCCAGTGACTTTGGGGACCCGGTACTGGCTGATCATAAGTCCCCTGGACCCGGTACTTAACACACGTGTAGCCCTATTTCTTCTCTACAAGTGTGCAAAGTTTGTTGTCTAGGGGACCCACGGCTGGGGAGCACCGATTTTTTAAATCCGGGCACCAGTTCCATAGACTCCTATGTTAAACGTCAGTTTAGTCATGGACACAGTGAGGCATGGACACAGTGAGGCATGGACACAGTGAGGCATGGACACAGTGAGGCATTCACATGGGCACATGAGCACAGTGAGGCATGCAGATATACACCCTAGGCTTATACTCGAATCAATACATTTTCCCATTTTTTTGTGGTAAAATTAGGTGCCTCTGCTTATATTCGGGCCGGCTTATACTCGAGTATATATGGTATGTTCAATAGGTGCCCATGTAAAAATAAAGGCTTGCATAGTGTAAATCCTTAGTTTTAGTTAAAGTTAAAAACAAAATTGCACTTACAATTATGTTGAATAAAACGGCATTAGAATAAATTTAGCTGGCCAGCTCTCGATAGCAGCCCGTTGCTTCCGGGACCTGCGTACATAGGGAGGAGCGACGAGCTGACCTTACTGCGTGTACGCAGGTCCCGGTAGCAACGGGCTGCTATTGAGAGCTAAATTTATTCTAATGCCGTTTTTATTCAACATATTTGTAAGTGCGATTTCGTTTTTAACTTTAAAAGAAAATAAGGATTTACACTATGCAAGCCTTTATGTTTACATGAGAACATACATTGGTGAAGACGCGGAGAAATTGGTGCACGGTGCAGAGAGGGTTCAATATTGAGTTGGCTCACCCTTTGCAGTTATAACAGCTTCAACTCTTCTGGGAAGGCTGTCCGCAAGATTTAGTAATGTGTCTATGAGAATGTTTGACCATTCTTCCAGAAGTACATTTGTGAGGTCAGGCACTGATGTTGGACGAGAAGACATGGCTCGCAGTCTCTGCTCTAATTCTTCCCAAAGGTGTTCTATCGGGTTGACGTCAGGACTCTGTGCAGGCCAGTTAAGTTCCTCCAACAAATAGCAGCAATGTTAAATCTAAGGGTCCCCTTAAGAATGAGCATTCGTAAATAGATGCTAGAGTTAGCCGACATGCAGACAAAAAGGCGTAATGACATTATGAGGAGGCAGGGCTGCGTGATGTCATTGCGCCCATTTGTTTGCATGTCAGCTAACTCTTGCATCTATTCAGGAACACTAATCAGCCATTCACATAGCAGCAATTCAATGCATTTAGGCATCTAGACGTGGTGAAGACAGCTTGATGAAGTTCAAACAGAGCATCAAAATGGGGAAGAAAAGGGGATTTAAGTGAATTTGAACATGTCATGGTTGTTGGTGTCAGACGGGCTGGTCTGAGTATTTCAAAAACTGCTGATTTACTGGGATTTTTACACACAACTTTCTCTAGAGTTTACAGAAAATGGTCAGAAAAGGAGAAAATATCCAGTGAGCGGGGGTTGTGTGGACAAAAATGCCTTGTTGATGTCAGAAGACAGAGAAGAATGGGGTCGAGATGATAGAAAGGCAACAGTAGCTCAAATAATCACTTGTTACAACCTAGGTATGTCGAGCAGCAGAAGACCACACCGGGTGCCTCTCCTGCCAGCTAAGAACAGGAAACTGAGGATACAATTCACACAGGCTCACCAAAATTGGGCAATAGATGATTGGAAAAATGTTGCCTGGTCTGATGAGTCTCGATTTCATCTGCGATATTCAGATGGTGGGTGAGAATTTGGCATAAACAACATGAAAGAATGGATGCATCCTGCCTTGTATCAACTGTTCAGGCTGGTAGTGGTGTAATGGTGTGGGGGATATTTTTTGGTACACTTTGGGCCCCTTAGTACCAACTGAGTATCGTTTAAATGCCACGGGCCTACCTGAGAACTGTTCTGACCATGCCCATCTCTTTATGACTACAGTGTACCCATCTTCTGATGGCTACTTCCAGCAGGATAATGCACCATGTTTTTTATTTTTACAATACTTTATATTGAATGCAACCCTTAAGAGGTTTTACACTATCCAGCGTTTTATGTTTTATTTGGATGTGACTACTACACGATCGTCATCTGAATGGAGTCCCCTGGATGCTCTGGAGCTGTTCCTGACATGGTTTCTTTGTATATCCCCTGCTGTTTGACCCTTCGTAATAAAGGGTCCGGGTTCTCTGGTAAGAGTCCAACCTATCGTGGTGGTGTAGGGATTGGATAACCCTATCCATAGTTGAATAATTGAGTTTGCCATTTGACCAATATGGTCCATTTGAGAGTGACTTTTCTGGACTGTTTATTTATTCATAATTTTTTTTCAGTATTTTTAATATAAATCACTGTTTCTTGTTGAATCTATGCCATGAAGAATTAAGGTAGTCCTGAAGGCAAAGGAGGTCCAACCCGGTACTAGCAAGGTATAGCTAATAAAATGGCTGGTGATTGTATATACCAGTGATGGTGAACCTTGGCACCCCAGATGTTTTGGAACTACATTTCCCATGATGCTCAACTTCACTGCAGAGTGCATGAGCATCATGGGAAATGTAGTTCCAAAACATCTGGGGTGCCAAGGTTCGCCATCACTGGTATATACATACGCTGTGTACATTGTCTCTGCCTGTAAGGAGCAACATCAATTTCCTAGATTTTCAGCTCTGGGGATTGGGGTTTAATTCACCTAGTGGCTCTTTTGAAAAACCACTGTTCTTGCCATGCACCAGCCACGGCCCATCTTTTTTCAGGACCCACCTTACGCATCCCATCAGGGTTTTCCAAAAATGCATGACCACCCAACCCTACACCGTCCACCTTCATCTTACCATTCTAAATTATCCATAGATGTCGCCAGGGAAACAGACCATCCCTCCCTATATTCCCTATTTCCCATGTATGAAAATTTGTAAATGTTAACTTTTGTTTACTGTTAAGTTAAGCCCCTTTCACACGATCGGCCCGCAAAGATCCACCTATCTGCGTTTCAGGCGGATCTGAGCAGGCCACCTATTGATAGTGATGTGTCCGCTGACACCCGCCTGCCATTCAATCTGACAAGATCCTCTGAAAACAGACGGATGACGATACGTTCACCATCTGTCTAGCAGATCGGATGAAAATGGACATGCTGTCTGTTTTCTTCTGATCTTGCCATAGAGGAGAGTGGAGCTCTGACAGGTCTGTCCCTGCACACCAGTCATCCGCCTGCTCAGCAGGGATCAATGGAGCGATCCCCCACTGAGCTAGTAGAGTCCACTGAGCTGAAAAGGGGCCGAAATGTTACTCAAATAACATTTTTTTATTGGGGTGTATACTTTGTCAAATAACTTTTCTTTTATGAGGTATATCCAAATTCTTGCTGATTGTTCCTTATGCTCTCCCCACTAAAGATAGGTAGTTTTCATGGCACTGAACTTTGTGCACTGCATAGGTTTACTGCTTCATGTTTACAATTGCAACCTCCCCGTTGTGCCCTCTGCTCCAGTCACAACCCATGTTGTCAGCGGTTTTCAGCATAAACTAGAAAACAACTGAATTGGAGTTAGATAAATGACAGTATACTTTACCCTATTCACACGTGTTGAATTCCGTCAAACCAAGTTTTATTAATGGAGAATAGCGGAGGCATAACAGAACTGAGCAGGATGTTGGACACACTTGTGCAGTGTAACAGAAATTGTTTGAATTTCAGTTTAACCACTTAAGCCCCAGACCATTTGGCTGCCAAATGACTGGGCCACTTTTTGCGATTTGGCACTTTGTTGCTTTAACTGAGAATTGCGTGGTCGTGCGACGTGGCTCCCAAAAAAAAATTAGTGAAAAAATAGTGGAATACTTGAACTTGTAGTAATATCTGAAAGTAACAAAGTAAAGGGAATTGAGGGGATTATTGCGGTGGTTTGCAACAAATTATATGAAAAAAACAGTATATAAAAGAAGACAATGTCAATTAATCAATTCAACAGACAATATTCATGTGGGATATACATTAATAGATCGGTATAACACAATTTCCCAACATGTTTCACCAAATCGTTGGCTTCTTCAGGGGTGTGATATACAATATACAATGTAATCTATAAAAAAAATAACAATATTAGTGAAAATAATCATAACGCTGGAAGTCAACAACAATGACTGAAAAACAGTTCCCAAAAAGAAGAAAAACATCACAGATACACCAAGCGCATAAATCAATCACACCTACCCACAGAAACGCAGATCAGGTCAGACGCTATGCCCAGGGCAATAAAGCGGACAGCAACCCGAGTTTGGCTGCAGGGGACTATAATATAAACTGAAAATACAACAGAATCAATCAATGAGTTAAGGGTTAATCGCCATGAATACAATTATCATGGTCAACAATCATCCCCAAACTTAGGGCTAAACATAGCCTCTAATGCCTACCTTTGTATATAGTGTTATATCAAAAAAGAAGAGGGGGGCGCAACTGGACTGCCATGTTATACATAATCGGTGGTATTGGCAGATTACTGAATCTGAAAATAAAATTAAATAAATACATTTGAATAATATATAACAAGGTGGAGAAGGTAAGCCACCTATATTAAAGATCAAACAGTAATAATACTAATTGCCAAAAAATAATATAAGACAACTTACCAAACAGGGATTTGATAGAAGAGAAAAATCCTGCATTCAAGCGCCTGAAAGGTGATCTTATTTTGCCATCTAACGCATATGGAAAGCAAAACCTGATGAAAGCAAGATTCCAGGTTATACTAGAGATTACCAACAGAGGGATAAAATACCAGATTGTATACAAAAAATTGAGTTTCCTTCAATAAACATCTAATGTGAGCCCCCCGGCGAGCGAGCAAATGACGCTGGCTCAGGCAGTTTAAATAATCCCACATGCCGCTCAGCGTTGTATGTCACTGAGCAACGGCGGACAAAAAATAGCCAGTGCGCATGCCCAAAGCCCACTTGCGTCTACAAGTCCCATCATGCTCAGCGGTGGGACATCAGAATGACGTGACACAGCTGGGATGAGCGGGACCAGCCCCGCAGCAAGGGCGGGCATCGTGGCAACAGATGTAAATGAGCAGATGATATATGCTGCAGAGGCGTGGCTGAGGGTGGGCCGAAGGTCAAAAAACACAGACGGCCCTTGGGTGTCCATACAGCCATAGACTAATGTCCTAGAACCACCCGGTTAGCACCCGGGACAAAACAATGATGCCATCATGGGAAATGCAATTAGGAACCAAAATAGTCAGTCAACGAGAGAAAAAACAGCTTAAAGAAAAATTATATACAATACTAAAGAAAGAAACTTAATAATATGAAATAATAAAAAAAAACACACAAAAAAATAACATATATTTAATTAATAGTGAATACATTTGATAAAGTAAAAAAAAAAACTGTTCAAATGAACCATATTGAGCGTTATGTAAATAATTAATCAACACACACTAAATAAGTACAGTATCAGAAGGGGGGAAATAAAGAAGTTATCCAAGCATGTCCACAGGATATAAGTAGGGAACAGTGGCTGGAGATAGGCACAAAGCCACAAATGAGATGAAGCAAAGCAAAGAAGGCCAGACCATTAAAAGACCATGGGAAACAAATGAGAAGAAATGGATCATAGAAAGGACTTAAAAGTGATATATTCATTGAGACCTGGGTAAGTGACCGCATCCAGGCTATGTATCCATCTCGTCTCTAACTGTAAGAGGATCACATCTATACTACCACCCCAAACATGTGACGGCACATGTTCAAGAGCGTAAAACCGTATAAAAGTCGCATCATGATTATGTTGACAACCAACATGTCTATTTAGTGCAGTAGTGGTAATTTTTTATAAAGAGGCAAAATATGATCTCTAACTCTTTTAACAACATAGAAACAACCACATTAGCATAAGGCTAGATAAACCACCCCTATAGTTTTACAGGTAACACGATGTTTGATGTTATGGGTCTAACCTGTAAGAAGAGGTGTATCAGTAGAATTGGCCATAAAACAGCAAACGTCGGGAAGGTGTCTGTTTGTTTAGGTAAGGCCGGTGAGTAAGGACAAAAATGACTAGACGATCTTTGATCGATTGAGCACGACAAAAGGTTATCTCCGGATAGGGTTTAATGTGTTTTTTAATGGCATAGTCTGCCAACAAAATGGGCCAATATTTTTTGAGGATACTTTTCATTTGATCCTGTTGTTTAGAGAACCTTGTAATCACCCGAACAGATCGATTTTGCTTAAGTGCTTTAATAGAGTGAATCAGATCTTTTCTGTTGAGTTGCAAAACTCTATTAAAAGATTTATTTAAAAGGGATCGACTATATCCCCTAACAAGTAATCTGTCTCGTAACTCATTAGCAGCTTGGTGGAAATCAGTATCGAGAGTACAGTTTCTCCTAAGCCGAAGAAATTGGCTATAGGGAATGCTGTTTAGAAGGGGTTGAGCATGTGCACTAGAAGCATGGAGTAAAGTATTACCTGCTGAGGGTTTACGATACAGAGAAGAGTGCAGCATACCAGTCTGATCAATATGAATTTCAAAATCAAGAAAACTAATACATGATTGACTGCATTCCATGGTGAAGCTTAGGTTGTAGTCATTTACAGCCAATTCGTCCATCAGCTGCAAGAGCTCATCCCTAGTGCCTGATCAAAAAATCAAAATATCGTCTATGTATCTAGACCATGTAATAACATGTTGGAGTAATGGCAGCAAATGAATGTTGACCATGATAATTGTTCTTTTTTCACCCGCTTCAATTTTCATATCACCTACAGACCCGGCTCAAAAAATGGAAAGGCAGATGCCCTCTCTAGGATGTTCCTCGAAACCCCCAGTACATCTGAACCCAGCACCATCCTAACTCCTCAAAAAAAAAATGTTGTTTCTCAAGCAGACTTACTGACTTCTCTTAAAGTGGCTTCTCGGCAGTGTTCCGACCAAGAGACCTCTTCTCTGGAAAGAAGGGATGACTTACTGTGGTCTCGAGGGAAAATCTTTGTGCCAGTGGAAGTAAGGCAGTTGGTCCTGAGCACTTTCCACGACCACCAATTGGCAGGCCATTTTGGTACACGCAAAACCTCCGAGCTAATCTCCCGCTCCTTCTGGTGGCCAAAATGGAGACACAACTGTAAAAGTTACGTCACTTCTTGTACCCACTGTCAACATAATAAAGGACCAAACACGAAGACCTGGGGCCTGCTTAAACCTCTACCCATTCCGGAGCGCCCATGGGCAGAAATCTCCATGGACTTCATTGACGATCTGCCTCCATCAGCAGGATTTACCACGATCTTAGTCGTGGTCGACCACCTGTCCAAAATGGCACATTTTCTACCTATGGTGGGCACGCCCTCTGTTACAGATACGGGCAGAATTTTTTTTAAGGAAATTGTCAGGCTTCATGGGGTACCCAAAAGCATTGTCTCCGACAGGGGTACACAGTTTATGTTTAACCCCCTTAGCGGTATTCCCGAGCGTGACTCGGGGTGGATTTTCTATGCAATTATCACGCTCGGGGTAGCTGTGCAGAGCCTGCAGCGCGCGCTGGCTTACCTTTTCCAGGCAGATTACTGTACTTACCTTGTCCCTGGATCCAGCGATGCATCCCCGCTGTGTGACGGAGCGGCGTCCTCCATTCGATTCACACAGTGCCCGACGTTACGACGCACGGGGGCGGAGACCGGCGGCAAATTCAAAATAGTAAACAAACACATTACATACAGTATACTGTAATCTTATAGACTACAGTACTGTATGTAAAAAATACACACTCCCTTGTCCCTAGTGGTCTGCCCTGTGTCCTGCATGTACTTTTATATAATAAAAACATTTTTTTTGTGCCTGCAAACTGGAGATTGTCCATAACCAAAAGTGTCCCTTTATGTCAAAAGTGATTTTAGAGCAGCTAGAAAACAGCGATAATACATTATAATCACTTGCAGAATTGTGCGATAGCGATTTGTGGGGAAATCCGTCATAAAAAAATAAAAGTAATGACAGCGACAATTCTGCAACTGAGCAAATTTCAGTGATTTTGATTTGATTACATTATTGAATAATTTTTATTATAATTACATTATCATTTGTTATAATTATTTATAGTTATTTATTATATTATAATTTTATGATTTTCAAAACTTTATCATACCCGGGATGCCTATTAGACTCTTGTTTGGACAGATTTAAGTGAGTTATTCCTAAGAATTGCAGGCCTACAGTATAAAACGCAGAATTTCCATGCAAAATAATTGTACCGCTTTTGGTACGTAATTCCAGACAGAAACATACCGCCAGGGAGGTTACATTTTGGAAGGAGCTCTGCAAATCTCTGGAAGTAAAAACCTGCCTTTCCTCTGCCTATCACCCCCAGAGTAATGGCCAGACGGAAAGAACTAACCAGATGCTGGAAGAATAACTTTGTTGCTTTTGCTCAGTCTCCCAAGATGATTGGTCCTCTTTGCTATCTTCTGCCAAATTCGCCTACAATAATTCTGTGCATTCCACCACCAACCAAACTCCATTCTGGGCTAACTTTGGTTTGCATCCCTCCTTTCTCCCGGATTCCATCCCCGAGGCACCTGTCCCAGCTGTCCAGGAGTATTTAACCTTCATTCGGCAGAATTTCCAGAAGTTACAGGAGGTAATGCAGCAAGCCCAGGAGGATTATAAGAGGTTCTATGACAGGGGGAGGAAGGATTGCCCAGCTTTCGAAGTTGGGAAGAAGGTCTGGCTCTCTGCCACCAACCTTAAATTACCCGTTCCCTCTCGGAAGTTGGGCCCAAGGTTCATCGGTCCATTCAAGATTAGGCGGAAGATCAATCCCGTGGCCTTTGAACTGGCATTACCTGAGTCTTACAGGGTCCATCCCGTGTTCCATGCCTCCTTGCTTAAACCCGTTGTGTCGAATCCCTTCAACGGAAGGGAAGAACTTCCACCTCCGCCAGTGGAGATTGAGGGGGAAAAAGAATTTGAGGTGGAAGCTATCTTGAGCTGTAGGAAAAGAGGAAGGCAGCTCCAATATCTTATCAAATGGAAGGGGTATCCCCCGAAGATAACTCATGGGAGCCTTCCCGGAATCTTCATGCCCCTCGACTGATTCGGGCCTTTCACCTGGAACACCTGGAACTAATGGCCAGCTTGGACGTCCGGAGCCCGCCCCTTGGGGGGGGCACTGTCAGGGTACCAGTTCTATCCCAGACAGATTCACGCACATGCGCGGTAGAACTGCGCTACGGCGCATTCCTGTGTGCGAGTTGCGCGAGCGCATGCGCGGTACAGCGGTGCGCCGTGTGCAGGGGCGCGTGCACGGGCGCGCACGCGGCATCCCCGGGACCAATCAGAAGCCTGACGGCCCTTTTTAAACCAGCAGCTTCCCCTGTTCAGGTTGCTGGTTTGTCATCAGCTCTAGTGTGTTTTCCTGTTGCCACATCACCTTGCTTTGACCCGGACTTCCTGACAACTCTCCTCTCACCCGGAACTTCTGACCCTTTGGCTTAGGTACCTTGGATTGCTGCTGTCTCCTGCCCTTTGACCCTGGCCTGTATCTTCGGACTCTCCCTGCCTTCTCCAGCCCTTGACCCACGGCTTTTTCCCCCCGGACTTGTCTTCAGTTCTTGTTCTTGTTTACAAACCCTGAACTCCCAGTCAGTAGTTGCCTGACCCTCAGCTGTCATCAGTGTACCACGTCTGCTCAACTACTACCCCGCTTCCAGTACCGGTGCCTCCTTGTGTTTTCCCCCCTCTGTCCCAACTCCAGAGGGCGGACTGCACTGGGTCGCAAAGGTGAGCCGTCCTCAGCATCTCGGCCTCGGTAAGTACAGTCCCTGATATACTCACAGCAGATAAGACTTTTCATTTGGAGATAATACGTACAAGTGTTGATGTTTGGATGCTCTCAGGGCTCAACAGGAAACAGTCTGAGAACTGACGCACTGGTACTGTTTCCAGGGAATGTTCCTTTTTTTTGTGAATTATTTACATCATTTTCCAGCAGGTTAATCTCTGGACACTCATAAATTACAAAGTAGTATTTTATGAACACTGTTTTGTGAAAAGTCATTGTAGTAGACAGACGCATACCTTCTAAATTGAGCCTGTGAGTTGTAAATCAGATGAGAAAAAGAGAAGAGAAGGGAAACAAAATAAAGAAAAAAACTACCAGTCCATTATTTCTCCAGCTTCTAATGCATTTTAAAATGGCTTTTCAAAATAATGCCGTTGCTGTGTCATGCCACCTTACCACATATTCATGTAAATCTATTCTTTTGGACTGATTTCATTTTCATATTTTTTAGGTCTAAAATAGCAAGTGTTTTTTTTTTTTTTTTTGTAATTTAGCTACTGCTGACTCTTAATTAGTAAAAATCCACTTAATCCCAGTTAATTTCTCATTTGCAGAAGAATGTTATGTAATGAGGAGTCAAGCCCTGAGAGCATAATAGTTGCC